>NC_058519.1:368923973-369234598 GCF_904849725.1 Hordeum vulgare subsp. vulgare
GGGCCACTTCTCGATGCCCCTTGCCCTACGTCCACTCTTATAAATACTATTCTATTTGGCAAACACCATAGAGGCACCCGAAATATTTTGTTGGTCGTCGCAAGTCATTGTTTCATCGTGATCCCGTCTAGAGCCCTATTCTAGTGCCCTATCAGAGGGGGGGGGGGGTCAATTACGGCGGGGCTCTATATCAATTGTGTTGTTCTCATGGTGTTTTGTGAGTTGCTTACCACAGACCTACGAGTCCATAATTATTACCTCTATGGCTATATCTCTCTCTATGTTCTTTTATGCAAAGATCACCGCAATTCCCATGGTGATCTATCATATGTGATCATCTTTGCAGTGTGTTTGTTGGGATCCGATGAATTGTGGGTTTATGTTCAGATTATTAATGAAAAATATTTGATTCATATTTGAATTCTTGTATGCATGATTATGATAGCTTCTTATTTAACTCCTATCTATCGGTTTGGTTTGGCCAACTAGATTGATTTATCTTCAGGTTCAATCTTGTAGTGCTCAATGCTAGTGACACAAAGGGACAATATACGTACTGGATTGTTGCCATTAAGGATAAAACAGTGAGGTTTATTCAAATTAGTTGAGTTTACTTTGTCTACATAATGTCACTTAGCCCCAAGCATTACTCTGTTTTACTTAATACTCTAGATGCATGCTGGATAGCGGTTGATGAGTGGAATAATACTAGTAGATGCAGGCAGGAGTCGGTTTACTTGCTTATGGAGGTGATTCCTATATGTGTGATCATTGTCGTGAATAAATATTACATAACTATGTGCCTTTCTATCAATTGCCCAACAGTAATTTATTTACCCACCGTATGCTTTCTTCGAGAGAGAACCTCTAGTGAAAACTATGGCCCCCCGTGTCTTCACAAATCATATTACAAAAACACTAAAATTATTATTTCATTTTTATTACTATTATTTTATTTTATATTTCTACTATGTATTCATGGAGAATGCTAAAGAATACACAAGGTTTTTAGGAAAGTAGCATTGAGAATGCTAAGATCTTACTAGATGATGTGTTTCCTATTGTCTTTGAAAAGCCTCATCATGAACACGCATCCAAGATGCAAAAGTCAGAATACACTTGGAACTATGCATTATGCCTAGCCAGGGGCATAAAACAATAGTGCTTGTTGGGAGGTAACCCAATCGTTATCTTATTTTTGTTTTCTACTTTTTGTTTCTGTCGAGTTGACATGATTATTTCCACTATAATGATTGTGTCTTTATGTTTTAATTAGTGTTTGTAACAAGTAAAGCCTTTGGGTTGATTTGGATGATAAGTAGAATTGACATGGTGCCAAAAACACAAACTTTTATGTCGAGTGAGTTTTCTTGTGATTTTACCGGAATGTATTTTTGATCTGAGTTGTTTTACAAAGTATTGGTGTACAAATTCCCCAAGTTTTCCTAATTTTCAGATATTTTGGAGTTACATAAATATGGTTTAAGCACTGATGACTACACACTGTTCTGTTTTAGTCAAATTATGTTTTTTGCTTGCATATTTGCTTGTTTTGATGATGCTACAGATTGTATGCAGGGCTATAAACCATGGAGAAGTTAGAATAGAATACCTTATCTCATAATTAAATATGAATCAATTTATAACAGTAACTAAAGTTTATGATTTGCCTATTGTACTTACGGATCTTGCGAGGTTTCTACTGAGTTTTTTGTGTTAAAGTTCTCAAGTTTTGGGTGTCATCACATGTATGAAGGAATAAGGAGTAGTAGGACCCTTAGCTTGGAAATGCCCAAGGAACCGCAAGGTAATATCCTAGGAAGACTCAAGTGTCTAAGCATGGGTATGCCTTGGAAGGCTTCCCATCTTAAGTCTCCATTCCATTAGTATGTCACTTTGAGCTATATATTTATTCATCACATGATATGCGTCTTGCTTGGAGCGTCGTGTGCTATAGTTTACTTTTGTATTAGTTTTCCAGAATAATTGTTTGGTGGGCACACCTATTTGAGAGAGACACATGTTCACCATGATTTGTTAGAATACTCTGTGTGCTTCACTTATATCTTTTGAGCTAAGCAGTTGCTCAAGTGCTTCACTTATATCTTCTTGAGCATGATAGGGTGTAGATTTTATAGAAATAATTGCAATCTCTTTATTCACTTATATTTGTTTGAGAGTCTAATAGGGTGTAACAATAATTTTCATGGGTTACAAGACTAGTCCAAAAAGGATAAGTATTCAAGGTTGATATAATAAAAAAAATCATATAACTCATAAAAGAGAAGTTGTGGTATAATGATGTTGTAGTGGTAATATGAAAGGGCGTGAGTGCATGGTTGTTGGTTAGTAGAAATATCGATAGTTAAAGGGTTCTACTTGTTGTTCATATAAATATTGGTAATGGCATGGTGATGATGTGTGAGCATTCTTATACCTTCTTGAAATCCTAGTGTTGGTCACGTGCGGGGGCGCGATGGTTAAGTCCTACCAACCTCCTACCTAGGTGCATGCACGTAGTTCTTGCCTTCGAGAGATCTAATAAAGCTTTGCAATAAGAATATGAGTTACTTATGAAGAATGTGAAACCATGGATGTATGCACACTCAACTTTCCATATTTGCTAGCCTCTTTGGTACTGTGCATTGCCCATTCTCACCTCGAGGGTCGGTGCAAACTTCGCTGGTGAATCCAAACACCGCGACGTGATACGCTTGGTTGCACATAAGCCACCTTTTATCTTCCTAAAACAGCCACCATACCTACCTATCATGGCATTTCCATAGCCATTCTGAGATATATTGCCATGCAACTTTCACCGTTACATCACATGACTTGTGTGTTCATAGTTGTTAGAGCATATTTCTCCATATGTGGTTTTCGTAATTGATGAAAATCCCTATGGACTAATGATTGCCTTAAGTTATAATCGAAGGATTTGTCCATAGGCACTTCTTGAAGTCCATCTATTGGTTTCAAGGAGTTTATATGATGACCAATGTGGTATTCAAGGTTTTATCCAAAGATTGGTCATGAAGACACAAGGATGATCAAGACTACGTCAAAGAGTGAATCAGGTTGATCAACAGACAAAATGTACAAGATGCACCGAGAGGGATAAAGTGATACCATCATATGATAAGCATTGTCCATTACGCTTTGTGTACTAACCCATGGTCTTCGTGAGAGTTCTATGTGGAGTTAGGTGTGTTTTCATGGGCTTGCGTCAATAGGAAGATCTCATTCAAACCCATGGAAGATTTCAGTGTGCAAGTTTAAGTGGAGCATAATGAAGAGATCATGCTTGAAGCTTGTCGTCCATTGTGGTCGCAATGGACTTGTGAATATGTGCTGAAGAGTGGCTCACCCATAGTGGAGTATGCGGGAGCAATCTACTAGTCTTCATCAATACGGCGCAATCGAGAAAGGTTGTCCATCTTGAGGAGAACAACATCGTCATCATCTAGCTCAAGTGGACTACGCGCAAGGCAAGGGTATGTCCTTGATAGGATTTCAATTTTACGAGTCTTAGTGTGTTAGTTGGGAGACCGGGTTATAGGATAGATTGTCGTACTATCAAAGGGGGCTCACAAGTGAGTAGCTTGATCGTATCATTCATTTAGAGCTGAAAACATTTGATTCTTGGCATCGTCATCTTTCTTCGTTCTTGGATTGGTTTTTTTATGTGAGGTTTTGAGCTTATGGTCATCTTCATGGCAAGCTCGAGTTTATCGAAAATGGAGTTCATTTGCATCTTCTATGATGTTTTTGATGTTGGATTTTTTGCTGGTTCTTCATTCATAGAGATTTCACATCTCTATATCATTGGCATTTTCATGGCTGCATGTTCTTAAGATAACATCTGTTTGGATAGTACTTGTCGTATTCTATTCAACAAGCTTGAGTTTGCTCAATTCGGAACTCATATGCGAAAGTTATAGCAGTTCTGGTCTTACCTGTTTTCTTGCTAGCGGTTGTACTGCTTGTTCGAGCGGTTGTACCGCCTGGCCGTACTTCCGGTGCAACTACCGCCCAGGGGTGATTCCCTCCAGTTGCTTCTCTCAGGTTGGTGCCAGCGGTTGTACTGCTGCCAATCCTCGAGAGTAGCTTTAGGTGGTTGTACCAGCCTAGTACCGCCCTACAAGTGGACAAATCTCTATTTTGATGCGGTACTTGGGTGGTGGTGGCCTTGTTGTTCTGGTCAACATTTTGAGCATTTGTACTGGTGTCCAGAGCGATTGTACCGCCCGGGACTTTGCCACCACCCATGCTCGGTCCTAGCGGCTGTACTGGTTCTTATAGCAGTTGTACCGCTCCTATGTTTTTCTACACATAACGGCCAGATTAATGGGGACCTATAAAAGGGGCTCTTCTTCCCCATTGGTCCCCAAGTATTGAGCTTGTGTTCTTCCCCCATTGTTGATCTTCTTCGACCTTGCTAAACCTAAACCCCTCCAATGATTCTTGCTAGTTCTTGAGGGACAAGAGTGAGGAGATCTAGATCCACATTTCCACCAATCACTTTCTCCTCTATGTGAGGGGAACTCCTTGGATCTTGATCTTGGAGTTCTCTATGAGCTCATTGTTCCTCGTCTCAATTTCCTCCACAGTTTTTCTTGTTGTGGAGGGATTTGAGTGTGAGGGAGTTGACCACTTCCTGTGTTCTTGACATTGCATTAATTGTATCAGTTTGAATTCTCCACGGTGATATGTGGAACTAAAAAGTTGAGAAGCTTATTACTCTTGGGTTCTTGATAGCTTAGAGGTTGTTCTTCTTGGGTGCCTTGGTGTCCTAGAAGCTTGGTGGTGCCTTGGAGCTGAATCATTGTGCTGTGAAGCTCAGGGCTAGTGTGGGGGTTTCCAATTAGGTTGTGGAGATTGCCCCGAGCAATTTGTACGGGGACCGGTGACCGCCCCAAGGGTTGCCAAAGTGTATGGGTTCGGTGACCGCCCTCAAGGGTCCGTTAGTGGAATCACGATATCTTGCATTGTGCGAGGGCGTGGGGAGATTACGGTGGCCCTAGTGGCTTCTTGGGGAGCATTGTACCTCCACACCGCTCTAAACGGAGATTAGCATCTGCAAGGGTGTGAACTTCGAGATACATCGTCGTCTCCGTGTGCCTCCGTTATCTCTTACCCGAGCTTTTACTTATGCACTTTACTTTGTGATAGCTATATTATTTCTTGTTATATATCTTGCTATCACATAGTTGTTTATCTTGCTTAGCATAAGTTGTTGCTGCACATAGGTGAGCCTAGTTATTTTAGGTTTGGTGCTTGATTAATTAAACATATGTTTAATTCTGCATTAGTTAAACCCTAAACTGCAATTATTTTAAAGCGCCTATTCACCCCCCTCTCGGCGACATACACGTACTTTCTATAGTCATATTACTTTTCACGATCATATAGCTGACATATTATTCGTGGGAAAGCCACCATCATCATTTGTTACATGTTACGCTAGATCATTGCATATCCTGGTCACTCCAAGAGGCATCCATATAGAGTCATCTTGTTTAGAAGTTTTTCATATTTAGTTGTAAGTAGATAGAAGTGTGATGTTTATTATTATTAGAGAAGTGTCTCGGTGAGGAAACGATGATGAAGACAATTATTCCCCCACAAGTCTGGATGACACTCCGGACGAAAAATGAAGAAAAGGAAAAAAAGAAAAAAAGAAAAAGAAAAAGAAAAAGAAAATAAGAAAATGAAAAAAGGAGGAAAAAAGAAAAAGAAAAAAATGAGAGTAAAGAGAGAAGGGATAGTGCCACTACCTCTTTTTCCAACTTGTGCTTAGTGAAAGCACCATGTTTTTCATATAGAGAGTATCATGTTTTGTCATAGTCATATGTTAGCATTAACTTTTTTCATCATAGAACTTGGCTTGTATGTTTCTATGATGGGCTTCCTCAAATGCCACTGGTCTTCATGAGCGAGCAATTAGGTGCACACCCACTTAGCTTCCGTTGAGATTTCATACACTTATAGATCTAGTGCATGTGTTGAATGGCAATCCCTATTCCTCGCATTGATATCGATTGATGGGCATCTCCATAGCCCATTGATCCGCCTAGTTAATGAGAGACTTTATTCTCCAGTTAGCAATAGAAGCAAGACCAATAATCTCATCTCTGCTGGATAACTATTTCTCATGTGGTTGTCTACCAAACTTAGAGGAATTAAATTCATGAGACACATCACCAAATCTTACTTTGACCTTATGAGTAACACAATTAATTTCAGCATTGATGGTATTGAAGAAAGGTCTACCAAATGTTATGGGACAAAAACTATCTTATTGTGAACTAAGAACTAAGAAATCAGTAGGGTACTTAATTTTTCCACACAAGACTATGATTCACAAAAAGAAACTACTATCTTAACGGTATTCAAGAGGTGGATGAAATTTAAACCACTTCTCCTTTGAAGATCAACATGAGAAGCAAATGATTCACAAAAAGAAACTACTATCTCGGAGTCAAGCCCATATTTATTGCTAAACTTATGAAAAGTGTTTGTTTCCATAAAATATTTTACACAGTCAAACTCAATCTTTATACCCAACTCTTTACCTTTGTAGGTTCTGAGTTGTGTTTAATTATTTCGAGGAGATCCCATTTGAATTCAATAATTCTATACATGTAAGAGCTAGTCAAAGAAGAATTGAGTATTATTTATTCATCATGAGAAAGCCGAGCATAAAAGGTTTGTATAATAATTTCTCCTAAGCTATCATGGTTGGGGGAAGTGTGCATCATAGATTTAAGCCTCCCCAAGACGATGCTTTCTCCTTCGCGAGGCCATAAATTATATATATAGTTCTAATCATGATGAACTAGATGGAAAGGACAAAACTTATGATCAAATTCCACCTTCAAGCGATTCTAGCCCCATTATCCAGTATCATGCAATACCCCTATACCATGTTAATGCTTTTTGCTACAAACATACTCGGAAAACCTTCTTCTTGACTTTGTCCTCGGATAAGCGTGTAAGCTTAAATAATCCACAAATCTGATCTACATTATCTAGTGGTAATCAAAATGAGTTGTACCATCTGCTGGATAATGATTAGCCGAATAGTTTGTGTAACATACCCAAAGGAATATCATAATAATTATTTTTAGAAATTTTAGTAGGTTGGCGAGCGTCTTCTGCCACTTCCGTTCGAGGCAAAGATACCCCGAAGAAACCACTCAAATTATGATTATCCATAGTAACAAGCAACAGTAAATTTCAACACAAACCGAAAATGTTTCGTTACAAAATTTCACCTACCAAAGGTGCTTCACTCCCCGACAACAGCGCCAAAAACAAGTCTTGATGACCCGGAAGTATATGGGATCAATTTTAGTCCTTTCGATAAGTTAGAGTATCGAACCCAACGAGGAGCAGAAGGAAATGATAAGAAGGTTCAGCAAGGTATTTTCCACAAGTGATGTGAGTAACAATGATAGATAGCTTTGTAGTAATATAATTCATAACAAGTGACAACTAACAATAGTAGGAAGTGTGCATCAAGATAACCCAATCCTTTATGTAGCAAAGGACAGTCCTAAAGTACTCTTATAAGAAGCAAGCGATCCCGAGGACACATGGGAATTTCCTTCTAGCCATGTTCATCATGTTGAGTTTATTAGCATTAGTTACTATGATAATTTGATATGTGCGTGGAACGGTGCTAAGATGTTGTTGTTACTTGAACAAGCAACTAACTTATGATTGCCCTCTCCCGCAAGCATCCGCAACTATGAAATAGGAATTAAGATAAATCTAACCATAGCATGAAACGTGTGGATCAAAATCAGCCCCTTATGAAATAATGCATAAACTAGGGTTTAATCTTCGCCACTCTAGCAACCCATCATATACCCAATACTCCACAATGCCTTCCCTTAGGCCCGTAACATGGTGAAGTGTCATGTAGTCTACGTTCACACTACACCACTAAGAGAAGCAAGAACATACATATCATCAAAATATCAAACGAATACCAACTTCACATGATTACTTATAACACGACTTATCACGTGTCCGTAGGAACAAAATTAACTACTCACACAACATCAACATGTTCAAGATCAGAGGTGTAATAATGATGATTAAGGATGTGAACATAATATGTTCCACTAAGTAAAGCAACAAGCATCAACTATGAGATGTAATCAACACTACTAGTAACCCACACGAACCAATCTGAGGTTTTATGACAAAGATTGAATACAATAGATGAACTATGGTTTGATATGAGATGGTGCTGGTGAAGATGTTGTTGCAAATTAGTTCTCCAAAGAAGGAAGAGACGTTGGTGATGACGATAACTTCGATTTCGCACTCCTAGAGAGAAGTTTCCCCGCCACAGAGCAAAACGGTCTCTACCCATGTTTCCACCTCGAGACGGCGGCACTTCATACCAAATCTTGAGATTTCGTAACTTTTTCAATCCTCTCATATCCCGGTTTCACCTCCCACAAAAACTTTTTCCACACAAAACTTGAAAAGAACTCGTGAGATAGGTTAGTGCACATAAGAATAAATTAACTATTTATGTACTACCAAGACAAGTATCATGATAATTTTAAAATATTATCTACTACTTAGTATCACTTCCATAATTTATATCTACCAGTATAGGCTATGGAAACTATAGGATAAGTAGATAATATAACTATGACTACAATTTTTCTAAACATGACAGTCTACAGAAATGAATTCGAAACGTGTACTTGTGTAACCCAAAAATTCTGAAAATTTAGGTTATGATAAAAAAATATTAAAGAACTTTGTTATAATTTCAGAAACTTTGCATGTTCCAATAAAATCTCATAATTCAAATACTAGAGCAAAAGTTTCTGTTTTTGTACATCACACATCACACACGCAGTTCAAGCATTCTAAGGGCAATTCTTGGAGCTTTTATTGAAAAACAAGATTATAAATAACAGCTAGCATAGAAAAACAAAATAAACTTATGCTCCAAACAAAACACATATCATGTGATGAACAAAAATATAGCTCCAAGTAAGACGTACCAATAATGTTGGAGACGAAAGAGGGGATGCCTTCCGAGACATCCCCAAGCTTAGACGCTTGAGTCTTCCTTGGATATTACCTTGGGGGTGTCTTGGGCAAACCCAATCTTAGGTTCTTGGTGATCCTTATTATCCTCATATCATTATCTCGCCCAAAACTTCAAAACTTCAATCCCACAAAACTTAAACGGAACTTTGTGAGATGGGTTAGTGTAATGAAGATAGATCATTCACTTAGGTATTATCATGACAAGACTCATAATTGTTCTCACATGATACCTACGATATTATATCATTCCCATAAATTATATCACCGAATATAAGCTATGGAAACATTAAATAAGCAAACTATGCATGCAAAACAGAATCTGTCAAAAACAAAACATTTTGTGAAGATCTGAATGGACACCCTACTACCCTGAATCTAAAAAGTCTGAACAATTAGGAAAACACACATAATTTGTATTGTAATTTTGTGTAAAAATTTCAGAATTTTTAATTCTCTTCTAAAATCACATAATAGTTTTCAAACATTAGGCATTGTATACTATCATTTCCACAATTTATATCTACCAATATAAGCCATGAAGGTTCTAGGATAAGTAGATAACAAAACTACGGGAACAATCTGTACAAACAAAACAGTGTGTAGCAGGGTACTTCTGTAACTCCAAAAATTCTGAAAATTTAGGATGAGCTAAATAATTCGTATGACAGTACTATGAAAAAGTTCAATAACTTTCCACGTTACAACAAAATGTCATAATTCAAATACTATAGCAGAAGTTTATTTTTTTGTACAGGACACATCACACATGCAATTCAAGCATTTTAAAGGCAATTCTTGGAACTTCTTATTGAAAACCAAGATAAATAACATTTAACAGATAACAATACAATAAAATGACGCTCCAAGCAAAACACATATCATGTGACGAATAAAAATATGACTTCCGGAGCATCCCCAAGCTTGGACGCTTGAGTCTTCCTTGGATATAACCTTGGGGGTTACTTGGTTATCCCTAATCTTGGGATCTTGCTGCTCCTTATTCTCATTATATGGATATCTCACCCAAAACATGGAAACTTCAATCACACAAAACTTAACGGAACTTCGTGAGAGTGGTTAGTGTAATAAAGATAGATCATTCACTTAGGCACTCTCAAGACAAGATTCATACTTTTTATCACATAATACCTACAGTATTCTATCATTCCCATAATTTATATCACTAAATATTAGATATGGAAACATTAAAACAAGCAAACAATGCATGCAAAACAAAAATCTGTCAGAAACAGAACAGTTTGTGAAGATCTGAATGGCCACCATATTTCCCTCACTCGAAAAATTCTGCAAAATTAGAATTTGCATAGAAATTTTGTGTAAAAATTTCAGAATGTTTTCACTCTCTAGTAAAATCACATAATTCATGTACTAGACGCAATAATTTCTATTTTTTCACAAAATCAAACAAACAAGTATCCACATTATCCCAAATGCTTTACTTGGCACTTCATTGAAGTAAACGCTATGAAACATGATTACCACAATAGCTTAATCATGTGAACACACAAAAGAACAAAGTAAAAGTGTTTGTTTGTCTCCCAAGAAGCTCTTTTATTTAAAGCCTTTTAGCTAAGTCTGATGACTTTAATGATGCTCATATCAAAAATAGTATTTGAGGCATGCAAGAGAGCATCATGAATCACATGAATTTTTTTAAAGTCTAACCAAAATCCTATGCATGGGGATTTTTCAAGGAAAAATTTACTGTAGCAATAATAAACTTCCATAGGAAGGCAAAACACAATAATTTTCAGTAGCATCATGACGGAATTCAAGCAAAAACATAATAATTTTCAGTAGCATCATGAAGGAATTCAACTATATAACTATCACATAAAGCATTGTTTTCATTATGAACAAGCATAGAATTTTTATTACTACCCACACAAGCAAAACTCTTATAATTCATAGTAGTGGGAGCAAACTCAACAAAATAACTATCATGAGATACTTGATTGATATAATCCATGTGAAAATTAAAATCATGATTACAAGTTTCATGGTTATCCTTTTTATTTATAGCATAAATGTCATCGCAATAATCATCATAGATAGCACGCATGATTTCATCATAATACATTTGCTCATCAGAACTTGGGGGACTAAAAATAGCATCTTCATCAAACATAGCATACCCAAGACTGTGGCTTTGCATATCATTAGCATCCTTGATATACATAGAATTCATACCTTCTTATTAAGCATTTTCATAAATTCTACCTCTAGCAACTGAGCATATTTTTCTGAACCATCATTTTCACGAAAGACATTATGGAGACGAAGCAAATGAGGTAACCTAAATTCCATTCTTTTGTAGTTTTCATTTATGAAACCATACTAGTGAAAAACAAGAAACTAAAAGATTTAATTGCAAGATCTAAAGATATACCTTCAAGCACTCACCTCTCCGGCAACGGTGCCAGAAAAGAGCTTGATGGCTACTATGCAACTTTATTCTTGTAGAATCTGTTGGGCCTCCAAGCACAGAGTTTTGTAGGATAGTAGCAATTTTCCCTCAAGTGGATGACCTATGGTTTAACAATCCATGGGAGGTGTAAGATGAAGATGGTCCCTCTCCAACAACCCTTTAATCAAATACAAGAAATCTCTTATGTCCCCGACAAACCCAATATAATGGTAAATTGTATAGGTGTACTAGTTCGGCGAAAAGATGGTGATACATGTGTAGTATGAATAGTAGATATAGGTTTATGTAATCTGAAAATATAAAAACAACAAGTTAGCAAGTGTAAAACAGTGAGAAAAACATTGTATAAATGCTTGGTAATAAGGCCTAGGGTTCATACTTTCAGTATTGCAATATCTCAATATTGCTAACATAGTAGCATCATATGATTATCCCTCAATGTGCAACAAAGAATCACTCCAAAGTTCCTGTCTAGAGGAAAACAATAAGATGGAATTGGTGTAGGTAGTAGAACCACCTCAAAGTTATTCTTTCTGGTCAATCTTTTGAGCTATTCGTATAAGTGTCACAAACATCCTTGGAATTCGTACTAGAATAACACCCATGATACATATCAATCAACCCTAATGTCACCTAGATACTCTAATGTCACCTCAAGTATCCGTGGATAAATTATGCGACACGCATCAAACAATTTCAGATCTATCATATACAATCCAACACAAAGAACTTTAAGGATCACCCCAAGATTTCTATCGGAGAACATAGTATGAAAACGTGCAATCGACACCTATGCATAGATCCCCAAGGTCACCGGAATCCGCAAGTTGACGCCATAACATATATCAAGTGAATCACCTGAATACCCCAATGTTACTATGGGTGTCCTCTTGCAAGACCTACATCAAGTGTTCTCAAACCAAAATATTCAATCCAACATAACAAGATCTTAAAGGGAAAGATTCAATTCATCACAACAAGGTAGAAAGGGAATAACATCATAGGATTTAACTAGATTAACAAGGCTCGTGATACATCAAGACTATGCCATCTTAAGAACATGAGAGGTAGATATATTGAACACATAGCTACTGGTACATACCCTCAGTCTCGAGGGTGAACTACTCCCTCCTCGTCATGGCATCCGCACGGATTATGAAGATATCCATCGAAGATGATTTCCACTCTCTCGACGGGTACTCGAAAGGCTCCAGATGAGATTTTTTTCGATACAAGGAGTTGCAGCAGCGAAGTGAAAGTTCTCTCTTTATTTCTGAGGTTTTTGGTATATATAGGATTTTTCAGTGTTGGAATCATGCTAAACAGAGTCACATGGGCCCCACAAGCCATTAGGGCGCGACCTAGGGGGCGCCCTGTTGGCTTGTGGCCTACAGATGGCTCCCCTCCCCTGGTTCTTCGCTCCAATATTGATTACTTCCTCCAGAAACAAATATTAAAAAAAATCAGACGGTTCTCAGAACTATCATTTTCTGCACAAAAACAACACCATGGTAATTCTGCTGAAAACAGTGCGAGTCCGGGTTAATTCTAAATAAATTATATAATGTGCATCAAAACCATATAAAAGTATTGTAAACATAGGCGAAAATCGCATGAATACTTTGTAAAGTATCGATATGTTGGATATGTATCAAGGAGGAACCCCCCGATCAGTATTTCGATTGAGAGGCTCACCACAACCGCCCCTCGCAGGCACGCCCGTGTAGCCACCCGTGCCTCCATGGCAGAGAACCATCGTCGGCCTACATAGTCACGCGCATCCAAGCGATGTTGTTGTCCCGCACCAGCACCACACCATGCCAAAGGGAGGGGAGCCCGCCGCCACCGACAGCGCGAGTCGGCGGAGGCGAGGCGGGGACGCTTGGAAGTAGCGGACGTGGACCCCCCCACTAATTAAAACATAAAAAATTCATTACTATAGTAGGAATAATTATGTTATCACAACAAAACAAAAGAAAAAATAAAAAATATAAGATAACTATTGGGTTGTCTCCCAACAAGAGATATCGTTTTGTGCCCCTAGCTAGGCATAATGCATAGTATCAAGTCTTTTCATCCTTCTTAGCATCATTTAAGGATAACTCATCCAAGTATTTCCTTAATCTCTCAATATCTCTTCATAAATCTCTTTTTCTAGTAGGTGACTGTGACATCCCCGGATTAGGCTACAGTAATCCCGGTAATTGAACTACAGTAAACCTATGCAAAGGATGCCACGTCACCGTGTTTCCTATCATTGATCTCGCGATTGTTTGAGTCAGTTCGAATTTAAGACTTAAGTTTAAAATCAAACGAGAAAAGTTATAGGATTGAAAGAAAAATGTCGGGGGAGTTATATAAAAAATTCCTTAATGAATTATTTAACTGAATCGGGCTTCTTAAGATTTATTTCAATAACCATATAGTTAAAATAGAAAGCTATATATATATATATAATAGAATAAAAGGAAGTGTTAAAAAATAGATGGTAAGAGAATAATAATAATAATAATAATAATATGAAAAATAATGAAAGAAAAAGAAACAACAACAAAAAAAACAAAACAAAAGGGGACCAACCCCCCCCCCCCGGCCCAGCTGGGCGTGGTGGCCCAGCTGGCCACCACCCACCGGTCCAACTGGGGGGCCAAACCCTAGAGCCACCGTGGCTCCCCTCGGCTCCCCACTCCCCCTCCTGCCGCCTCCAGGGGATCACCCCAACCCACCCCACGTCGCGAGGTACGTCGCCACCAACCCCTCGTGGGGGTCCCCCATCCCACCGACACCTCTCTCTCTCTCTCTCTCGTCACCCCAAACGACACCCCACGAGCTCCCAGACCCTGCGCACTCCCTCCCAGATTTCCCCACAAGCCCCAGCCCCTCGTTCCCCATCCACCTCGCCCCTCCCCTGCTACTCCTCCCACCGGCGACCGACCCCAGCGCCGGCTCGCCACCCCACCTATCCCACGAGCCCCCTTCCCTCTCATCCTGTCCGCCCTCCATCCCCCATCGAGAGCCCCCTCGCGAGCACTATCCCCCATCTCACCGACGACCTCCCCATCCCCGGGAGCCCCATCTCCGGCGGACCTAACCTCCCCGGTGGCCGCCCCTCCCCACCGGCGCCTCGGTCGGGCCCCCCACCGGCCACGGCGGCCCCGTCACCGGGCCCCTCCCCGCCGGTCCTCCTCCGGTCCACCGCGACCCCCGCTCCACCGACGGTAACCGCCACCTCAGGCTCCTCCTCGCCAGCATTGCACCATCGTCCGCCTCGTCATCCGCCGACCCTGAGCCTTGCCGCCCCGTTCCCCGGCAACGCCGGTGAGCCCTTTTACGGGCTCCTCCCACCCTCTCCTTCCGTTTTCCGCCCCAGTTTTGTTCCGGAAGTTAGTGTCTCTTTCCGACGTCGTTGAGGTCTCGTAGGTGTAGTGGAGATTTGCCCCCTTCCTCTCTGTTGAGAGATGAAGTTGAGAGATGAACAGAGAGATACCAGAGATGAGAGTTAGAAAGAAATAAAAACAAGTGATGTATTCCGTATGTATGTATTTGATGCTCGTATTTATGTATGTATTCGCGTATATAGGTATATGAAGAATGCGATATTTGTATGATTATGTATGTGTGAGTAAAACCGAGTATTTGGCCTAAAGCCACTTACCGGTTGGGCCAACGCACCCCGCTGTCTATGACAGGGGGGCCCCACCCGATAATTGAGAAAAGTAAAAATTAAATTAGGAAAATAAAAATAATGTTTTTATTAAATAAATAAATAGATATATCAGTTAATTAGTTAATTGGATAATTAGAATAATTAGACTATGACACGTGGGTCCCCCACTAAATTAATCTAATTAATTAATATTTAATCTTAATTAACACTTGTGCCTATGACGTTCGGGACCCGCTGGTCAGTTGACCAGTCAACTGTTGATGTCAGCATGACATCATGCTGATGTCATAATAACATTTTATTAAATTATTTAAATCTGTTTTTAATTCCTAATTATTGAATAAAACTTTAAAAATTAATATTAAATAATCCGTAAGTCAGATCAAATTATTTTCAACATGAAAGTTGATCAGCAGAACGAGACGAACCCGGATACACGGTCCATTCGTCTGTCACGCGTCCCTAGCACAGCAAACATGGAACATTTCCATCTTTTCCAGTATAACCGGTAGTAGCCCGAGACCCGGAAAATATCGCCAGATATTCTTCCGACCCGTCAATGACGGATGTTGCTGCGTTAGCTCATGTCTAGCCTGCATCTTGCCATGTCATGCTTTGTGTTGCACCGTTGCTGTTATTTATTGTTTCTTCCCCCTCTTCTTACCGGTAGACACCGAGACTGATGCTGCTGCCGGGTACATCTACGACCCTACCGATCAGTCCTTTGCCGCAGAATAGCAAGGCAAGCAAACCCCCTTGATCATTCCTATATCGCCTATGTCTTTCTTCCTACTGCTTGCATTAGTTTTTTGCTACTGTTGTAGTTAGTTCCTATATCTGATGCATAGCCTATTTTTGATGAACTCCTACCTTTAGTCCTGTACCTTTAATATGCTTAGTATAGGTGGAGTAGTCATCCCATCAGACCCCGTAGTCCAGTTGCCCCGCTTGTTTTCAAATCTCGATCCCTGATCGACGAGCCAGACCCGACACAACACATTCACCCCCTTCATTGTACGACGCTACAGAGATACTATCGGGTACCGAGGGTGACACCTCGCTAAGTACTCCTGATGATATCTCTGTAGTATTGCTATTCGGTCATGGTTATCGAGGGTGATTCCTCTTTCACCATTCCCGATGACGCCTCTGTTGTGCAACCCCTCAAGTGTGGGACCCCCGAGGGTGATTCCTCTAAGCCCACCTTGACGGGTACATCGTTCGGAATCCAACGAGGGTGATACCTCGGATTCCCCCCGATGTTACAACCACACAGTTACTCGACCATGTTACTGGGATCTTTTGTGATTAGTTGTAAGACGGGTGGATTCCTGTGAGACTGTGTTGTTGGCCTAATTAAAATGTTAATGGATTTGGGTATTTGATCTGGGTTGGTCGGAGACCTTTTCGCACTAACCGGCTACGCGGGAAGAATTATGGGTACTCGGCGTCGCGGTATTAGCCGAAGCTTTTCAGATGTCAGCAATCGTAGTGGCGCACGCTCGAGTGGTCCTGAGATGCATTGCGCTTGTGATTAAGGGATGCTAGGACTGACGTCGTCCGCCCTTGCATCGTGCACGAGCGCGGAGGGGAACTGGGCCCATGAACCCTTTCGTTTAGGATTTAGACCGGCGGGCTGACCTCTCTGATTAGTCCTAGGTGAGGCCGGGCAGGACCCAGAAAAGTATGTCCGGCCAGAGTGTTATCGAGCGTGACGGGACATGTGGTGCACCCCTGCAGGCATGAAAATTAACTATTCGGATAGCCGTGTCCACGGTTACAGGACGACTTGGAGTTGTGGCCCGATCTTTTACAACTACAATTGTTACTTAACTGGAATTAGCTTGCCTCGGGATTGCTTCCTCACAGGGAGTCGAGGGAGGATCTTTACGCGTGACCTCACTTTAATATTGCTGCAACAATATGACTATTAATGTTTTACCCCCCTGTTCTACTCTCGTCTATTGCTGCAAGACCCTGTAGATGCTAGTCTTCGATAGGACTAGGCCTTCTCTCTCTGTTCTCGCATTGATGCAGTCAGTTCACATATAAAACCCCTTCTTTGATACTGGTGCATTTACCATAGTTCTGATGTAAGTCTTGCGAGTACTTTGGATGAGTACTCACCGCTGCTTTGCTCCCCCCTTTGTCCCCTTGATCTGTTGCTGCGACCAGATGATGGAGCCCAGGAGATGGAGTTTTCCTGCCGACGTCTGCCGTCCCGATGGTGTCTTCTTCGTGGAGGCCGCTGAAGCCCAAGAGAAGTTAGGAGGTTCCCAGGCAGGAGGCCTTGCCTCATTCGATCGTGTTCCTTTTGTGCTAGCCTTTTCTAAGGCACCCCATGTTTTATGTTTGTACTCAGATATTGTTGCTTCCGCTGACTCGTGTGTTTATCTAGCTTTTGTATTCTAGCTCTCGAGGCCCCTGGCTTGTAATATGAAGCTTGTATTATTTTTATTTGTGTCTAGAGTTGTATTGTGATATCTTCCCGTGAGTCCTTGGGTTTGATCGTACGCATTGCGTGTGTGATTAGCGTACGATTAAACCGAGGGCGTCACAAGTTGGTATCACAGCTGACTACCTGTAGGTAGCCCCCTTTCCAACTCCTTGGCCGAAGTTGAGTCTAGTGTTTGAAAAACTTTACTAACACTGATGTTGTGGCTTTCGGGCCCACATCTCAATTGGGTGGTATTAGTATCTTTTACTCCTTTCCTATACTCTGGGCTACACTCTCTCTTCTCTTTCGGGATAAAGATTTTGCTAACTCTAACATTAGGTTCTCGTAAATACTTCCTCCCGGAGAGCCCCGTATTCCAGACGCTGGCTTTATCCCTTAGAAGAACTGCAGTTACTCTTCGATGTTCTCTTGAGCTGTTGTGCTCATTGCTTCTGCAATTTTCCCTTCCTTCGTCAACCACTACGGATGACTACATACAAATGTCGTTCATACTTTCTTCTCCAATTGCTCTTGTTTTACAAGATGCAACGAATTATCTTATCGGGGATTCGTCCATCATCAGTTGTCATGGGTTTCGAAAGTTCTTCGACTTAATATTCGGCCTTCCGAAATCCTCCGTAGCCTATTGCACTTGGCTTTTCTCACCTACTTGCATTATGGTTAAATCCATATGTCTAGCAGCATTTATTAAAATCCTTTGTGATTTTCCGGTGATCTTACTGATTCTACCTTTGTGTGAATGCACACAATCATCAGTTGTGACTCATAAATTATCTGCCGGCTCAGACGTCCTTCCAGACCGAGCTGGTTCTCGACAAATCAATTTTTGGTTGGTTGTCCATCTAAGTCCATTCAACCTACTTATATTTGATCGGAGCATCTGATTATGATACGCCAACCTGGAAATCATAATTCCTTTGGTAATTAAATATAAATATTTTCTAGACGTTCTATTAACTAATGCATTGCATCCTGTCTCCCTCTGATTGACTACCGATACCCACGTCAGGTCCTTTGTGGATTGTCAGACTCATCCTGGGTTATTATCCAACGACATCTTTTGCTTTCGAAAATTCTTGTGATTGCTTTCTGTGACACATGATGCCATTGGTAAATTGTGTCTTCTCCCTCCGATAGAATTGTAACCTACGCTTTTGTCAGCCTTGCCCTTCAAGCGTGTGTTAATTACTCTTAGAGTGTGTGGTATATGTTCCTAAGATGCCCCGATGGGTTGAACCTATGCCTTCCTAAATCAACATAAATCGAAGAGTTTTCACGAGTCTTGCTCTTCTTGGTGTTTTGCCAGATAATCTTTTTAAGCAACAACTTGATCAAAGGCGAGGAGTAAGTGGCAGGTGATGCATTGATGAAGTGGGAGTCGACCTTGAACTCTGTGTTCATGCCCATGGAAACGACGTTGATCCTATCATAGAAGCTTCTCGTATCAATAATCATTCATTCTGTGGTTTAAATTTGACATCTTTGATCTTGTCCTTTGCAATCGTTGTTCTGACCATGTTGTCCTACCTTGATTTCGTTCTCAGACGGGTTAAGGTACTTGTATTCTTCACATCAATACACCGGTCCAAGCCTTAATGTTGATCTACCTCCGAGTAATATTCCTTGAAGCTCGAGGATATCACGGAGCTATGTAACTTATCGTAAGCTCCTCGTCAACTATGATATTTTCATTAATTCCAGTTTCCTCGTGTTTGAGTTGTTGGACACGCGGGTATATCGATAATCAATCGAGTACGCATTGCGATTCAACAATTTTTAGTAATCTTCCTTGTTTACGAGTTTGTACTCGATCATGTCATTCCAAGCTGTTAAGCTACGTCATCATCGTCATGTTGGAGCTCGACCATGCTATCTATACCCTTCATCCCTGGAACACAATTCCAACTTGTGTTAAGCTTGCATCGAGCTTTCCACATCAGGTTGGTTGTCCTGAAAGGCAATCTCAATTCTAAGCTAGCAGTCTTATCTGCGATTCCGACAACCTCTTGCTTCACCATTCCCTTGCTTGATGTCGTCGCTGATCGATTACATCTTCGTGAAGTTCTCGACAATTGTGTCGTGATCATCATTAGCATTCTGAGCTCTTCCAGGGCACCGATCGGATGCATGATGAGAAATGCCATCCTTGCCCCTCGATGATTTCTGTTTTCATCAACAACCTTTTTGCCTTCCCTCCAACACAAACATGTTCGTGTTTGGTGTTGTCCCTTAAGTTCCTTGCTATTCAGCTTGTGTTATCTTCTACCTTGGAGTATTACCATCTTTATGTCAAGGATGTCGTGAGAATTGCGCAACTCTTAAGAATTCTTGATATAGTAATACTTCTCGCCATCACCATTCATTTCTTGGTCCCGTGTTATTTCAAAACCGGAATACCAACAAGTGAACTCTGATGTGTGATTCCAATACTTCTGGCAACCCTATTGCCTCGAGGTTAACAACTGATTGTTTCATTCTTAGTGTGTTGGGTGTTGACTCATCATTTTTGACATTGGTTGTGCTAATCCGTCCGTATTTCCGAGTGCACCCTTTGACCAATGTTTAATTGTTGTTGTTCCCTCGAGCATACGACATTATACCATTTGATTTGACAAATGTTATCCCCTTGATATTATAATCCTGTAAATTCATCCCTGTCAAAATCTTGAGGGATTGTTGTTGAGCCCATCAGCCACACCCTCAACTTCTCCATGTTCCACGATGAAACTCTTGAAAGGATTATACTTGTGCCTAGATCATGAAGAATGTACTTGATATCAGAAATGTTTCCCCCAAGCTTATGTGCATTCTTGCCACCATGAATATGTGGAAGTTTTGTTTCGCTTCCTTTCGGGAAATACCCAATCATTCACGCATGTGCGAAGTGTTATATGTTTTGAAGATTTTTTATCTTCACTTCATATAACTTCTCTTAGCACGGGAAGCCACTGACTGATTTGATCAAGGAAAAGAAGTTCCTTCATAAGAGCTAATCGAGGCTTACACAACGACCTCGATATCCTCGATGATGGGTCTCAAATCAGAACTCAGTTACATTTTGACGTAAGAATTCTATGTGGGAACGAATGTCTTGACATTGTGTTCATATGTCTTACAGTCGAACTCATGATTCACTCATTGCTTGTGTAGTTCATATCCTGAGACTCCTGCATCATCATCTTTTCTTCGCAGGTATCTTGAGCCTGAGGTGTCCTGACACCAATCAGATCTGAATCTTGGGCAGATATGATGGTTGTGACATTTTCCCAATAATTATCACTTTGGGCTTTATGTACCCGGTACAGTGATGTCTTCTCTGGCACACCGGGCCGAAGGACCTATTGGTATGAACTCTCCCATATGTAAGATTCGCCATCCTTTCATGTGGAAACTATACGACTTGTTTCATAAGCTGACCCTCATGAATCCTCTTTGTGTGCCCATTGGTCCGACCTTTATCGGATGACCGTGTCAATGCTACCTCGAAGCATGGATATGGTACTCCAAATTTCAACAGGAACATTGTAAGCGCGATGCTAAATTGTTCCTGATCAATTATCCAAACCGCATTGTATGAATGAACATGATGATTCTTCTTGCCTCTTTATCTAAATGGTTAAGTACTTGATGACATATCATGTATACCATACTCTATGTTCTCCTCAGGAATGGTATACTTTCAATTCTTGCGTGTGTGCACACATTCTCATTCTCATTGGTCTGTTTGACCTTTCTTGTGGCATAACTTATCTAAGCAGTGTTAATTCCCTACTTAGGTAAAAACCTCGGTATACAACTCTGTCGGTAAGACCCCGTTAATATTGTGGATAACATTCCGGTAACCGTCGGTGGACGAGAACCTTGCCTATTGGTCCGCCTCGTTCCAACGAGCAGGAAAATGGTTCTATTCGTTCCCGCCCTTGGTACCGCTGTTGTTCCAACATAACTGACAGGCTATCCTCTGACATGTCTTGCTATCAAGACCGTATAGTATGTCACCCCTCTGCCTACTCTCGGCCCACATGGTGGACCCATAACCCAAAGTTCCACATGATTGAAACCTGACTCTCCTGTACATCTTTGACTCGAAAGTATCCTTTACAGTTGGCTTCGTATGAAATTCTCGAGCCACCATTCAATGTACTGATCACTCTTCGGTCCGGATATTATGCAGCATACTAAAGATCAAGTCCACATTTTTCGTGACAATCCGAAGGCTGCTCAGTCTCGTAAGATGAGTCGGTATGACCGTCATCATCAAGATATGGTATATCAACCTGGCGTAAAGGCTTATCTTCACGTCACACCAATGAGAGGTGCACATTGTTTTGAGATCAAGGGCAAGTTAGCTCCTCGCTATATTGGTCCTTTCACTGTTCTCGAAAGGCGTGGAAGAGTGGCTTATCAATTGGAACTGTCGGCGAACCTTTCTCAGGTTCAAGATGTCTTCCATGTGTCTGAGCTCCGTCGTTGCTTCAGTGATCCTATTCGAGCAGTGGATCATGATATGCTGCGCTGCAATAAGGCCTCTCTTATAGAGAACATCCGGTCCGCATTATCGACCGGGGTGAACGTCACACTCGTTGTAAAGTCACCAAGTTCCTTAAGGTGCTGTGGTCTAATCATTCTGAAGATGAAGCCACTTGGGAACGCGAGGATCATCTTTGTGATGAATAACCCGAGCTCTTTCCTTCTACCTTTAATTCTCGGGACGAGAATTCTTGTTCGTAGGGGAGAGTTGTGACATCCCCGGATTAGGCTACAGTAATCCCGGTAATTGAACTAAAGTAAACCTATGCAAAGGATGCCACGTCACCGTGTTTCCTATCATTGATCTCGCGATTGTTTGGGTCAGTTCGAATTTGAGACTTAAGTTTAAAATCAAACGAGAAAAGTTATAGGGTTGAAATAAAAATGCCGGGGGAGTTATATAAAAAATTCCCTAATGAATTATATAACTGAATCGGGCTTCTTAAGATTTATTTCAATAATCATATAGTTAAAACAGAAAGCTATATATATATATATATATATATATATAAAATAGAATAAAAGAAAGTATTAAAAAAAGATGGTAAGATAATAATAATAATAATAAAATGATAAATAAAGAAAGAAAAAGAAACAACAACAAAAAAACAAAACAAAAGGGGACCAACCCCCCCCCCCCCCGGCCCAGCTGGGCGTGCTGGCACAGCTCGCCACCACCCACCGGCCCAACTAGGGGGCCAAACCCTAGAGCCCCCCTGGCTCCCCTCGGCTCCCCACTCCCCCTCCTGCCGCCGCCAGGGGATCACCCCAACCCACCCTACGTCGCGAGGTACGTCGCCACCAACCGGTCGTGGGGGTCCCCTACCCCACCGACACCTCTCTCTCTCTCTCTCTCTCGTCACCCCCCACGACACCCCACGAGCTCCCAGCCCGTGCGCACACCCTCCCAGATCGCCTGCCACACCCCTGACACTTTAAGCAAGTTAGTCTTGTGTGACGCCCTCGGCTTAATCGTACGCTAACCATACACGCAAATGCGTACGATCAAACCCAAGGACTCACGGGAAGATATCACAACACAACTCTAGACACAAATAAAATAACATCAGCTTCATATTACAAGCCAGGGGCCTCGAGGGCTAGAATACGAAAGCTCGATAAACACACGAGTCAGCGGAAGCAACAAATATCTGAGTACAGACATAAAACATGGGGTGCCTTAGAGAAGGCTAGCATAAAAAGATACAACGATCGAACGAGGCGAGGCCTCCTGCCTGGGAACCTCCTAACTACTCCTGATCATCAGCGGCCTCCACGTAGTAGTAGGCACCGTCGGGGTAGCAGTCGTCGGCAGCGGGGACCTCCATCTCCTGGGCTCCATCATCTGGTCGCAACAAACGGATCAAGGGGACAAGGGGGGAGCAAAGCAGCGGTGAGTACTCATCCAAAGTACTCGCAAGTCTTACATCAGAACTATTCTAATTATGCATCAGTATCAAAGGAGGGGGTTATATGTGGACTGACTGCAGCAATGCGAAAATAGAGAGAGAAGGCCTAGTCCTATCGAAGACTAGCATCTTCAGGGTCTTGCAGCAATAGACGAGAGTAGAACAGGGGGTAACACATTAATTGTCATATTGTTGCAGCAAATATTAAAGTGAGGTCACGCCTAAAGATCCTCCCTCGACGCCCTGCGAGGAAGCAATACCGAGGCAAACTAATTCCAGTTAAGTAACAATTGTAGTTGTAAAAGATCGGGGCACAACTCCAAGTCGTCCTGTAACCGTGGACACGGCTATCCGAATAGTTAATTTTCATCCCTGCAGGGGTGCACCACATGTCCCGTCACGCTCGATAACACTCTGGCCGGACATACTTTTCTGGGTCCTGCCCGGCCTCGGAATATCGACACGTCGCAGCCCCACCTAAGACTAATCAGAGAGGCCAGCCCGCCGGTCTAAATCCTAAGCACAAAGGGTTCGTGGGCCCAGTTCCCCTTCACGCTCCTGCACGTGGCGTGGGCGGCCGACGTCAGTCCTAGCATCCCTTAATCACAAGCGCGATGCATCTCGGGACCACTCGGGCGCGCGCCGCTACATTGCTGGCATCTGAAAAGCTTCGGCTGATACTGCGACGCCGAGTACCCATAATTCTTCCCGCGTAGCCGGTTAGTGCAAAAAGGTCTCCGACCAACCCAGGTCAAATACCCAAATCCATTAACATTTTAATTAGGCCAACAACACAGTCTCACGGGAATCCACCCGTCTTACAACTAAACACCAATGATCCCAGTAACATGGTTGAGTAACTGTGTGGTCGTAACATCGGGGGAATCCGAGGTATCACCCTCGTTGGATTCCGAACGAAGTACCCGTCAAGGTGGGCTTAGAGGAATCACCCTCGAGGGTCCCACACTTGAGGGGTGGCACGACAGAGGCGTCATCGGGAATGGTGAAAGAGGAATCACCCTCGATAACCACGACCGACTAGCTATACTACAGAGATATCATCAGGAGTACTTAGTGAGGTGTCACCCTCGGTACCCGATAGTATCTCTGTAGCGTCGTACAACGAAGGGTGGGTGAATGTGCTGTGTCGGGTCTGGCTCGTCGATCAGAGATCGAGATTTGAAAACAAGCGGGGCAACTGAACTACGAGGTCAGAGGGGATGACTGCTCCACCTATACTAAGCAGATTAAAGGTACAGGACTGAAAGTAGCAGTTCATCAAAAACAGGCTATGCATCAGATAAAGGAGCTAACTACAACAGTAGCAAAATACTAATGCAAGCAGTAGGAAGAAAGACATAGGCGATATAGGAATGATCAAGGGGAGTTTGCTTGCCTTGCTGCTCTGCGGCAAAGGACTGATCGGCAGGGTCGTAGGTGTACCCGGCAGCAGCGTCAGTCTCGGGGTCTACCCGTAAGAAGAGGGGGAAGAAACAATAAATAATAGCACCGATGCAACACAAAGCATGACATGGCAAGATGCAGGCTAGACATGAGCTAACGCAACAACATCCGTCATAGACGGGTCGGAAGAATATCTGATGATATTTTCCGGGTCTCGGGCTACTACCGGTTATACTGGAAACGATGGAAAAGTTCCAAGTCTGCTATGCTAGGGACGCGTGACAGACGAACGGGCCGTGTATCCGGGTTCGCCTCGTTGTGCTGATCAACTTTCATGTTGAAATTATTTTGATCTGACTTACGGATTATTTTATATTAATTTTCAAAGTTTTATTAATTATTTAGGAATTAAAAATAGATTTAAATGATTTAATAAAATCCTATTATGACATCATCGCGATGTCATGATGACATCAACATTTGACTTGGTCAACTGACCTGCGGGTCCCGAACGTCATAGGCACAAGTTTTATTTAAGATTAAATATTAATTAATCAGATTAATTTAGTGGGGGACCCACGTGTCATACTCTAATTATTCTAATTAATTAATGTAACTAATATATTTATTTAACTAATTCATTAACTCATTAATTAATTATTATATCTATTTATTTATTTATTTAATAAGAACATCGTTTTTATTTATTTATATTAACTACCGCGTGGGGCCTCCCTGTCATAGACAGCGGGTGCATTGGCCCCACCGGTAAGTGACCTAAGGCCATTTACTCATTTCATTAATCACAAATACATAACCATACACATGTCGTATTCCTGTAATTATCCATATACGCAAATACAAACATCGCATCTCATACATACATACATACATACGCAGCTAATACATCATTTATTTATTTTATTTTCTCTCAAAACTCTCATCTCCCTCTGTGTCAACAGACAACACAGAAACAACTCTCTGCTAACTCAACATAGAAGAACCCAATGTTCAATCCTACCTACCGGAGTCTACCGTCGACGGATCGAGGTCCCGTTTGCCGGAACAGAACCGGGACGGCGAGGAGAACGACATGGTGGGAGGAGCCCAAGGAGGGGCTCACCGACGTTGACGGGAGGGGCCGGTGAAGCCGGAGTTCGTGGGTAGGGGCGGAGGAGACGGCGCGGAGGTGGACGAGGCGGTGACGGTGACGATGATGCCGGTCACTGGAGAGGTCGTGCCGGCGAGGGGGAGCCGGCCGGACTCGGCGAGGCGAAGAAGTCTCCCTGCCCGGTCCCTCCTGGACCGAGCGGGAGGAAGGCCGACGGGGGCGGGGTTGTAGGCCGGCGAGGTGGGGGGCCGAGGTGGCCGGGGCTCCTGCCGGCGGGGTGGAGGCCGAGGGGGGGCGGCTCGTCGCGGGAGGATGAGGTCGTGGGAGGGGAACTCGCCGGCGGGAGGAGGAGGCCGTGGGGGGGCGACGGGGGAGCTTGTCGGCGGGAGGAGGCCGTGGGGGGCGACGGGGGAGCTCGCCGGCGGGGGGGGGGGGGGGGGGGGCTCGCCGGCTAGGGAGGGGTGGATCTGAGGGGGGGGGACGGGGGAAGAGGGAGGGAGCGAGGCGTGGCGTGGGGGGGGGGCTCGCCCTAGGGTTTGAGGGGAGGGTGGCGCGGGTGGGCTGGCCAGTTGGGCCTTTTGGCCCAGGTCGGCCACGGGGGTGGGGGTTGCTTTTTTTTCTTTTTCTTTTTTTTTGTTTCTTACATTATTTATTTTACTATTCTATTTTTCTTTTTAAATACTTTTTTGTATACTTCACTTTATCATTATTATTTTTAATACTTTCCTTTTTATATATATTCTTTTAATATTTGTAATGAACTTATAAAGTACTTTTCTTTTGTTTTCAAATTTTGGATCCGGACAGACTCGAATCAACGCGGGTCTGAGATGGAAATTCGATGACGTGGCATCATTAGCGGTTGATCACTGTAGCTTAATTACAATAATTACTGTTGCAAAAGTCGAGGATGTCACAATTCTCCCCTACTAACAAGAATTCTCGTCCCGAGAATTATGAGGTAGAGGGAAAGAGCCCGGGGTATTCATCACAAAGATGATCCTTGCGTTCCCAAGTGGCTTCATCTTCAGAGTGATTTGACCACTGCACCTTAAGGAACTTAGTGACCTTGCGACGAGTCTTACGTTCAGCTTGGTCGAGAATGCAGACCGGATGCTCTTTATAAGAGAGGTCTTGTTGTAGTTCAAGCATATCGTGATCCACTGCTCGAATAGGGTCCTTGAAGCAGCGACGGAGCTGAGAAACATGGAAGACATCTTGAACCTGAGAAAGGTTCGCCGGCAGTTCCAATTGATAAGCCACTCTTCCACGCCTTTCGAGAACAGTGAAAGGACCAATATAACGAGGAGCTAACTTGCCCTTGATTCCGAAACGATGTGCACCTCTCATTGGGGTGACACGAATATAAGCCTTTTCCCCAGGCTGATAGACCATATCTTGATGATGACGGTCATACTGACTCTTCTGACGAGACTAAGCAGCCTTCAGATTCTCATGAATAATGCGGACTTGATCTTTGGCATGTTGAATAATATCCGGACCGAAGAGTGATCGTTCCCCAGTTTCTGACCAATTCAGAGGAGTCCGACACCTTCGCCCATACAATACTTCGAAAGGGGCCATCTTCAGACTAGCTTGATAGCTATTGTTGTAAGAGAACTCGGCATACGGGAGAGATTCCTCCCATTTCTTACCGAAAGAAATGACACAAGCTCGAAGCATGTCCTCGAGAATTTGGTTGACTCGTTCAACTTGTCCCTGGGATTGAGGACGAAATGCAGTGCTGAAGGACAGATGAGTCCCCATAGCCTTCTGAAAACTTTCCCAAAATTTTGAAGTGAACAAGCTGCCACGGTCCGAACTGATTACCAACGGAATACCGTGAAGTGAAACAACTCTTGACATATAAAGATCTGCCAGCTGACTAGCATTAATCGTTTCTTTGACGGCCAGGAAATGCGCAACTTTGGACAGTCGATCAATGATGACAAGAATAGCATCATTACCTTTCTGAGACCTGGGAAAACCAGTGACGAAGTCCATTTCAACGTGGTCCCATTTCCACTCGGGAATAGAGATAGGTTGCAAAGTTCCAGCAGGCTTTTGGTGTTCTGCTTTGATACGCCGGCATATATCACATTCTGCCACATAGCGTGCAATGTCTTGTTTCATATTGGGCCACCAGAATCTTTGTCGGATGTCTTGGTACATCTTGGTACTACCCGGGTGAATAGACAACGGTGTGTCATGAGCTTCTTCCATCACCTTCCCAGTCATCCTGAGATTTTCCTTCTTATTTGGGACGAATAGGCGACCCTTGAAATACAAGGCGCCACCTTCATCAACGGTGAAAAAGGAGGGTTTACCCTTCGCAATATAGCTCTTAATCCTGTCGACATCATCGTCAAAGTCTTGCAGATTCTTTATGGAGCTCACAAGATCTGGTTCAACCACTAGGTTACTGAGGGAACCCTGATTAACAACACGAAGGTTCATCTTTTGACAATCTTCAGGAGGGGGAACAAGGTAACCCTGAGGAACAATGTGGAGGTTCAGCTTACGGAATTCCTCTTGCAGACGATCGTGAACCTGATGAACCTGGAGGTGGTTGCAGTATGACTTGCGACTTAAGGCATCAACCATTACATTAGCCTTGCCAGGGGTATATGATATACTACAGTCAAAATCTGCTATACGATCCATCCATCTTTGTTGACGCAGTTCAGCTCCGGTTGAGTGAACAAGTACTTCAGACTTTGATGGTCGGTGTAGATTTCACAGCGATTACCGACAAGGTATTGTCGCCATTCCTTCAATGCATGAATGACTGCGGCAAGCTCGAGATCATGAACTGGGTAGTTCTCTTCATGAGCACGCAGTTGACGTGAAGCATAAGCGATCACCTTGCAATCCTGCATTAGGACACAACCTATTCCTTGACGAGAAGCGTCACAGTATATGACGAAATCCCTTTTCGTATCTGGAGGAGCGAGTACTGGAGCGGACGTCAGTTTGTCCTTGAGTGCCTAGAAACTTTCCTGACATTTATCAGTCCATTCATACTTAACACCTTTGTGAAGCAGGTTGGTTAAGGGCTTCGCAATCTTGGAGAAGTTCTCGACGAATCGACGGCAATAGCTGGCGAGTCCGAGAAAACTTCTGACTTGCTTGACATTCTTCGGGGGAGTCCAGTCAAGAATAGCTTGAATTCGTTCGGGGTTGACCGCAATACCATCCTTGGAAATCACATGACCAAGGTAAGTCACTTCGTCTAGCCAGAACTAACATTTGGAATACTTCGCATAGAGTTTATGCTCCCGAAGCTTATCCAGTACAAGACGAAGATGCTCAACATGCTCTTCTTTGTTCTTCGAAAATACCAGAATATCATCCAGATATACCACGACAAATTTGTCGAGGTAGTCCATGAATATATAATTCATCAGTCGAGAGAAGGTTGCCGGTGCATTGGTTAAGCCGAAGGACATGACGGTGTACTCGTATGATCCATATCGAGTAACAAAGGCGGTCTTTGGAATATCCTCCTTGCGAACACGGATCTGGTGGTATCCCAATCTCAAGTCGAGCTTAGAGAAAACGGTGGAACCAGCAAGTTGATCATACAAATCATTTATCTGAGGGAGAGGATATTTGTTTTGAATAGTGGCCTGGTTGATAGGACGATAGTCTTGAACCAATCGATTTGTCCCATCCTTCTTCTTAACAAAGAGAGAAGGTGCTCCCCAAGCAGAGGAACTCGGACGGATGAAACCCAGACGGAGCGAGTTGTCAATTTCTTGCTTAAGTTCAACGAGTTCATGTGGTGGCATTTCATAAGGACGCTTGGCAATAGGAGTGGTACCGGGTACCAAGTCAATGACAAACTCGACAGCTCGAGCAGGGGGAATCCCCGGAAGTTCTTCTGGAAAGACATCTTGAAATTCTCGGACCACTAGTATGTTTTCAATCCCTTCAAGAGGCGACGCATTTAATGCATTCAAAGCATACAGTCGTGCCTCAGCATTACGGACGAGATGCGCATGGTAGCTTATTACTTCATCTGAAGGGTGTAGGAGGTGGACGGTCTTGGTGGCACAAACGATCGATGTCGAATGAGCTTTCAACCAGTCCATCCCCAATATGAGATCAATGTTGGATGACTTTAGTAGGATGGGGTTGGCAAGGAATTCTAATCCTTCAATTTCAACTGGAACATGGGGGCAAACCACAGAGGTTCGGCATTCGCCCCCAGGGGTGTTTACCACTATCGGGATGTTCATCTCTTCGCTCCTAATGTCATGCATGTATGCAAAATTTTCCGACATAAAGGAATGCGATGCTCCTGTATCAAACAATACAGAAGCAGGTACTGAGTTAACGAAGAGTGTACCCATCATGGTAGCAGGCTGGTCTTGAGCTTGACTCATATCAATGTTTTTGGCCTGACCACGAACATAAGCAGGCTTAGTGTTGAAGTTGCGGTTCTGGTTGTTGCCACTGCCAGTTGCGGGAAGTGCCAGCTGATTCGGATTCTGCCTGCAGTCTCTAGCACGATGACCTGGACGGCCACACTTGAAGCACAGCCCGTCCTCAGGACGGGAAGGAGGAACTCGAGGTGGTGGAGCTGGGAGCCTCGGCTGCCTAGGTGGTGGAGGAGGCAGGCGAGGTGCAGCATAGGACGGCCTCGGAGTAGGAGCAGGTGCATGGTACATGTTGTTGGGAATCCAGATCTTCCGCTTCTGTGCAAATGAGCCCGAAGATGAGCCCGTGTCACGGTTGCGCTTGCTGCTATCTTTGTATTCCTGCAGACCAGTCTCAACCTGAATAGCCTTGTTCACCAGGGTGGCGAAGTCAGCATAGTCCTGAACGAGGAGTGTCAGCTTGATATCAGGGTGGAGGCCTTCACGGAACTTCTCCTGCCTGCGTGCAGCAGTCGCAATGTCTTCTTCAGCATAGCGAGATAATTCTAGAAATTCCCGCTGATAAGCATCCACAGTCTTGTTGCCCTGGACCAAGTTGCGGAACTCACGCTTCTTCCGGTCCATGATTCCCTGGGGAATGTATCGAGCATGGAAAGCAGCCTTGAACTCTGCCCAAGTGATGATAGTCCCATCAGGCTGAGAGCGCCTGTGACTGTCCTACCATTGAGCAGCGGGACCCTTCAGAAAGTAGGCGGCAAAGTTGACGTAGCTCGCCAGGGGCACATTGGCAGACTCCAGCTCATAGGAAATGTCACGGAGCCAGTCATCAGCATCAAGAGGCTGAGTTGAGCTGCGGTAGATCGCAGGGTTGAGACGACAGAAGTCTTGCAGTGTCACGCCTTGCGGTTGGTTCATGTTCGGCCTTTGGAACTGATCCATGAGCCCTTGCATAAACTGGCGGTTGAGCTCAAACTGTTGGATCATCCCCGCCATATACTCAGGAGGCGGGGGTGGTGCATCGTTGGCAGGGCCACGCGGGCGGCTAGCTGGTCTAACCATCCTGTTAAATATTTAGCAGGGGTAGTTTAGCTTAAAGTACTTGAAAGGCATCGCACGCATTCATGAAGTAATCAAGCATAATGAAAGGGAAATGCGATAGATACTCCATAGTAGTTGAGTTCGACATACAGACCCATACATAAGTTCGATTACAGACTAACGATTACAAATTCGAAATTTGGCGATAGCCCGGACGCATTTGACGATACCCTGGACTCACTAGGCGGCGCGCAGGCACGCGGTGGAAGAGTACCACAACAAGATGTAGCGATAAGGCTACATCAACGTCGGAGAGGACGATCGAATCCTGGTAGCTGGCGGTGATAGAAGGTAGGGACAGGACCCTGTGTCCCGTTGTGACTCTGGTGAGGGTACCGCATCCAGTCGAGCAGCTGAGGTCCAAGTGCAGGGGTTCTACCCCCAACATCAGTCCACTCGAGAGCTGATGGTAGCTCTGTCCTGGTCGGCTCGCGGATGCACATAGGTGGAACCCTCGGACAGTGTGATGGCTGCAGCTCTGTCAACGCGTTGTAAAGACGAGCGCGCGTAGCATACAACTCCACAGTCAGAGCTCGGAAAGCACGATCCATTGCCTCAATGTACTGCACCAGAATCCGCGCGTCGTAGCGACTCGTCATGTAGGGGGCGCAGATAGCGACGTAGGAACGGTCGCTACGCTCACGAACGTCAGAAGCGTAGGCAGTGAGATCAGACCCAGTCTCGTCCCCAGCAGGAGCATGCGGGATGTATCTGAAAGGGCTCTCCTCCAGGTGAGGGTACGCTCCACGGAGACGGGTGATGGCGATGTAGGCCGCATCATGGACGACCATCTCGACCGACACTCCAATACCACAGAACACGTGGCGCTCGAGGGTCTCGCCGCCCCTCTGGTCGAACATGCGAACCTCAGCCTGGTACTGGTACTGGTTGTACTCGCGGAAATCCTCGAACACAGTGTACTCGGGGTACCAGCGATATCCCAGCCTGGTCAGGAGATCGACCAAAATGGCCGGAAACCCAGTCGTCTCAGTGGCCTGTGTCAGGTGCACGTGCTGTCTTGCGGGACACATCTGAAAATAAGATTGACGGATGTCAATGACAGTGTGTGTAATACATATTTAGGAGAAAAAGAGTAGATAGTCCAGCGCTCCGGATCGATGTGATTCGAGAACCTAATGTTAGAGTTAGTAAAATCTTTGACCCGAAAGAGAAGAGAAAGTAGAGCCGAGAGTATAGGAAAGGAGTAAAAGATACTAATACCACCCAATTGAGATGTCGGCCCGTAAGCCACAACATCCGTGTTAGTAAAGTTTTTCAACCACTAGACTCAACTTCGGCCAAGGAGTTGGAAAGGGGGCTACCTACAGGCAGTTGGCTCTGATACCAACTTGTGACGCCCTCGGCTTAATCGTACGCTAACCATACACGCAAATGCGTACGATCAAACCCAAGGACTCACGGGAAGATATCACAACACAACTCTAGACACAAATAAAATAACATCAGCTTCATATTACAAGCCAGGGGCCTCGAGGGCTAGAATACGAAAGCTCGATAAACACACGAGTCAGCGGAAGCAACAAATATCTGAGTACAGACATAAAACATGGGGTGCCTTAGAGAAGGCTAGCACAAAAAGATACAACAATCGAACGAGGCGAGGCCTCCTGCCTGGGAACCTCCTAACTACTCCTGATCATCAGCGGCCTCCACGTAGTAGTAGGCACCGTCGGGGTAGCAGTCGTCGGCGGCGGGGACCTCCATCTCCTGGGCTCCATCATCTGGTCGCTGCAAACGGATCAAGGGGACAAGGGGGGAGCAAAGCAGCGGTGAGTACTCATCCAAAGTACTCGCAAGTCTTACATCAGAACTATTATAATTATGCATCAGTATCAAAGGAGGGGGTTATATGTGGACTGACTGCAGCAATGCGAAAATAGAGAGAGAAGGCCTAGTCCTATCGAAGACTAGCATCTTCAGGGTCTTGCAGCATTAGACGAGACTAGAACAGGGGGGTAACACATTAATAGTCATATTGTTGCAGCAAATATTAAAGTGAGGTCACGCCTAAAGATCCTCCCTCGACTCCCTGCGAGGAAGCAATCCCGAGGCAAACTAATTCCAGTGAAGTAACAATTGTAGTTGTAAAAGATCGGGGCACAACTCCAAGTCGTCCTGTAACCGTGGACACGGCTATCCGAATAGTTAATTTTCATCCCTGCAGGGGTGCACCACATGTCTCGTCACGCTCGATAACACTCTGGCCGGACATACTTTTCTGGGTCCTGCCCGGCCTCGGAATATCGACACGTCGCAGCCCCACCTAAGACTAATCAGAGAGGCCAGCCCGCCGGTCTAAATCCTAAGCACAAAGGGTTCGTGGGCCCAGTTCCCCTTCACGCTCCTGCACGTGGCGTGGGCGGTCGACGTCAGTCCTAGCATCCCTTAATCACAAGCGCGATGCATCTCCGGACCACTCGGGCGCGCGCCGCTACATTACTGGCATCTGAAAAGCTTCGGCTGATACCGCGACGCCGAGTACCCATAATTCTTCCCGCGTAGCCGGTTAGTGCGAAAAGGTCTCCGACCAACCCAGATCAAATACCCAAATCCATTAACATTTTAATTAGGCCAACAACACAGTCTCACGGGAATCCACCCGTCTTACAACTAAACACCAATGATCCCAGTAACATGGTCGAGTAACTGTGTGGTCGTAACATCGGGGGAATCCGAGGTATCACCCTCGTTGGATTCCGAACGAAGTACCCGTCAAGGTGGGCTTAGAGGAATCACCCTCGAGGGTCCCACACTTGAGGGGTGGCACGACAGAGGCGTCATCGGGAATGGTGAAAGAGGAATCACCCTCGATAACCACGACCGACTAGCTATACTACAGAGATATCATCAGGAGTACTTAGTGAGGTGTCACCCTCGGTACCCGATAGTATCTCTGTAGCGTCGTACAACGAAGGGTGGGTGAATGTGCTGTGTCGGGTCTGGCTCGTCGATCAGAGATCGAGATTTGAAAACAAGCGGGGCAACTGAACTACGGGGTCACAGGGGATGACTGCTCCACCTATACTAAGCAGATTAAAGGTACATGACTGAAAGTAGCAGTTCATCAAAAACAGGCTATGCATCAGATAAAGGAGCTAACTACAACAGTAGCAAAATACTAATGCAAGCAGTAGGAAGAAAGACATAGGCGATATAGGAATGATCAAGGGGAGTTTGCTTGCCTTGCTGCTCTGCGGCAAAGGACTGATCGGCAGGGTCGTAGGTGTACCCGGCAGCAGCGTCAGTCTCGGGGTCTACCGGTAAGAAGAGGGGGAAGAAACAATAAATAATAGCACCGATGCAACACAAAGCATGTCATGGCAAGATGCAGGCTAGACATGAGCTAACGCAGCAACATCCGTCATAGACGGGTCGGAAGAATATCTCATGATATTTTCCGGGTCTCGGGCTACTACCGGTTATACTGGAAACGATGGAAAAGTTCCAAGTCTGCTATGCTAGGTAGGCGTGACACACGAACGGGCCGTGTATCCGGGTTCGTCTCGTTCTGCTCATCAATTTTCATGTTGAAATTATTTTGATCTGACTTAGGGATTATTTTATATTAATTTTCAAAGTTTTATTAATTATTTAGGAATTAAAAACAGATTTAAATGATTTAATAAAATCCTATTATGACATCATCGCGATGTCATGCTGACATCAACATTTGACTTCGTCAACTGACCTGCGGGTCCCGAACGTCATAGGCACAAGTTTTATTTAAGATTAAATATTAATTAATCAGATTAATTTAGTGGGGGACCCACGTGTCATACTCTAATTATTCTAATTAATTAATTTAACTAATATATTTATTTAACTAATTCATTAACTCATTAACTAATTATTATATCTATCTATTTATTTATTTAATAAAAACATTGTTTTTATTTATTTATATTAACTACCGCGTGGGGCCTCCCTGTCATAGACAGCGGGTGCATTGGCCCCACCGGTAAGTGACCTAAGGCCATTTACTCATTTCATGAATCACAAATACATAACCATACACATGTCGTATTCCTGTAATTATCCATATACGCAAATACATACATCGCATCTCATACATACATACATACATACGCAGCTAATACATCATTTACTTATTTTATTTTCTCTCAAAACTCTCATGTCCCTCTCTGTCAACAGACAACACAGAAACAACTCTCTGCTAACTCAACATAGAAGAAACCAATGTTCAATCCTACCTACCGGAGTCTACCGTCGACGGATCGAGGCCCCGTTTGCCGGAACGGAACCGGGACGGCGAGGAGAACGACATGGTGGGAGGAGCCCGAGGAGGGGCTCACCGACGTTGACGGGAGGGGCCGGTGAAGCCGGAGTTCGCGGGTAGGGGCGGAGGAGACGGCGTGGAGGCGGACGAGGCGGTGACGGTGACGATGATGCCGGTCACCGGAGAGGTCGTGCCGGCGAGGGGGAGCCGGCCGGACCCGGCGAGGCGAAGAAGTCTCCCTGCCCGGTCCCTCCTGGACCGAGCGGGAGGAAGGCCGACGGGGGCGGGGTTGTAGGCCGGCGAGGTGGAGGGCCGAGGTGGCCGGGGCCCCTGCCAGCGGGGTGGAGGCCGAGGGGGGGGGGGCGGCTCGCCGCGGGAGGATGAGGTCGTGGGAGGGGAACTCGCCGGCGGGAGGAGGAGGCCGTGGGGGGGGCGACGGGGGAGATCGCCGGCGGGAGGAGGCCGTGGGGGACGACGGGGGAGCTCGCCGGCGGGGCGGCTCGCCCTAGGGTTTGAGGTGAGGGTGGCGCGGGTGGGCTGGCGAGTTGGGCCTTTTGGCCCAGCTCGGCTAGGGGGGTGGGGGTTGCTTTTTTTTTCTTTTTCTTTTTTTTTGTTTCTTTCATTATTTATTTTACTATTTGATTTTTCTTTTTAAATACTTTTTTTTATACTTTTTTTTATCATTATTATTTTTAATACTTTCCTTTTTATATATATTCTTTTAGTATTTGTAATGAACTTATAAAGTACTTTTCTTTTGTTTTCAAATTTTGGATCCGGACAGACTCGAATCAACGCGGGTCTGAGATGGAAATTCGATGACGTGGCATCATTAGCGGTTGATCACTGTAGCTTAATTACAATAATTACTGTTGCAAAAGTCGAGGATGTCACATCTTGTGCTCATGTCTTCTTTGCATTTGCATCCAAGAATTTTCAACAAGAACAAGAAAGTGGCAAAGGAAAAACTCAAAACCCTAGCCAATATTTCAAATAAAGGATTTCTCAACTATTTAAAATCAATGAACCCAAAATGGCCTCAAGAAATGTTCAAACTTTCTGATAAATCATGAAAGTAAATGAGCATTGGAGAAAACTATTTTCTTGACACTTTCAGCATTTTAAATTAATGCAAGAGCCACTGGTTTCAAACTTTAGATTTGAAATCAGAAACTATAAATTTTCAAAAATGTTGAAAACTTTGGAAATGGATGGTAATATTATAACAAATAATCAGGTGTGCCTAAAATAATTTTTACCATCTTTTTGGAGCTGAAATAAATAGCAAAACAATAGTTAGCAAAACAGAAAAACAAAAACAGAAAAAAATGGGAAACTCTTACCTGTCGCCTAGCCTGGCCCGGCCCATCTCCCTGGCTCGTCCCCTCCCCTCGCGCCAGTAGGAGCAGGAGGTGGCCGCCGCCTCCTCCGGCGCGGCCACGCACCTGTGCGCCTGCCTGGCCGCCGCCTCGCGCTGGCAAGGCCGGGGATAAGCTCCCCGAGGCCTCCTCTATCCATTCCCAGCGCTAACTCTCTCCCTCCTCTCGGATCTCTTCCTCCTTCCTGCTGCCGCCATTGGAGCCGAGCTCGAGCTCGAGCCGCAGCACCTCTAGCCATGGGAACCCTCCTCCGAGTGGTCCGTTAGCTCCGCCTCGTCGCCCTGGTCCTCTCTGCAGAAGCCGAAGCTTCCCCGAGCTCTGCATCGCCCCAACGCCATCGTCTTCCACCTCCGGCCGCCGGACCTCTCCCGTCGATTCGCTCCCTCCGGCGCATCCCCGAGCCCCTCAACAGCACCATCAGAACTGCCGTGAGCTCGTCGTCGTTTCCCCTCTCGCCCCACGCTCTCCTGTGCATCCTAGCCTCGTTCCCTAGCAAGGCCGAGAGCTCCTCACCGCCGGCCATGTCGTCGCCGTCGCTATGGTGTCTGATCCACGCGCTCGAGCTAGGGTTCGAGCTCCTGGAGCCTCCAGGAGCGTGATGAGCCCCTCAGCTGCCCTCCCCGTGCCCTAGAGCCATCGCTCGTAGAAGGCCGAGCTTCGGCCGCCGCTTCGGCTCGTCGCCGGCGCCTCTCCCGGCGACTCTAGCCTCCCCTGATGCCCCTGCCAGATCGGCCACTTCGCCAGCGTGCGGTAGCTGCAAACCGCGTTCGAATTGGTGCTGTGCAGCGCTGTTTAGGTCGCCTCCGGCGAGCCCTCCGCCGCGGGCTTGGTCGCCGGCGACCACCCTCCAGTGGGGGTCGACGTGGCAAAGCTAACCCAGCAGCTTAGGGACTTAATCACTCGCTGACAGTGGGTCCAAGGCCAAGCGAAACCCCAATTAGGACTGGTCAGCGCGGGATTAGTCCCAGAGAGGCTGACCAGTGGGTCCCCCGTGTCAGGTTTGACCTGAACAGGTCGGCTGACCTGCTGACGTCAGCCTGATGCAATAAATAGAATTTCCAGTATAGAAATAATTCCAGTAAATTGCTAAAACTTGTAAAAATCATAGAAATTAATCTGTAACTCCAATGAAAATAATTTATATATGAAAAAGTATCAGAAAAATTCAAGGATTCTGATTATGCTATTTTCAACCATGTTTGAAAAAGTTACAGAACCCTAAATTGTGGAATAAGGAATAATTCAATTCTTATAATTACTTTTTAAATGGAATTTGGAAAAATATTCAAATTTCATTATGAATGCAATGATCACACACTGTCCAAGTTACAAATCAGTACCATAACATGGCATCTCATGCAAGCTAACATCAAGTTGATCTGAGCATCAGGTCGAATCAATTAAATCGATAACCGTGAATACCCCGTTTGAAGTGATACCGAATATGATTCAAATCAACTCTAAACCTAATACATGTTGATTATAATAACTTATCACCCTGCTTTCTCATGCCATACTCATGCATCATTTTGATTGCATATGATTGTTATTGAATGTTGCCATTTATTCGGTAGGCTCCGCAACCCCGGATTCCACCGAATATCCGTCTGGCGGATATCGTTCCTCCTCTGAGCAACAAGGCAAGCAACCCTTTTGATCATCCCGATAATTCCCATGTTCTTGCTCCTGCACTTATTTATTGCATTAGGATCAAATGCTTCAACTGCTTTTGCCACGATAGTTGAACCCACTTCCTTTGCATGACCTAACCTTATCACAGTAAATAGCCGAACCTTGCAACCTAGCATACCTGATAGTTGCTTGAGCTATGATGTGCCTTATCCTGCTATGCATGCTATGCTTAGAGTTGTGTATGGTCTGTCATCTGGGAGATGAACAGAAATGTGGAATGTGTTCGGTGAGCAAAGGTTGTGTGTTGAACTTGATTTGGTAAAGGTATCGGTGAAAGGCTGTGTAGGAGTACATGGCGGGTTGTTTCATTGGAACCGTCCTTAGGAACTGAGTTCCGTGTATGTAATCCAAGACTAGATACTACCACATGCTGGGCCCTGAAATATGACCCCGCTCGGCCTATTAATCGCGTAGTACTCGGTCCAGGAGTTGCAAGTAGTTTCTGGTGTTTATAGTAATGCTGGAGGCTGTGCATGGTGCTGACCTGAGAGGTGAGCCGTGATGCGGTAGGCAGTGGCACGGTGTACCAAGTGGCACCCGGATGGTGGGCTTGGGAACCCTGCGCACATCGTTTGAGGCCGTGGCAGAAACCTCGGCCGGACTTCCGTACGGGTTACTCTCAGATAGGCGATAAACCTGGACTAGGTACTAGTGTGGTTAACGGTCGTGGCCGACTCCCTCGCTGGGCTTCCGCTTGAAGGTTGCCGAGGTGCGTGACGTGCACATGGTGATAAGTGGCGAGAGCGTGTGTGACGAAGTACACCCCTGCAGGGTTATGATCTATTCGAATAGCCGCGTCCGCGGATATGGACTACTGGAGACATATGTTGTTCATAGATAACTTCAATGGCTACTCATAAAATTGACAAGATAAGCGTGAGTGTCGTGGACGGCATTTCCATACGGAGACGGAATGATTCCACGATAGTGTATCGTCGTGGTGTTAGTGGACTCGTGTGCGAGAAATCAAGTTGTCAAAATTATTTGAAAATGCAAGTGTCTAGCCACGAGTCAAATGCTGGCTTCCCGCATGAAAACCCACAATACTTTTTGATACCTTGCATGAGTAGTTAGTTCTCCTAAAGTCTTGCTGAGTACCTTCGTACTCATGTTTGTTTAATAAATGTTGCAGAGGTTGCTAATGACCCTAATGGAGGGTTCTTCGTAGACATCGACGACGACGAGTAGCTGGTGTCCCAGCTACGATCTGGCCCTACGTCGGCTCTGTAGTATAGTCAGGCCATGTGCCTTCTAGTTGCCCTGTCTGTACCCAGACAGTTTATAACTCTTCCGCTGGCTTGTAATTGTATGACTCCTATTATGGGTCGTGAGACCCTTAATGTGTAATATTATGTGTGTGGCTCTTCCGAGCCTCTTGAATAAAGGTTGTATGTTTATGGTTAAGTTGTGATGCCATCGATGTATCTATACATATCGGTATGCCATGCGTACGTGTGTCGTACTTGATATGTATGGGGTTCGATTACTTAGTCGTGAACTTTAGTACCACTCCTTACAAGGAAATGCCCCTTTGTGATCCAACGAGCCTTGGTAGTTCGCTACTGCTCCGGACACAATGGTTGACCGGCATGTGTCCTTCTTAGCTGTTGTGTCTGTCCCCTTTGGGGAAATGTCACGCGATGTAATGGAGTCCTTGTAGCTTGCTACGACTCGTCTACATTCGCTGATGACCGACACCTGCTTTGTTGGGTCATGTATGCCTGTCCTTGTGCGGTACTGCCACTTTGGTTTATGACTAGACATGTCGATCCGGGTTCTTTGACATTGGATTGCTAGCGACACCTTCGCATACGTGAGTCACAAGACGCAAACGGTCCCAGCTAAGGTAAGGCTGCAGCCGTGGAGTTAACCGTGCGTGAGACCACAAAGGGATGCGATGTGTTACAGGCTGGATTCCTATGGCTTAGGATCGGGGTCCCGACATCGCCCCACAAGCCCCAGCCCCTCGTTCCACATCCACCTCGCCCCTCCCCTGCTACTCCTCCCACCGACGACCGACCCCAGCATCGGCTCGCCCCCACCTATCCCACGAGCCCCCTTCCCTCTCATCCCGTCGGCCCTCCATCGCCCAACGAGAGCCCCCTCGCGAGAACTACCCCCCATCTCACCGACGACCTCCCCATCCCCGGGAGCCCCATCTCCGGCGGACCTAACCGCCCCGGTGGCCGCCCCTCCCCACCGGCGCCTCGGTCGGGCCCCCCACCGGCCACGGCGGCCCCGTCACCGGGCCCCTCCCCGCCGGTCCTCCCTCGGTCCACCGTGACCCCCGCGCCACCGACGGTAACCGCCACCTCGGGCTCCTCCTCGCCGGCATTGCACCATCGTCCTCCTCGTCATCCTCCACAACGGCCGACCCCGAGCCTCGCCGCCCCGTTCCCCGGCAACGCCGGTGAGCCCTTTTACGGGCTCCTCCCACCCTCTCCTTCCGTTTTCTGCCCCGGTTCCATTCCGGAAGTTAGTTTCTCTTTCCGGCGCCATTGAGGTCTCGTAGGTGTAGTGGAGATTTGCCCCCTTCCTCTCTGTTGAGAGATGAAGTTGAGAGATGAACAGAGAGATGCCACAGATGAGAGTTAGAAAGAAATAAAAACAAGTGATGTATTCCGTATGTATGTATTTGATGCTCGTATTTATGTATGTATTTACGTATATAGGTATATGAAGAATACGATATTTGTATGATTATGTATGTGTGAGTAAAACCGAGTATTTGGCCTAAAGCCACTTACCGGTGGGGCGAACGCACCCCGCTGTCTATGACAGGGGGGCCCCACGCGATAATTGATAAAAGTAAAAATTAAATTATAAAAATAAAAATAATGTTTTTATTAAATAGATATATTAGTTAATTAGTTAATTGGATAATTAGAATAATTAGAGTATGACACGTGGGTCCCCCACTAAATTAATCTAATTAATTAATATTTAATCTTAATTAAAACTTGTGCCTATGACGTTCGGGACCCGCTGGTTAGTTGACCAGTCAATTGTTGATGTCAGCATGACATCATGCTGATGTCATAATAACATTTTATTAAATTATTTAAATCTGTTTTTAATTCCTAATTATTGAATAAAACTTTAAAAATTAATATTAAATAATCCGTAAGTCAGATCAAATTATTTTCAACATGAAAGTTGATCAGCAGAACGAGACGAACCCGGATACACGGTCCATTCGTCTGTCACGCGTCCCTAGCTTAGCAAACATGGAACATTTCCATCGTTTCCAGTATGACTGGTAGTAGCCCGAGACCCGGAAAATATCGTCAGATATTCTTCCGACCCGTCAATGACGGATGTTGCTGCGTTAGCTCATGTCTAGCCTGCATCTTGCCATGTCATGCTTTGTGTTGCACTGTTGCTGTTATTTATTCTTTCTTCCCCCTCTTCTTACCGGTAGACCCCGAGACTGACGCTGCTGCCGGGTACATCTACGACCCTGCCAATCCGTCCTTTGCCGCAGAACAGCAAGGCAAGCAAACCCCCTTGATCATTCCTATATCGCCTATGTCTTTTTTCCTGCTGCTTGCATTAGTATTTTGCTAATCTTGTAGTTAGTTCCTATATCTGATGCATAGCCTATTTTTGATGAACTGCTACTTTCAGTCCTGTACCTTTAATATGCTTATTATATGTGGAGTAGTCATCCCCTCAGACCCCGTAGTCCAGTTGCCCCGCTTGTTTTCAAATCTCGATCCCTGATCGACGAGCCAGACCCAACACAGCACATTCACCCCCTTCGTTGTACGAGCTACAGAGATACTATCGGGTACCGAGGGTGACACCTCGCTAAGTACTCCTGATGATATCTCTGTAGTATAGCTAGTCGGTCGTGGTTATCGAGGGTGATTCCTCTTTCACCATTCCCGATGACGCCTCTGTTGTGCAACCCCTCAATTGTGGGACCCCCGAGGGTGATTCCTCTAAGCCCACCTTGACGGGTACATCGTTCGGAATCCAACGAGGGTGATACCTCGGATTCCCCCCGATGTTACAACCACACAGTTACTCGACCATGTTACTGGGATCATTGGTGATTAGTTGTAAGACGGGTGGATTCCCGTGAGACTGTGTTGTTGGCCTAATTAAAATGTTAATGGATTTGGGTATTTGATCTGGGTTGGTCGGAGACCTTTTCGCACTAACCGGCTACGCGGGAAGAATTATGGGTACTCGGCGTCGCGGTATCAGCCGAAGCTTTTCAGATGTCAGCAATCGTAGTGGTGCGCGCCCGAGTGGTCCCGAGATGCATTGCGCTTGTGATTAAGGGATGCTAGGACTGACGTCAGCCGCCCTCGCATCGTGCAGGAGCGCGGAGGGGAACTGGGCCCATGAACCCTTTGCGCTTAGGATTTAGACCAGCGGGCTGACCTCTCTGATTAGTCTTAGGTGGGGCTGCGACGTGTCGATATTCCGAGGCCGGGCAGGACCCAGAAAAGTATGTCTGGCCAGAGTGTTATCGAGCGTGATGGGACATGTGGTGCACCCCTGCAGGGATGAAAATTAACTATTCGGATAGCCGTGTCCATGGTTACAGGACGACTTGGAGTTGTGCCCCGATCTTTTACAACTACAATTGTTACTTAACTCGAATTAGTTTTCCTCAGGATTGCTTCCTCGCAGGGAGTCGAGGGAGGATCTTTAGGCGTGACCTCACTTTAATATTGCTGCAACAATATGACTATTAATGTTTTACCCCCTGTTCTACTCTCGTCTATTGCTGCAAGACCCTGAAGATGCTAGTCTTCGATAGGACTAGGCCTTCTCTCTCTGTTCTTGCATTGTTGCAGTCAGTCCACATATAAAACCCCTTCTTTGATACTAGTGCATTTAGCATAGTTCTGATGTAAGTATTGCGAGTACTTTGGATGAGTACTCACCGCTGCTTTGCTCCCCCCTTTGTCCCCTTGATCCGTTGCTGCGACCAGATGATGGAGCCCAGGAGATGGAGTTTTCCTGCCGACGCCTGCCGTCCCGATGGCGTCTTCTTCATGGAGGCCGCTGAAGCCCAAGAGTAGTTAGGAGGTTCCCAGGCAGGAGGCCTCGCCTCGTTCGATCGTGTTCCTTTTGTGCTAGCCTTCTCTAAGGCACCCCATGTTTTATGTCTGTACTCACATATTGTTGCTTCCGCTGACTCGTGTGTTTATCGAGCTTTTGTATTCTAGATCTCGAGGCCCCTGGCTTGTAATATGAAGCTTGTATTATTTTTATTTGTGTCTAGAGTTGTGTTGTGATATCTTCCCGTGAGTCCTTGGGTTTGATCGTACGCATTGCGTGTATGATTAGCGTACGATTAAACCGAGGGCGTCACAGTGACCTTAATTGTTTGAAGGGTCTATGATTGGTGATCTTGACATCCATAATGTTGTCATTAGGATCATCACCATAAAAGTCTTTATATAAGAGATGAATTTCATCATTAATAGGTTCTCTAGCAGTATTTTCATGCCAATAATCACTATCCTTTATTTATTCCTTTAGCAAACCACTCAAATTTATCACTAGCATTAAGCTATAAGGTTTAATTACCTCTTCCTGCATAACTCTCCTTCTTATATTTTCAACAAAACTTTCATAGTAATTAGATTATAATCTACGCATTGTATCTTTATCATGAAGGATTTCTTCTATTGGTGGTTATTCAGATTTATTATATAAAATTCAAACATTTCCCTAGCATCCTAGATTATGTGATCAAATTCGTGCATAATAATCATGGTAGCAACTTCCTTAATTTTAGGATCATGAATACTAGGGAGTCCTAAAATATATATTGTTGTAGAAAAATGTGGATATGCACAAATTGCCTTTGTAACTTAGTTATATGCATATCAATAACATCAACATAGAAATTTGTTTTATCAAGTATAGATCCCCTAATGATTGGTATGACTCTTGCGCCCTCAAAGAATTCTTGAACGACATTCTTTCTAATAATGTTTTGGAACTTCAACTTGAGCAGCTTGATTTTTTTGGAGGATCGTAATTACAATGAAAACTTTTAGAGTTTTCCTCATAAGAATCACTATCTTCACTAGCACTCTCAATGTTGACTTTCTCAAACTCACACATGATAGAAACTTTAAGCAAAGTAAACACATGGTAATATTTTTTGTCTTTGATTTTTTTGTAACAAGCAAATAAAGTCAAGTATGAAAAAGACGAGTGAAAGTGTAACAATTGATTGATAATTTTTATGAAGGAATCTAATGAGAATTTGGTGATGTCTCCCCGACAACGACACCATAAATTCTTTCTGCTACTTGTGAGCTGTGCTGGCTTTCCCCCCAAGAGAAAGGATGAAGCAATATAGTAGCGGTAAGTGTTTCCCTCAATTGAGAACCAAGGTTTATCGAACCAATAGGAGAATCAAGAAAAATTCCTGCCATCATCACCTACGCAAGCAAACGCAAACACTTCCGCCCAATGCACGCAAGAGGGTTGTCAATGTTGGGGAACGTTGCATGGGAAACAAAAATTTTCCTACGCACACGAAGACCTATCATGGTGATGTTCATCTACGAGAGGAGATTCGATCCACATACCCTTGTAGATTGGTAAGCAGGAAGCGTTAAGAAACGTGGTTGATGTAGTGGTACAACTTCGTGATTCAAATCACCGTCGTGCCACGATCCGTTCCGATCTAGCGCCGAACGGACGACACCTCTGCGTTCAGCACACGTACATCTTGGTGACGATCTAGGCCTTCCATATTCAGCACGAGAGATGGAGAAGTAGATGAGTTCTTCGGCAGCGTGACGACGCGCCGGTGGTGCTGATGATCTACTCCTGCAGGGCTCCGCCCGAGCTGTGCAGAAATCCGATCTAGAGGAAGAACTACATGGTATAGGTTTGAGTTGCACGTGCCAAAAGTTGTGTCTCAAAAACCCCTAAAACCACCAATATATATAGGAGGAGGGGAGGGGCTAGCCTTGGGGCTCAAGGGAGCCCCAAGGGCGCCGGCTTATTGGGAGAGGTGGACACCCACCCCAATTCGGTTTGGGGGAAGGAGTCCACTCCTTCCTTCCCACTTCCCTCTTTCCTTTTTTGTTTCCTTTGGTATTTTCCCTTGTGGAGCCATGGAACTCTTGGGATGGCCTCAACAGCCCATTAAGGGCTGGTGAGCCACCCTAGGGTCACTGGGCTCACTCCCGGGTGGGTGGGCCACTCCCGGTGAATACCCGAAACCCATTCGTCACTCCCGGTACACTACCGGTAATGCCCGAAAACTTTCCGGTGACCAAATGAAACCATCCTATATATGAGTCTTCATTTCCACAACATTCCGGAAACCCTCGTGACGTTCGTGATCTCATCCGGGACTCTGAACAACCTTCGATCACCAACACATATAACTCAACTATACTAAAACATCATCGAACCTTAAGTGTGCAGACCCTGCGGGTTCGAGAACTATGTAGACATGCCCGAGAAACTCCTCGGTCAATATCCAATAGCGGTATCTGGATGTCCATATTGGATCCTACATATTCTAAGAATATCTTATCGGTTGAACCTCTGTGCCAAGGATTCATATAATCCCGTATAACATTCCCTTTGTCCTTCGGTATGTTACTTGCCCGAGTGTTGATCATCGGTATCCCTATACCTATTTCAATCTCGTTACCGGCAAGTCTCTTTACTCGTTCCGTAATACAAGATCCCATGACTCACACTTGAGTCACATTGCTTGCAAGGCTTGTATGTGATGTTGTATTACCGACTGGGCCCCGAGATACCTCTCCGTCACACGGAGTGACAAATCCCAGTCATGATCCATGCTAAATCAACGGACACCTTTGGAGATACCTGTAGAGAATCTTTATAGTCACCCAGTTACTTTGTGACGTTTGATACACACAAGGTATTCCTCCGGTGTCAGTGAGTTACATGATCTCATGGTCATAGGAATGAATACTCGACACGCGGAAAACAATAGCAACAAAATGACACGATCACATGCTACGTTCATAGTTCGGGTCTAGTCCATCACATGATTCTCCTAATGATGTGATCCAGTTATCAAGTGACAACAGTTGCATATGGTCACAAAACCATAACCATCCTTGATCAACTGGCTAGCCAACTAGAGGCTTGCTAGGGACATTATTTTGTCTATATATCCACACATGTATCTATGCTTTCATTCAATACAATTATAGCATGGATAATAAATGATTATCTTGAAACAGGAAATATAATAATAACTATTTTATCATTGCCTCTAGGGCATATTTCCAACAGTCAATCCCCTTGGACTCGTTACTTACAAGGATTAATTCTCATAGTAATAGATATATAAAAGTAAAAGTTAAATAAAACATAAATGAAGGAAGCAATGTATTTTGGTGCTTAGCAAATTGATTAAGTAGACCCGGGGGCCATAGTTTTCACTAGAGGCTTCCCTCTCGAACGCATAGAATGCGATGGGTAGACAAATTACTGTTGGCAAATTGATAGAAAAGTGCATAGTTATGATGTTATTCATGGTAATGATCATGCATATAGGCATCATGTTCATACAGAAACAATTCTGCATCTACTACTATTACTCCACTTTGAGAGGGCTTCTATGCTAGCCTGTCTAGGTATTAAGTTCATGACAAACACAATAATGTTTGGAGCAAGATGACATGATGTAGACAAAGTAAAACAACCAATATGTTCATACCTTGTCGTTTTATCCTTAGTAGCAACAATACAAATATGTGTCATGTCCCGTTCTATCACTGGGATATAGAGCACCACACCACTCCCAGTGAAGATAAATCAATTTAGTTGGCCAAACTAAATGGATAGAGCGGAGAGAAATACAAAGCTATAATAATCATGCATAATAGGATTCATAGAAGACTCAATTACTTTTATTGAATAATCTGATCATAAATCCGCAGTTCATCCGATCCCAAAAAACACACCATAAAAGAAGATTACATCAGATAGATCACCACAAGAATCACGGAGAACATGGTAGTCAAGATCAATTAGAGAGAAAATGCCATCTAGTTACTACCCATGGACCGTAGGTCTATGGTGAACAACTCACACATCATCATGGAGGTAGTAAGGTTGATGTATATGGCCCCTTAATCGATTCCCCCTCCGACAGGGTACCACAAAAGGTCTCAAGATGGGAGACTTGCAGCAGTGAAAAATGTGTTTCTTGTGGCTCTCTGGTGTTTTACAAATATTTGGGGATTTATAGAAATGGAATTAGGTCAGGGGCACATGCGAGCGAGGAAAAAGATTGGTGGGAGTGCCCTACCCCCACGGCACTCCCCCAGGCTTGTTGCCACCTCGTGCGGATTCTGGCCTCCTCCCAAAGCTTCATGGGCTCCAATTGGTCCAAAAAAATCACGAAAAGGTCATATCATGTTTGGAATCCGTTTGTATTGATTTTGTGCAAAATTCAAAAACACGCAAAAAACGGGAACTGACACTTGGCACTAGGTTAATAATTTTGTTCCCAAAAATTATATAAAATAGCATATTATTGCATATAAAGTATACAAGATTATAATATAGCATGGAATAATAAAAAACTATAAATATGTTGGAGATATATTTGTAGTTCGGTAAGGTCATGGGTTGAGGCATGGCCCTACAACCTGATGTGTAGCATAAAATTGCTTTGTAGTTGTCTTTTGTCCCTTCCATGTTTTTTTCCATGTATGTACCCATGATCATGGAAAGTGAGCCATAGAGAGGCTAAGGGCAGGGAGATCGTGAAGTGTTATTTTGAATATGAGTGACATCAAGGATTAGTACCACAACACATATCATATCCTTGGGGATACAAGAGGGGTAGTCAAAACACCCAATGCTTTTGTATGTTTTCTCTCTAAATTACTGGGGCAACCCCACTTAACGGATATGGCCTTTAAGTTGCACAAGTTTACTTTGGCCAAGTTGATGAGTAGATCTTCACATGAAGTGGTGCATAGTACTAGGTTCAATCTTTCGGTGTCCTCAGTCTGTGATAGGAGGAGTAGCGAGGCACGAATTTGTATTGTTGCTACTAAGTATAAAACAATGGGATGTGGACATATTAATTGGTCTAACTTTTTTCTATGTTATGTCATCGTACTCCAAGCATTACTTGGTTTTTACGAACTTAATACCATAGATGCATGTTGGATATCGGTTGATTGGTGGAGTCATAGTACTAGGTGCAGAATAATTTCAGTCTATTTGTCACATATGTAATGCCTATATATTTATCATCCCATGAATAAAAACATAATATTTTATCTCTATCAATGGCCCAACAATCATTTGTGCACCCACCGCTACTATGCTCATGAGCGAGATACTTCTCGTGAATGCTATGGCCTTGTGGTCCATTCACTTATTATATTTTTGAAAAACATAAAAATATACTTGTTGTTATTTATTATATTTTCCATTGTATATCTTACACGACTAGAATTAATCCTTGCAATAACTAGTACAAGGGGATTGACAACCCTCTTGTCCGTGTTGGCTGCAAGCATTTGCTTGCGTGTATTTAGGTATTGTCGATCGTTTCTTTCTGTGGTTTCCTATTGGTTCGATAAACCTTGGTTCTTAACCCACGGAAATATTTATCACTAATTTACAATAACACCATTTCTCTTCGAGGAATATTGTAACGCCATCACAATTAACAAACGTGAACCAATATAGACTCCATCCCAACTTAAAAGAATATTGTTCGTGTTGGCCACATCATTGGCGCCACCACTAAAACTAACCAGCACTTAGTGCTTTTGGGGGAAAGAAGAACACTTTTTTAGACTCCTCCCACATCTCACGTGAACGTCGGGCACCGAGCCCTCGTCCTTGCCTAATCGTGCGCCAACACACTCTCCCCTTCCCCTACCATGGCTCCGGTAACATCGTCGCCCCCCAATCTCCCCCCCCCACCCACACATGCCCCCCGTCGAAGAACTAGCTACTTATAGAACATCTTAGACAAGCTTTCTTTCATTGCATTTGGACACTCTCTCCCTCCCTCGTCGTCTTCAGGGAGCTTGCCCTCCTCACAGCCGGCCACCCTCATACCCTCCTCATGGCCGGCTGGTAAAAGACCTCCTCTACCAATTTATTTATGTAATTTGATCTAACGTGTATATATGCTATATTTTAGAATATATTTGTATTGTGAAGTGATGAAATGCATTATTTGTGATGAAATGCATTATATATATGTAATTGTTATGATGGACTCTCTCGAGTGTGGCATCGGGCCAACACAACACGTTGCATTATGTTGCTAGAGAGTTGTCTTGCTCTATGCTTTTTTAGTAGGGAATGTCTAGAGAGTTGCCAATGTTTTGGCAAAATGTTAATTCATTTCTGTTTTGTCAAATTTCTGTGATTGAATATATCATTTTTTAGCAAAGGTCATTTCAAAGTTTTTTGTTGCTTTTATAATATTTTTATATTTGCCATTGTATGAATGCAACATAAAATGGAAGAGTGCATATATTGTTTCAACACACGTGATATGTGCGACTATCCTCACCTTAACGACAACAAATGCTTCTCCATCACGCTGTAGTGTGACTACAAATATTATACGACAATCGGTTTTAATAATTTCAACACGTATTTCCTTCGTATGGCATGTCTTATAATGTTTTTGCTTCAAAGTTTAATTTCTATTTTTTATATTTTGACTAGTGTGTTCCCTATTATGCAAGATGTTTTCTCCTAGATAATTGTTTTGTCCCTGACATGGAAGAGGTGACTCCGATAACTACTTACCTAAAGACGAAAGATGGTTTCAGTTCAAAATCTAAAATCTATAATGAGGTAGATCGCACATATTTTTGTTGTTCTAATTAAAGAGGATTGGCTAAATCATACGGATTTGAGCCTAGTATGATGATAAAATTTGATGTCAATATTGACACCTTTTTCAAAATCATGAAGACATATGGGTAAAAATGGACGTGATACTAGTTCTTCCTCTCTATTAGTTTTGTAAACAAACTTGTTACATAACCTTTAGAATATACTTAAAATAGTTGTTTTTCACCCATAACTTATCTTGCTTATTTAAAATTGCAGCTTATTTTCTAGATCCATTAAAGATACGGAACATAGTAGATGACACCTACTACACTACTCGTTGTCGGTGTTAAAACCAGCAGACCGTGGGGTAGGGGGTCCCGAGCTATGGATCTCACACACATGGTAACAAGAACAGGGGAGACGATGTTTACCCAGGTTTGGCCCTCTTGATGGAGGTAAAATCCTATGTCCTGCTCTTGTTTATATTGATGATGGAGTATAAAGTACAAGCTTGATCTACCTCGAGATCGTAAGTTGTGCTCTAAACCTAAGGCAAGGTGGATGATATTGTGTTGACTTATCTCCCCTCTACCGGCTAAACCCCATGGCTTATAGACATGCCAAGTAGGGTACCTAGGGTTACAAGGTTTGTTTGCTTGGCGTGGAGGCGACATGAGAAGTCTTGGAGTATATGTCAAGACTTCGGCAGATACAGTCCCGATCACGCCCTATCATACAACTTCTAGAGTCCATCTTGATAATGAGGAGGAACCATCGACCCAATCCGAGGAACCCGGACCGACTAGGTTAGTACCTCCTAGTTTAGGACACCGTTAGTAGCCATCAAAGTGGTCTTCTATGTGGAGAAGGATTCCCTTGATAAATATAACTTCGGATCTGAAGTCCTTGGCTTGGCAGAATAGTTCCTCTTCATGATTTCAAGAAATCCGAACCGTTCAAAAGGAGCAGCTTCTTGTAAATAAGACCTAGCCGAATTTGTACTTTACCCGAAGAGATAGGATAACTTAGCCTCGAAGGCCAACCATGTATGTGTGAATAGTGTTGCTTAGCATTACAACTTTATTGAAATGGAGCACCCCATGATCGGTCGAGAAATTACTGCCTACCCAAAATCACGGCCCATTTTATTAGTGATGTCATCAGGATTTGTTTTCTGCCCATACGTACAACGACATATTTTGTGGGAGTGGCATATTACCGGCGCAGCAATGGGGCCTCTTGGCCTTTCAACAACCTATAAGAGTAAAAAATAGAACATCACAAATAACCACACTCTCATTCTCTCCGACCGATGCTTCGTCTAGCTCAAGCACCCACATCCAATCTCGTTTCCAGCAACTCCAAACTCTCCCATCCAGCCTTGGCCGACATTCTCTCCAACATATAATTTTGATTGTTTCGTACTGTTATATTATCATATTAATATAATTTTTAGTTAATAATGCACCAATTTATATTATTGTTGAGCACTAACCTATTAACCTAGTGCCGAGTGTCTGTTGTTGTATTCTGCTATTTTTTGTTTTTCAGGTTTTCAGTACCAAACAATATCCAATTGCCATGAAACTTTTTGGTGATTTTTTCTGGACCAAAATAAGACCTCAAAGCTTCAGGAGGATACATGGAGCTGCATGAGGAGCTCACAAGGCAACAGGGCATGCCTAGGGGGGGGGGGGGTCGGCGCACCCTAATGCCGGGTCGACTCCCTCTGGCCCTCTTTCCTCGTTATTTGGCATATAAATTCTCTAATATTCCAAAACCCCTAGAGGCATCCACTAAACACTTTTTACACTATCACAAGTCTTTGTTCCACACTTAGCCCATCCGGAGCTCCGTTCATGTACTCTGCTGGAGGGGGATCGCTCATGGAGGGCCTCTACATCAACCTCAGTGCCCTCTTGATGATGTGTGAGTAGTTCACCTCACACCTATAGGTCCATAGTTAGTACCTAGATGGCACTATATCTATCTCTCTTTATCTTCAATACAATGATTATTGCATCTTCGCTTTGATCTATCCGATTTAATTCTTTTGTATGGTGTGTTTGTTGGGATCCGATGAATTGCGGGTTTATGTTCACATTATTCATGAAAAGTATTTAAGTCTCCTTTGAATTGTTATTGCTCTTATTTGCATGATCATCATAGCTTCATAAATCTATCTGATCTATTGAATTGCCTTGGTCAAGTAGTTTGATATTTTTAATGGTATATGTGCGTTGTAGTGGGTTCAACCTAATGCGTTTCTATATCTCGATGACAGAAGGGGAGAAGTTGCGTCTTTTTGTTGCTGCCACTAAGGATAAGATGATGGGATTTATTCATATTGATTGAGTTTAGTTTACCTACATCATGTCATCATTCCCAAAGCATTACTCGGTTTTACTTAATACTGTAGATGCATGCTGGATAGCGGTTGATGGGTGGAGTAATAGTAGTAGGTGCAGGAAGGAGTCGGCCTATTTGCTTATGGACGTGATGCCTATATACACATTATCATTGCCGTGAAAATTGCATAACTATCCATTGTTCTATCAATTGCGCAACGGTAGTTTGTTTACCCACCATATGTTGGTTTCATGAGGGATGCCACTAGAGAACACTACGGCCCGTGGGTCTATTCACTTATATATTTAGAAAACTTATATTTTCCTTGCTGCCTTCTTTTATATTTTATGTTAGTTACTATTCTCAACAATTATCTACACAACTCACTTGCTTACAACTAACAAGAACAAGGGGATTAACAACCCTCTTGCCCGCGTTGCGTGCAAGTTGTTTGCTCTTTTGTGTGCAACAGTTGAAAACGGTTGAGGATTGATATTCCTATTGGTTCGATAAACCTTGGTTTCTTAATCAAGGGAAATACTTACCCGCATTGTGATGCGATAATCTGTTCCTCTTCACACAAAACCCAACGCAGATCACAAGCATGAGTAAGGATTTATGGCGCCATTGCCGGGGAATATCATCACCAACTATCAAGTAACTTCACACAAATTAACATTCACTTGTTCTTCTTTTTATTAGTTGTTATATCTTGCTTGCTTCAAATTTTCTTTTTCAAAAATACAGTAATATGTACCTTTTCTTGTCACTAGTTTCCATCATTTATCCTCTGGTTTACTTGCATGGCAATGCTATCTATATCTTTGTTACACCAAAGCACAAAGTAAAATGTAAAGATTAAGATAAATGGACCGTCATCCACTAGTTAATATTTTCAAAAGACTCAATTATGATGAAAAAATTTCTAGTGAGACTGCACTAGATTATATTTATGAGGTCTTGCTTTAAAATCATGAATCGAAAAGTTGTAAAATTTATAGAGTGATTCATAGTAGTTCCTCGAATGAAAAGCATGATTGCTATATTCTTGAATTTGAATATGATCTTACATGTAATCATTATGAGAGGGGGAAATATGGTTATAGAAATTTTCGTGTTACTCACTTACCTCTCTTGATATTCAAATATAGAAAATGTCTATGAATATGAAGTATGTTAGACTTAAATGTGCTTGTCACATGTTTTATGATGCTCTCTTTATGCTTCTATTATTGTCTTTATGCGAGCGTCATTATTACTATATGCCTATCTTAATGGCTATAAAGAAAGAGCTTGTTGGGAGACAACTCAATAGTTATCAGTTATTTATGCTTAGGTGTGATGACATGATTATTGCCACTATGATGATTGTGTTTCTCTGTTTACATTAATTTTTGTGCCAAGTTAAATCTTTGGGATTACTTGTATGATTCGTATAATTGATACGGTGCAAAAAGGGAAACTTTGACGTCCAATGCAGAATTTATCTTATTTTACTAGAACGGCTTTTTAAGCTATAAATTTTACATAATATTGCTGTAAAAATTCCCCAGGCCATCCTAATTTTTGAGAATTTTGTATTTAAAAAAGTATGGGTTCATTACAGATTACTACACAAAGTTCTTATGTAAACAGATTCTGTTTTTGCTTCCGTAGTTTGCTTGTTTTAATGATGCTCTGGATCATATCGGGGGTATAAGCCATGGAGAAGTTAGAATGCAGTACCTATCATGAAATAATGAAATATGAATCAATTTACGATAGTACCTAAGCATTTCTTATGTTACTTATACTAACGGATCTCACAAAGTTTTGTTAAGTTCTGTGTGATTGATGTTTTCATGTTTTGGGTGTTATCGCGATGGACAATGGATTAAGGAGAAGAAAGAGCCTAATCATGGGGATGACCAAGGCACCAGAAGGTAACATTCTAAGAAGACTCCAGCATCTAAGCTTTGGGATCCCCCAAAAGGCATCCCATCTTTCGTCTCAATTCATCGGTATGTCACTTGAAGCTATATTTTTATTCATCACATGATATGAGTTTGCTTGGAGAATCGTTTGCTTTAGTTTTCTTTTTATTTTTAGTTTTCCACAATCATGTTTTCCTGGATACACCAACTGGATAGAGATACACATGTATCATGATTTGTTAGAATACTCTTTCTGCTTCACTTATATCTTTTGATCTAAACAATTGCTCTAGTGCTTCACTTATATCTTCTTGAGCAAGGTGGCATGTAGATTTTATAACAATGTTTGAACTCTCTTTCCTTACTTATATTTTTTTGAGAGTTAACAAAAAGTAGCGGTAATTTGCATGGGTCATAAAGCTAGTCCACAAATAATAGGTATTCAATGGATGATAATCAAAACCATCATGTAGCACATAAAAAAGAAAATGTGGTTAATGATATTGATGTGGTAATATGAAAAAGGCGGGAGTGCATCATTGTTTACTCGTAGCAGTAGAGGTACTGAGGTATGTGAATTCCTTGATTGTCTAAATATTAAAAGGGCATGGCAGGGTTGTGTGCGCATTTCTATTCATCGTTGAAAGCCTAGTGTTGCTTCGAGTTGGACTCGCGCGATGATGAACTCCTCCCAACCCTCTCCCTCGGGGCATGCGGCTAGTGCTTTGATTTGTGAGGAAACTAATAGAACTTTCCAATACTCATATGAGTTCTTCATGAATAATGTGAAACCATGGACATACACAATCTCACCTCCCATTCTTTGCTAGCCTCTTTGGCACCGTCCATTGCCCATTCTCACCTCGAGGATCGGTGTGAACTTCGCTGGTTCATCCAAACCCCGTGGCATGATATGCTCTGTCACACATAAACCTTTCTTTACCTTCCTGAAAACAACCACCATATCTAGCTATCATGACATTTCTTTAGACATTCCGAGATGTACTGCCATGCAAATTCCACCATTACGTCATATGACTAGTTCATTCATCATCATATTGGTTTGCATGATCATATAGTGCCGACATAGCATTTGTGGCAAAGACACCATTCCTAATGTTGTTGAATACATGTCATGCTAGATCATTGCACATCTTAGTACAGTGCCATAGGCATTCATATTGAGACATATCGAGCGTTCATGAGTTGTAAGTAAATGGAAGTGTGATGATCATCATTATTAGAGCATTGACCAGTGAAGAAAGGATGATGGAGACTATGATTCCCCCACAAGTCGGGAAGAGACTTCAGGAAAAAAATAAATATGGGCGAGTCCTACAGAGCTCACCAATAAAAAAAGAAAAAAAGGAGAAAAATGAAGTAAATGAACGAGAGAACAGGGTAGAAGGGACTTTGCTACTATCCTTTACCACACTTGTGCCTCAAAGTGGCACCATGTTCCTCATATAGAGAGTCTCATAATATGTTGTATTCTTATGCTAGTGGGAATCATATTATCATTATTATAAACTTGGCTTCCATATTCCGATGACGGGGTTCCTCAAATGCGTGAGGTCTTCATGAGCAAGCAAGCTGGATGCACACCCCACTTAGCTTCATTTTAGCTTTCATGCACTTATAGCTATAGTGCAGCATTTGCATGGAAATCCCAACTCCTTGCATTGACATCTACCGATGGGCATTTCCATAGCCCGTTGGTACGCCTAGCTGACGTGAGACTATCTTCTCCACTTTTACCATTTGATATCAACAACCACATTCTATTCCACCATATGCTATGTCCATGCCTCACGCTCATGTATTGGGTGAAAAATAAGTTGATACTTGAACAATGTTGTGCTTGACATTTGTATTAATGTGTTGAAGATGGAGCCATGCCTTGCCATACAATGATATTGATGCGGATAAATATTCTTTTAGGATCGTATACTTTGAAAGATTGATGATTTTGCTGCGTGTGCTTATAATTATTACTATCTTGATGTTTGTTAATTCATCGTTTCTCAATGACCATACATGCAAAAAATACATATTGGATAGCATGTCACATCAAAAATTCTATTTATATCATTTAGCTACTCTAGGCCGATCAAGAATTAATCTTGGGGATGCTTGATACGTCTCCAACATATCTATAATTTCTCATTGTTTCATGCTGTTAAATTTTCATCTTAAGATACTTTTCGGGTCATAATGCACCAACTTATATTATTTTGAGCACTAACCTATTAACCTAGTGCCTAGTGCCAGCTTATATTGTTTTCTCCTGTTTTTTGTTTTTCAGGTTTTCTGTACCAAAAGAAGTCCAGTTTCGATGGAACTTCTTGGTGTTTTTTTGGAACAAAACAAGACTTGGAAGCTTCAGGAGGAGACCTGGAGCTACACGAGGAGCCCACAAGGCAACAGGGTGCGTCCAGGGCGGTCGGCGTCCGCAGATGCCTTGTCGACTCCTTGTCGCCCCTATTGCCCTATTATCCAGCCTATAAGTTCTCTAATATTCCAGAAACCCTGGAGGCATCCATGAAACAATTTTTACATTGCCGCAAGTCTCTGTTCCATTGCGATCCCATCCGGAGCTCCATTCCGGCGCTCTGTCGGAGGGGGATAGATCACGGAGGGCCTCTTCATCAACCTCGTTTCCCTCGTGATGATGTGTGTGTAGTTCTCATCAGACCTACGGGTACGTAGTTAGTACCTACTCCCTCTGTTCCAAAATACGTATTGTTGGGGGAGAACTAGACTAGTTCTCTCCAACAACAAGTATTGTGGTACACAAGGAGTAGATGACAATCTCTATCTCTCTCTTTATCTTCAATACAATGATCATCACATCTTCGCTTTGATTTATCCGATGTAACTCTTTTGTATGGTGCGTTTGTTGGGATGCGATGAATTGTGGGTTTATGTTTAGATTATTCAAGAAAAGTATTTGAGTAATCTCCGAATTATTATTGCTCTTATTTGGATGATCATCATAGCTTCGTAAATCTATCTGATCTATTAATTACTTTGGCCAAGTAGTTTGATCTTTCTTTAGTGGTAGATGTGCGTTGTAGTTGGTTCAACCGGATGAGTTGTGTGAGCCAACTAATTTGTTTAGCCACCATATGTTTCTTTCATGAGAGATGTCACTAGGGAACACTATGACTCCTGGATCTATTCACTTATATATTCAAAAAACTTATATTTCCCTAGCTACCTGCTTTTATCTTATATTTTAGTTACTATTCTCAGGAATTATCTACACAACTCACTTGCTTGCAAATAACAAGAACAAGGGGATTGACAACCCACTTGCCCGCATTACGTGCAAGTTTTTTGCTCTTTTGTCTCGAGCCGCTAAAGACGGTTGAGGATTGATATTCCTATTTGTTCGATAAACCTTGCTTTCTTGATCGAGGGAAATACTTACCCACATTATGTCGCGATAACCCATTCTTCTTCATGGAAAATCCAACGCAGATCACAAGCATCAAGCCCCCCGTCGTAATCAATGTCATGCTGAACTGCCAGATCCTCCCACTCCAACTCCAGGCCAACCCAATGTGGTAGTACAAGTGCAGGGACAAGGGGCCTACTCTCAATTATTTCCACACAAACTTGTTCGTAATGTGGACACGACTACTCAAGGTGGCCAAGAAAAAGATCCCCGAGGAAGGGCCATACCTCGGTTTCGAGGTTGGATATGGAGCCCCACCGGCGAGTGTTCTAACACACGTTTGTATTCTTATATCTTTGCATGGTGAGGTAGGTTTTGATAAATTGGTTTGTTTGATATGTGCATAAATGGTTAGCCAAGATGTAGGGAATGAAGTTCCCGGCCCCACTGCAAAAGGAGGAAAGAACCCCTCTGCTCATGGCGCCCCTGGTTGAATAGCCGCACATAGTGGTTCCTAAGAGGCCGAAGTCCGTAAAGGGCAAGGCGGGTCTCCAAAGTCAGAAGACCTCAGTTACCCGGTCTGAGGAGACCAATACCTCCACCACCCATGAAGATGTGGGGAGGATGAGGAGGAGGATATACCTTGCCCTAAAGGTTAGAGGGCGACGTTAGAGGATGCCGAAGACGGAACGTGGCTTGAGGGCCAAAAAAGGTTAAAGAAAACCTCGGTCGAGGCCGCCGGCAAGCTGTCGGAGAATATCATTCTCTCTCATGAGCGTGAAGACGGTCCCCTTGACCCGGGAAGGAAAAAATGGCACCTCAAGAGTATGTTACTATTTTCCGTGATTTGTTTTCCATTAGATATTTGATTTAGTAGGAGTGATCTCACATGAGAATATTTTCTACAGTCCATCGAAGGTGCTCCCAAGCGACTCTTCAAACGGTCTGCCACCCGCCAATGGGACCCCAGATTGCTCCAGTCCAATGCCAACTTACAATCGGCCAGGGGAGGTGACCTTCACTGCGCCTCCTCAGGCCGACACAACGGGGGTCGGTGGGTCGATCGTCATGGCCGAGGTTGACACCTCGGTCCTGCAGGACCAAGGGGACAAGATCCGTGAGGTTGTCAAGGAGACGTTGGGCCAATCATCGGCCCAGTCAAAGTTCGCCCCAAATCTAGTGTCGCGGCCGAAGACCCCTCCACCCAGCACCCACGTGCTTGTGTTCGAGGTTTCGCCACCTCCACCTCCCTCCCAAGGGCGGGCTAGTGCGGGGTATACCGAGGAAATGGAGGAGAGCTTGAAGGGATCCTCCTTGAAGGAAGAGCATCATGCCTTGATGGGCATGGCGTTGCATGGATTCATGTCCCGGGGGAGGATTGCACGAGGTCTTCAAGGGCCTTGTTACAAGCTTCAAGGTATTATTTTTACCTGTATGTAAAATATTTTCTGTTTTGCGTTTAAATTACAAATCCATGGGAATGTCTGAAGACATGTATTTATGTCCTTCTAGACGGCCTGGTGAGTGAGTTGCCCCCAAGCCCAAGGCTGGTTTCAAAGAACCGGTCTTGGGATTGTATAGAAGTAGGAACTAGGTTGGTAGCCCCCAAGACGCGGCTTAGTGTAATAAAGCGCTTGTCTGAAGTTATTTGACTATGGGGCTTATGTGAAAAAAAATCCTCAATTGCTATGTTTCTACCATGGCTCCGGGCTCCGTTTCCAAGGATATAGCGGAGATGAACCGGAAGGTTGAGAGGTCTGAGAAGGACTTCGACGTGATAAACCAACGGTTCGAGCATTCCCAACGTAAACGACCAGTACTTCATGTTCATGAATTTAACTTTAAACATGAGAAGCGTACTCTATTTTTTGAGTTAGGAGTTGATGCTCAACTGTTGAATGACAGAGGCTTTGTTCCAGCTTGAGGGGCTCAAGGCTGAGCTCAAGAGGGCTCGGAAGGAGGTTGGACAACAAAAGGTTGTAGACGCGGAGGCGGAGAAGTCCCAAGCTTCCGAGAAGGTAGCTAGGGAGAAGGACCAGACACAAGTCTTGGGGGTCGAGAAGACCCTGAATGACGTGTTTGAAGCACGCGATACACTTCATGATAAGGATAAACAAGCAAAGGAAGAACTCGGAAAGATCGAGCTCGCGCACTCCAAGCTCCACGTCGTTGCTTGGTCCAACTGTCGAGTGCTCCACGAAGTGGAGAAAATAGCTGCGGGTAAGCCGTGTATATTGTAGTGTGTGTTTGGCGGCCAAGGGTATGTCGAGCTCACCCAGCTGTGGTGTTTGGCCGAGGTCTTCGTGCAACCTCCGAAGAGTGTTGTCGACGTCATCCAGCACTTCGGGCAACTGGAGGGCCATGAGGAGAAGGCATTCTTGCGGCAGTTCTAGGATTCTCCATTGTCATAGCTCCTGAATCATCAAATGAATCAGCTGACGAGCTACTTCACACGACAAGGCCCACGCTTCATGAACTCTGCATCAAGCTAGGGCCCACCAAAGCTCTGTCGGCCAGCATCTACGGCCGCCTATCCGACTGCGGGTTGCTGGCCCGTAGGTGGATCCCTGGAAGCAATCCATGTGCTTTGGGAGAGCATGGTGGGCGTATGTGTGCGCGACTATGCACTTAAGAAAGGTTGAGGCGGCGGTCATTCCCGCGGGGCCTAATCCAGGGAAGCAGCGCATCGTGGAGCAATTCTATGCCGATGTAGAAGAGGGCGCATGGGCTACTGATGCCCATTGTGTGAAAGACTCTTTCTATCAGCTTTATTACCTTGGATTACCGAGGTACGTAACGTATAAAAACACCTTTTGTTTTATTAAGAATCCCATTAGATTTCCTCATATATTTGTGATTTTTAATCGATTTTCCTCTTGTGCCACTGTGTTTAAGTGAAAGTAGCCAGTCGCCGGCTTCTACCCCAATGCAGAATATACACACGGTGTTCCTCGAGGCAGCTCTGACCCTTAGCCAACATCTCAGTACCCGAAGGTGGTTCATGCTCGTAGGAACTAGGTAGTCAGAATATAATAGCTTAATAACTTTCAGTTAGTCATAGGAGTTGAGAAGCCCTCGGTATTTTAAGTGGCCAGTCTTAAGAAGTCGAGCTACGTCGTTGCCCACATTGGCTTATGCTACGAATAAGCCCTTCGTTTAACATGGGTGATCTCTAACGACACGTCACTTAACACAGTCTTCAGATTGCCGACCAGTTTTCGCTTACCCAGATAGTCAGTTTTCGAATTTCTCCACTGAGGTGCTCCACCAGTTAAACTGGAGGCACTATCATAGTGGTTCTCCCATTACACCATTAGCTAAATTTGTTTGGGAACGTAAGGGGTACACATAGGACCCGGGCAACCCGACTATTGACCAAAATCTAGGTTCGAAATTGATGTATATAGTGCAACATCGGAGACGCCGAGTACTTCAGACTTGTATTTCAAGACAAGGAAACAAAACCCTATAGCACTTGTATTTGAAGACGTTCTTGTACCTCACAAGCCGTGCTTGTACAGAAATACAGTGATAGCATTGAGGGGCATGATTTCTTTATTTATAACTTCCAGCTTTACATGTCGGGCTATAATGAGAAACTAAAAAGATATAATGCAAAAAAGGTAAAGAAAGGACTATATAAAGAACATGGTGGATATTATCATCAGGTTTATAAGCCTGGGCCGCTTTCAACCACATGTCTACATCTCCGTGTTGTTGACCAGCTTATCCATGGTGATGGCAAAGATTGGGATGGACTACATGCAGCCTCGGCCCGGCATGTGCTCAAAGTGCTCGTTGGTATAGTATTTTTAAAAGGTCTGCAAATGTGCGATGTGTGGTTGAATCCACATGGGTATATTTTCCTGGCTATATCTTTGACAGGGCCTTGCCTATATGGAAGCTCGAATCTTAGTCCCATATCGATCTAGAAGATCAGGGGTTTCCATAAATTTTGTGCTCCTCGGTGGCCCATGGGATTTTTAGTTCTAAATTGTGCACCCTAGGGATGTAGTTCCCCTTCCAAGGGAAGCACTCGAGGATCCCGTACACCTATTCCGGGTGTGGGGGTATATGTCTGAGGTCAAGTGGTGTAGCCTGCTTGTGCTTTAAAGAGCTAGAACTGTGTTTACCGCTACATGCCACGTCCTCGGATGCGTGCACCTCACTTCAAAGGTCATGGTGTGCTACTCGGTATATAGGGAGTGTTCCGTGTTATCACTAATTATTGATACGTCTCAAGCGTATCTATAATTTTGTATTGTCCCATGCTATAATATTAGCATTCTAGGATACTTTTTGGGCATTTATTTGCTGATTCATATTATTTTTGACTATTAACGTATTAACCCAGTGCCTAGTGCCACTTGTTGTCTTCTCCGTGTTTTTTGCTTTTCAGGTTTACAATACCAAATAAAGACCAATTGCCACGAAACCGTTTGATGACTTTTTTGGACCAAAATAAGACCTCGAAGCTTCAGGAGGAGATCAGAGGTCGCACGAGGGAGGCAACACACATCACGGTGCGACCAAGGGGGTGGTTGCGCCATGTTGTGTGCTGGCTCCCCCTGGTGTCTCTCGACACCCCTCTCTGGGCTATAAATTCCAATATACTCCAAAAACCCAAGGGAGCAACCCGAAACACTTTTTTCGCCACTCCAAATTTCTGTTCCATCGTGTGGCAATCTGGAGCCCTCTTCCCGTGTCGTGTCGAAGGGGGGATTGATCAGGGAGAGCCTCTACATCAACCTTGATGCTCCCATGGTGATGTACGAGTAGTCCACCTTAGATCTACAGATCAGTAGTTAGTAGCTAGATGGCTATCTCTCCCTCTCTCTTGATCTTGAATACAAAGTTCACCGCATCTTCGCGGTGATCTATTTGATGTAGTCACTTTGTGCAGTGCGTTTGTTGGGATCCGATGAATTGTGGGTTTATGTTCAGATTATTAAAGATAAAAGATATGAGTCTTCTCTAAATTACATGATTCTTATTTGTATAATTAGTATAGCTTTGTAAATCTCTCCGATCTATTGATGTAGTTTGGCCAATTAGAATAATGTATCTTCAGTGAGAGGGGTGTGTCGTACTGAGTTCAATCTGGCGGTGCTTTGTATCCCACTGACAAAAAGGGACAAGACACGTCATTGCATTGTTACCACTAATGATTAAACAATGGGGTAAATTCATATTAATTGTACTCTCTTTGTCGACATGATGTAATTCTTCTCAAAGCATTACTATGTTTTATTTAGCACTCTAGAATCTAGATGCATGTTGGATAGCGTTCGATGGGGGAGTAATAGTAATAGGTGCAGCCAGGAGTCAGCCTATTTGCTTATGGACGTGATGCCTATATACACATGATCCTTGCCATGAATAAGAACTGCATAACTATGCGCTTTTCTATCAATTGTGGAACGGTAATTTATTTACCCACCGTATGCCTACTTCGATTGAGATGCCACTAGAGGAAACTATGGCCCCGGGGTCTATGCACTTATATATTTACAAGACCTCTATTTCCTTGCTGCCTTTATTTACTTTTTATTTATTTTGAAATTTATATTCATCAACTACCATCTACACACTTCATTTTCTTGCAAGTAACGAGTCAAAGGCGATTGACAACCCTCTTGCCCGCATTGGGTGCAACTGTTTGCTTCTTTGTGTGCAGTCACTGAAGACGGGGGTTTCATTCCACTCCTATTGGTTCGATAAACTTGGTTATCATTGAGGGAAATACTTATGTATACGATGATGCATCACCCACTCCTCTTCACAGAAAACACAACGCAGATCACAAGTATCAATTGTGATAACACCGTTGTGTCCCGACATTTTAAGCTTTAGGAAAGCATAGTCCATGACCTTGTTGAAGCGAGATAACATTGTTCTCCCTAGGAGCGCATGGTATCCACTTCGAAAGGGTAAAATTTTGAAGATTAACTCTTCTCTTCTTAAGTTCCCGGGTGATCCGAAGACAACCTCCAATGACACGGTTCCGATGCAACGAGCTTCAATGTCTGTCGACGCCTTTAAAGGTAGTGCTGCTCGACTTGATCCGATATGAGTTGATGCCCATCTTCCATAAGGACGCGCGTTATATGGAAACCATCGAAAATTGGGTCTAAGAAAAATGCAGCTGATCCGCCATGTCTAATGCTAGTTGGATGGTCAGGTTTGTCGACAACGGATTGAACTTCGAGGTGCGTGGCTGTGACATGTAGATGTCCCGAAGTACGTGCTTCCTCTCCCTCCTTGCGATGTGGGTAATGTAGATCATGGTAACCTATATTACCTCCTTAGGAAACTTCTTTTGGACATCATTGTTGGCCCCTCGAGGTTCATCCTCGTATTCACAGCGACTTTGGGTTTTACCTTGTCCTCCCAACGCTACCTAGCTAGCTTGTTTGAAGACCCAACAGTTCCTCTTAGTGTGGGTTGCTGGTATGTCGTGACTTCTGTGAATTTGGCATGATCGATCTATAATTTGGTATAGATGGCTACGTCCATCCTTATTCCCTTTAAAGGGTTTCCTTTTTTGGTCCAGATCTAGGTTTGGTGAACCCTGCATTGACTATGGCGTTCTCTGTTTCACTCCCGCCATTTTATGCATGCGCTTGTTTTTATTGTGTCGCGACTTTCCATTGGCATCCTGTGTCTTCGAAGTGCGTGCCTCAGCATTGTGAGTGCTTCGTACAAGCTAGCTGTCCTCCTCGGTCTGTCTTGGCCGAGCTGGCTGGCGAGCCATTCACCATTGTGAGTGCTTCGTACAAGCTAGCTGTCTATTTTGGAATGCAGCTATGGCTTCCGCATAAGAGTAATCTATGATCCGTTTTTTTAGTAAGGAACATGTTCCAGAACTTTTGAGAAGATTTATCTGGCTGCTGAGTGACACGAGTAAGGTTTTCAGAGTCCGGGGTTCGGACATAAGTGCCTTGGAAATTTTCCCTAAAGACATCTTCAAGGTCTTCCCGGCTACCAATAAAACGAGGAGGCATGCTATTGAGCCAATGCCTAGCCGACCCCTTTAGCTTGAGCGACAGATATTTGATCGCATGGAGGTTGTCTATTTAGCCATGTGTATGTGGAGAAGAAAATCTTCGCTCCACGCTGGTGGGTCTGTGCTCCCATCGTATGATTCTATATTGATGGACTTGAATGATTCTAGGAATTGATGTTCCATTAACCTGTTTGTAAAGCAGATCGGGTGGGGTGGACCTCCGAAGAAGGTAGTATCCCATCGGAGGTCGGGGGAGAGCCGTGTGTAGGCTTGATCTCGGGCACGGACGTTCCTACGTAGCCAGTTGTCATAGCCGTCTGGCTCGTCTCGACATGTCCTCTTGAGCCATATATGAAACGAGGAGGCTCTCTGTTTGCCTCAATGTGACGTAGAACATATTGAGGGTCTAGGTAGTCCACGGGTCCTTCCTATAATGACGTGTATCCTGTCGGCTATTGAGGCTTTCCTGCACTAGCCTATCCTGACCTCTAGAGGGTCGGTCAGGCGCGTCGGCGACTAGATCCTTGTTGAACTCACGCAGAGACACCGACATGGTTATGATTTTGGAATGCTATAGCTTAGATCTTCGAGATCTTCTTCCGTCAAGAGTACTTCGACCGACTTTTCATTCAGCACATCCGTCTTCACTTGCAGCTGTGATACTTATGATCTATGTTGGGTTTTTCGTGAAGAGGTACGGGTGATCCAGCACAATATAGGTAAGTATTTCCCTCGGTAAAGAACCACGGTTCATCGAACCAATAGGAGTAATAACCAACCCTCGTCTTCAGCATCTACACACAAAAGAAACAAACGCGAAGAGCATCTCCAACGGTGGCGCCAAAAAACGCGCGTGCACGGTAAACTGCACTTTTAGCACGCGCTTGCGAAATCGCACGCTTTAGTGGATGCGGGAAACTAGCGCGTGTAGTAAACTATTGTGCGCGCGTGGGAGAAAGCGGGCGGTCGCGCGCTAGATTTGGCGCACCACTTTCAACGTGCCTATAAAATGCGGCGCTCGCCACGCGGCTGCCCATAGCCAAGCGCCCTCTTCTGCTCCCTCTGCCGCGTCGCCGATGCTCCCTCTGCCGATCCCTCGCTCCTCCCTCTGCCACCATGCCGCCGCGCGGCTGCGGATCCTCGGGTTACCGTGGTCGCCATGAGTGCCCCGCCGGTGCCTACTACGCCGAGATCAGGTCCGGCGACGTGCGCCTCGGCCTCGACAACTTTGAAACCGTGCACGACGCCGCCCGCTCGTATGACGCGGTGGCGTGGCGCCTAGGGAGGCCTTGTGCGCAGATGAACTTTCAGGATGTCTACACGCGTGAGCAGGCGTAGGAACTCGCCCCTCCTCCTCGTATGATATTAGACGAGGACCGCCAGGAGCAGCGTCAACAGCAGTGCCGACTCCTCGTTGCCGAGGAGCACGAGCGAGCCTTGGCAGAGTGGCGCCTATGCCAACGGGAGGACGTCGCCGCCGAGAATGCCTTCTAGGCGGAGAGGATGACAAGGCGTCGCGAGGAGTGACAGGACATGTGTCGGTGCAAGTTACTCGCTATATCGCAGTGCGTGGCCGTCAACAGCGGTATGACATCCATCTTCACTTCTGACGATGAACGTTGGGAGGACGCATGGCTATCTACCTCCGACAACACCCACAGTGATGACTCGGAGTAGTTTTATATATCTATGTAGTTTTAGTATCTATCTATGTAGTTTTATTGTGTTGGACTAGTTTTATCATCTATATAATCGTGTTGGACTAGTTTATTATATATAAATGCATTATGTATCAAATCTATGCATATAATTTAGCGTGTTGGACTAGTTTTGCGTTTTAATTTGCAGCGTGTGCTGGAGCCCCACGTGCGTGCTAAAATATGATGCGGCTGCTAGAGCCGGTGCTCGTCGGCGCGCGAAAAAAAGCTAACCACGCGCTGCAAATCCTTTTTTGGGCGCGGGTCGAAGCGCGCCTGTTGGAGATGCTCTAACACCCAACGCGGGCAAGAGGATCGTCAATACCCTTGTCTCATTATTTGCAAGCAAGTAGTGCGGATGAAAGTTGCAAAGTGAAAAGTAAATAACAAGTAATTAAAGGAAACGAGGAATATGTAGCGTTTGTAAATTTATAAGTGAATAGACCTAGGGGCCATAGTATTCCCTAGTGGCATCTCTCATGAAAGTAAACATTCGGTGGGTAAACAAATTACAATTGAGTAATTGATAGAAAAGCGGATACTTATGCAATATTCACGGCCATGATTATGTGTATATAGGCATCACGTCCAAAAGAAAATAGGCACACTCTTGCCTGCACCAAATACTATTACTCCAGCCATCGACCTCTATCCCGCATGCATCTCGAGTATTAAGTAAAATAGAGTAATGATTGGAGAATGCTAACATGATGTAAATAAAGAGAACTCAATTAATATGAATTAACCACATAATTTTATCCTCAGAGGAAACAATACAAAGACGTATCTTGTCCCCTACTGTGTCACTTGGATATAGAAATCCGTCAGGTTGAACCCACTACAATGCACCTCTCACCGAATCTTCTTGGCCAAAGCAAATCAATAGATCGGAGAGATTTACGAAGTTATGATGATCATGCACATAAGAATCATATTTAGAATGCACATAAGACTCAAATATTTATCATGAATAATATGAACATTAACCCAAAATTCATCTCATCCCAAGAAACGCACCAAACAAAAGAGTTACATCAGATAGATCAAAGTGAAGATGCGATGATCATTGTATTGACGATCAAGAGAGAGAGAGATCCATCTAGGTACTAACTACGGACTTGTAGGTGTGTGGTGAACTACTCACATATCACCATAGGAGCCGCAAGGTTGATGTAGAGGTCCTCCTGACCGATTCCCCCTCCGAAAGGGCACCAAAAAAGGGCTCCAAATGGAATGGAGAATTGCGGTGATGGAAAAAGTGTTCCAGGGTGCTCCTTAGGGTTTTTAGGATTAATGTGAATTTATAGGACGAAGAGGTACCCAGGAGGTAGCCGAGGGGAGCACGAGAGAACGTGGAGTAGCCACACCCCTGGGCATGCGCTATTGTGTGGTGCTCTTCTCTTGAGGCATGTGGGCTACTCCCATGCTTCCAAGTCTTCTTTTGGTGTAGTAAAAATCACCAAAATGTTTCGTGGCAATTGGACTTCGCTTGGTACTATAAACCTAAAAAGCTAAAAACACGCAGAAAATAACAACTAGCACTGGGTACAGGGTCAATAGGTTAGTTCTTGAAAATAATATAAATTCATGTATAGATACCCAAAAAGTATCCTAGAAAGATAATATAATAGCATGGAACAATAAAAAAAATTGAAGATATGTTGGAAACGTATCAGCATCCCCAAGCTTAATTCGTGCTCGTACTCGAGTAGCGGAATGATAAAAATAGAATTTCTTATGTGACATGCTACCCAACAATTAATCTATTGCATGTTTGATCATTAAGAAGCGACGAATTAACAAAATCAACATCGCAATGCTTATAAACACAAGCAACATAGTCATCAAGTTTCAAAGCATACAATCCTTAAAGAATGTTCAACCTCTAACCCTTCATTTTCTATGGCCGGTTGGGAGGGGGAGTGGGCCGGCCTAATGGGGGGGAGGGGGTTTTCTCCTTTCCTTTTAAATATATATATATATATATATATATTTTATGTTTTAATTATTCTACAATAATAATTCTTTGTAGAAATAGGGCATTTGGTTTAGTATTCATTTTGCAATTTATTGCCATCTCATAAAATATTTGAGATTCATTATTTGTAATTGACAAAAATAAAAAGGCATCTAATAATGAATTAGCCATAGTTAATAAATATTTTGAGAGAAAAGAGGTGTTGATAAATATGGTTTCATATTTTATAATTATCCAGTCGATATTTGCAGTCTAACCATGATTTTTGTTTTTGTGCTTCACAAAAATATTTATTCCACTTATTAATTGAATTCTGAAATGAGAACTGATCCGAAGATAAGACTTTGATCATGGTCCTCATTGTAGCTTAATTACAATGATCACTTTAGCATAATCCGGAGATGTCACAACTCTCCCCCACTAACAAGATTTCTCGTCCCGAGAATCAAGAGGTAGAAGGAAAGAGGTCGACGTATTCATCACAAAGATGATCCTCGTGTTCCCAAGTGGCTTCATCTTTAGAATGATTTGACCGCTGCACTTTAAGGAACTTAGTGATCTTGCGTCGAGTCTGAGAATCAGTCTGGTCGAGAATGCGGACCGAGTGCTTTTTATAAGTAAGGTCTTGTTGCAGCTCCAATCCACTACTCGAACATGTTCTTTGAAGCAGCGTCGGAGATGAGACACATGGAAGACATCGTGAACCTAAGAAAGGTTCACCGACAGTTGCAATTGATAAGCCACTCTTCCATGCCTTTCGAGAAGAGTGAATTGACCAATATAGGAGGAGCTAACTTTCCCTTGATCCCAAAATGGTGTGCACCTCTCATTGGTGTGACACGAAGATAAGCCTTTTCGCGAGGTTGATAGACCATATCTTGATGATGACGGTCATACTGACTTTTTCTCGAGAGACTGAGCAGCCATCATATTCTCATGAATAATGCGGACTTGATCTTCAGCATGTTGGATAATATCCGGACCGAAGAGTGATCGTTCCCCAGTTTCTGACCAATTAGAGGAGTTCGACACCTTCGTCTATATAATACTTCGAAAGGGGCCATCTTCAGACTAGCTTGATAGCTATTGTTGTAAGAGAACTTGGCATACGGGAGAGATGCCTGCCATTTCTTACTGAAAGAAAGACACAAGCTCGAAGCATGTCTTCGAGAATTTGGTTGACCCGTTCAACTTGTCCCTGGGATTGAGGGTGAAATGCAGTGCTAAAGGACATATGAGTCCCCATAGCCTTCTCGAAAATTTCCCAGAATTTTGAAGTGAACAAACTGCAACGGTTTGAACTGATTACCAATGGAATACCATGAAGTGAATTTTTTTTGGACATATAAAGATCTGGCAACTGACTAGCAGTAATTGTTTCCTTGACGGCCAGAAAATGTGCATGGGGAATGTTGCATGGGAAACAAAAATTTTCCTACGCACACGAAGACCTATCATGGTGATATTCATCTACAAGAGGGAGATCGGATCCACATACCCTTGTAGATCGCTAAGCAGGAAGAGTTAAGAAACGCGGTTGATGTAGTGGAACAGCTTCGTGATTCAAATCACCGTCGTCCCACGATCCGTCCCGATCTAGCACCGAACGGGCGGCACCTCCGCGTTCAGCACACGTACAGCTCGATGACGATCTCTGCCTTCTTGATCCAGTAAGAGAGACGGGGATGTAGATGAGTTCTCCGGCAGCGTGACGGTGCACCGGTGATGCTGATGATCTATTCCTGTAGGGCTCCGCCCGAGCTCCGCAGAAAACCAATCTAGAGGAAGAACTACGAAGTAGAGGTTCAGGGTTGCACGTGGCAAAGTTGTTTCTCAAAAACCCTAAAACCTATAGTTTATATAGGAGGAGGGGAGGGTCTAGCCTTAAGGCTCAAGGGAGCCCCAAGGGCGTCGGCCGAAGGGAGGAGGAGGGACTCCTACTCCGATTCGGTTTGGAAGGTGGAGTCCCTTCCTTCCTTCCCACCTCCTTCTTTTTTTTCTCCTTTGATTTTTTCCCTTGGCCGAAATAACCCTATTGGGCTAGCATCACCAGCCCACCAAGGGCTGGTGTGCCACCCATGGGCCTATTAGGTTCTCTCCCGGGTGGGTGGCCCCTCCTGGTAAAACCATAAACCCATTCGTCACTCCCGGTACACTTTCGGTAATGCCCGAAATCTTTCTGACAACCAAATGAAACAATCCTATATTTCAATCTTCGTTTCCGCACCATTCCGGAAACCCTCGTGACGTCTGTGATCTCATCCGGGACTCCGAACAAACTTCGGTCACCAGCACCTATAACTCAACTATACCGAAATGTCACTGAACCTAAAGTGTGTAGACCCTGCGGGTTCAAGAACTATGTAGACATGACTTGAGACACTCCCCTGTCAATATCCAACAGCAGGACCTGGATGTCCATATTGGATCCTACATATTCTACGAAGATCATATCGGTTGAACCTCTTTGCCAAGGATTCACATAATCCCGTATACCATTCCCTTTGTCCTTCGGTATGTTACTTGCCCGAGATTTGATTGTCGGTATCCCTATACCTATTTCAATCTCGTTACCGGCAAGTCTCTGTACTCATTCCGTAATACAAGATCCCGTGACTAACATTGTAGTCACATTGCTTGCAAGGCTTATATGTGATGTTGTATTACCGAGTGGGCCCCGAGATACCTCTCCGCCACACTGAGTGAAAAATCCAGTCTTGATCCATGCTAACTCAACGGACACCTTCGGAGAGATCTGTAGAGCACCTTTATAGTCACCAGTAACGTTACGACGTTTGATACACACAAGGTATTCCTCCGGTGCCAGTGAGTTACATGATCTCATGGTCATAGGAATGAATACTTGACACGCACAAAACGATAGAAACAAAATGACACGAGCACATGCTACGTTTATAGTTTGGGTCTTGTCCATCACATCATTCTCCCAATGATGTGATCCAGTCATCAAGTGCAACACTTGTATATGGTCAGAAAACCTTAACCATCCTTGATCGACTGGCTACTCAACTAGAGGCTTACTAGGGACATAGTTTTGTCTATATATCCACACATGCATTTATGTTTTCATTCAATACAATTATAGCATGGATAATAAATGTTTATCTTGAAACAGGAAATATAATAATAACTATTTTATCATTGCCTCTAGGGCATATTTCCAACATGGTCAATGACGACAAGAATAGCATCATTACCTTTCCGAGATCTAGGAAATCGAGTGACAAAGTCCATTTCAACATGGTCCCATTTCCATTCAGGAATAGAGATAGGTTGTAGAGTTCCACCAGGATTTTGTTGTTCTGCTTTGATTCGCTAACAAATATCACATTCTGCAACATAACGTGCAATTGTCTTGTTTCATATTTAGCCACCAGAATCTTTGACAGATGTCTTGATACATCTTGGTACTACCCAGATGTATAGACTGTAGGGTATCATGAGCTTCTTTCATCACCCGTCCAGTCATTCTGAGGTGTTCCTTTTTATTTGGGACAAATAGTCGACCTTTGAAGTACAAGGCTCCATCATCAGCAATAGTGAAGCAAGAGGGTTTACCCTCTGCAAGATATCACTTAATTATTTAGACATCATTGTCACAGAGTTTAGTTGTCTAGATGACGCCCACGAGATCTGGTTCAACAACCAGGTTACTGAGGGATCCATGATTAATAAAATGAAGGTTCATCTTGCGAAACACTTCAGGAGGGGGAACACGGTAACCTTGAGGAACAATATGTAGGGTCAGCTTATGGAATTATTCTTGAAGACGGTCATGAACCTTATGAACGTGGAGGTGGTTGCAGTATGACTTGCGACTCAAGCCATCAACCATTACGTTAGGCTTACTGGGTTATAAGATATATCGCAGTCAAAATTCAGATCCGGCTGAGTGAACAGATACTTCAGATTTTGATGATCGGTGTAGATCTCACAACAATTACCGAGAAGGTATTGTTGCCACTCTTTTAGTGAATGCACAACTACAGCAAGTTCGAGGTCATGAACTGGATAGTTTTCTTCATGAGTATGCAGCTCACGTGAGGCATAAGCTATCACTTTGCAATCTTGGATCATGATACCGCCTATCCCTTGACGAGAAGTGTCACAATAAATGACGAAATCCTTCTTAGTATCCGGAGGAGCAAGTACTAGAGCAGATGTGATTTTGTCCTCTAGTGCTTGGAAACTTTCCTCACATTAATTAGTGCACTCATACTTAACACCTTTGTGTAGAAGATTGGTTAAGGACTTTGCAATCTTGGAGAAGTTCTCGATGAATCGACGGGAATAGTTGGCGAGTCCAAGAAAACTTCTAACTTACTTGACATTCTTCAGGGGAGTACAGTCAAGAATATCTTGGACTCGTTCGGGGTTGACCATGATACCAACCTTTGAGATCACATGACCAAGGTGCGTCACTTCGTCCAGCTAAAATTCACATTTGTTGTACTTTGCCTAAATTTTATGCTCTCGAATCTTATTTACTAGAAGATGAACATGTTCGGCATGCTCTTATTTATTCTTTGAATATACTAGAATATCATCCAGATATACCATGACGAATTTGTAGAGGTAGTCCATGAATATATAATTCATCAACCGAGAGAAGGTTGCCGGTGCATTTGTTAAGCCGAAGGACATGACAGTGTTCTCGTATGATCCATAGCGAGTAACAAAGGCAGTCTTTGGGATATCCTCTTTGCGAACACGGATCTGGTGGTACCCAACCTCAATTCAAGCTTTGAGAAGACTGAGGAACCAACAAGTTGATCATACAGGTCATTTATCCGAGGAAGAGGATATTTATTTTGAATAGTGGCCTCATTGATAGGACGGTTGTAGGATCGAAAGTATGTCTAGAGGGGGGGTGATTAGACTACTTGACAAGATATTTTTTTCCTTTTCCCAATTTTTCTTGAGAGGCAGCTACGACAGTTATAAGAAGTCAAGTACACCCTACACATGCATTTCTAATAGTATAGCAGCGGAAAGTAAACATGCAAGTGTAAAGTAGAGGAGTAAGGTAGGGAGATCAAACGCATAAGGTTGACACGGCGATTTTTGTCATGGTTCTGATAGGTGGCGCTATAGTACGTCCATGTTAGTGGAGACTTCAACCCACGGAGGTTAATGGCTCTGAGAGTCCACGGAGGGCTCCACCCACGGAGGGTCCACAAAGAAGCGGCCTTGTTTATCCCACCACGACTTTTGTCCACGGATGACTAGCCTTACTCATGGTAGATCTTCACGAAGTAGGTGATCTCCTTGCCCTTACAAACATCTTGGTTCAACTCCACAACACGAAGTAGGAAGCTCCCAAGTGACACCTAACCAATCTAAGAGGCACCACCCTCCAAAAGGTAATAGATGGGGTAGATCAATGAATTCCTTGATTTGGTGGAAAGCAGTTTGGGGAGGCTAGAGATCAAGATTCAGATGATTGGATTGGAATATCTTGGTCTCAACACATGAGTACATGGTTCTCTCTCAGAAAATGGATCTGGAACTGAAGTGTGTGTTTTGAGTGCTTCTCCCATGAGTGAGAGGTGGGCGAAGGGATATCTATAGGCAGCAGCTAAAATCCAACCGTTACACACAAAAGAGAAAACTCGGTGACACCGAAGTGGACAACTTGGTGGTACAAATTAGCACTAAAGTGGTGAACTTTCGAATCTCGGTGAGACTAATATATGGAACTGAACCGAAAAGACGACTAACGGTCAGATGGCCAAACTCGGTGGCACTAACACACAAACTCGGAAATTCCGATTTTGTGTATCTTGGCAACATAATGTTGGTCACACTAAACTCGATAGCACCGATGCAGTTTCGGTTGCACGGATTTGGTGGGAATGGTTAGGGTTCTATCTTAGGTTCAAATTCGGTGGGTCTGATGTGGCAATGTCGGTGACACCGAATTTGTGTATGTGGAACTTGACAGAGTGGATATGTGGGAAAAATGACAGAGTGGTTTGGTGGCTAACTTTGAGCATTAGAGAATCAGTTCATTTTACTACCGCACCCCCTTGTAATAGTATTGGCTTTCCTATGGACTCAAAAGTGATTTCTCACAAATATAAAATGAAGAGTCTTCTAGATACAAGCTTGACCCAATATTATTCTTTCTTGCATCCAGGGGCATCTCCACATAAACCTTAAGCCATAGCATCTGTTGAACTTTTCTGAAATATACTTGGAAAACACATTAGTCCAATGATGCATACGTTGTGATCAATTATCAAACCCACCCTAGGGAGCAATTGTTCTTTCAATCTCCCCCTTCTTGGTAATTGATGACAACATATAGATCAAAGCTTCGACAAAAGATATAATAAATGATTAGCATCGGCACTTTGAGAATTATGTGAAAAGCAAGAGCTCCCCCTAAATTTGTGCGTTATTTAAAATTTGCATTTGAATGCTAATGCACAGTCGGTTAGGATCATGGGTTTCTCTTCCATATCACATACATCTTGGTGGTGTGTAAAAAGAATAGTAATGCACATGACACCAACAAGATAAGTGAATGATCATCACATGGATAGCTAAAATATGATATAGTAGCATCACACAGGATAAAGCGTATGATCACACAGATAGGATAAAGTCATCCAACAAACAAAGTTTCTAAAACCAAACAAGAGCAAATAAAGTCAAAATCTCTCTCTCACACAAAGTCTATGATCTATACATTTCTCCCCCTTTGGCAACAACTTACCAAAAATTACAAAAGTATAGAACTACATGTCTCCCCCTTTGGCAGCTGATGATGGAGTCGATAGAACGACGTCTACGAAGACTTCTGCTGAGTCCCTGGAGCTCGAGGAGTTGATACTGAAGGAGCTTGAGCTGGAGCTGGTGCTGAAGGTGCTGAAGCTTGTGCTGAAGATGTATGTCTTGTCTCACGAGCAGGAACATCAACTGACCGGGGCCTGGTGATGTACTGTGTAGTAGTGGTAGGAGGTGACTCATCCTCGTCATCGTCATCTTCATCTTCATCCTGTGAGCGTGGAATCTCCAGAGAGTCAACTTCATGTTGAAGCTGTGTGACAATGGTGGTCAACTCAGTTACCTTCGTATCCATGTTGTGGAATTTAGTCTCCACAACTCTCTCAAGGATCTTCTGATTTTGCATGATCTCCTGAATTTTCTTCTCCATCCATGGACAGTGCTCACTAGAAATGCCATTTGCTCAGCTTGAGTTCTGAGTTGTGGAACTGGAGGTGGCCTGTTTCTAGCAGCTTCAGCCTCTGCTGCCTCTGCTGCCATTCTTGCTGCAGCTGAGTTGGGATCATTGTCATCCATCACAACCTTATTATCTTCAAATTCTGGGTGAAGAGGTAGATGGGGATGATCACGTTTATATGTGATGACCCACAAGTATAGGGGATCCATCATAGTCCTTTCGATAAGTAAGAGTGTCGAATCCAACGAGGAGAAGAAGGATCTGACAAGTGGTTTTCAGCAAGGTAATATCTGCAAGCACTCAAATTATCGGTAACAAGTAGTTGTGTGGCAAGATGATTCGTAGCAAGTAGCAAGTAACAAAAGTAACAACGGTGCAGCAAAGTGACCCAATCCCTTTTGTAGCAAGGGACAAGCCTAGACAAAGTCATATAGGAGGTAAAATGCTCCCGGGGACACATGGGAATTTTTGTCAAGCTAGTTTTCATCATGTTCATATGATTCACATTCGCTACTTCGATAGTTTGATATGTGGGTGGACCAGCGCTTGGGTACTGCCTTACTTGGACAAGCATCCCACTTATGATTAACCCCTCTCGCAAGCATCCGCAACTACAAAAGAAGAATTAAGACAAAGTCTAACCATAGCATTAAACTAGTGGATCCAAATCAGCCCCTTACGAAGCAACGCATAAACTAGGGCTTAAGCTTCTTTCACTCTAGCAACCCATCATCTACTTACTAATTGGAAATGCCTTCCTCTAGGCCCAAATAATGGTGAAGTGTTATGTAGTCGACGTTCACATAACACCACTAGAGGAAAAACAACATACAACACAACAAATTATCGGACAAATACTAAATTCACATGACTACTTATAGCAAGACTTATTCCATGTCCTCAGGAACAAAAGTAGCTACTCACAAAGCAAAATCATATTCATGACCAGAGATGTAATGAATAGCATCAAGGATCTGAACATATAATCTTCCACCAAGTAATCCAACTAGCATCAACTACGAAGAGTAATTAACACTACTAGCAACCTTACAAGTACCAATCGGAGTCGCGAGACGGAGATTGGTTACAAGAGATGAACTAGGGTTTGGAGATGAGATGGTGCTGATGAAGATGTTGATGGTGATGAGTCCCCTCCGATGAGAGGAGTGTTGGTGATGACGATGGCGATGATTTCCCCCTCCGGGAGGGAAGTTTCCCCGGCAGGATCGTCCTGCATGGGCTCTATATTGGTTCTGCTCAAGTTCCGCCTCGTGGCGGCGGCGAATCCTCCGAAAAGCCTCCTCCTGATTTTTCTGGAACGAAACCCTTCTTGTAGCAAAAGGGGGAGCCAGAGGGCCAAGTGGGAGCTGATACGACTCAAACGTATCTATATTTTTTGATGGTTTCATGTTGTTATCTTGTCATCTTTGGATGTTTTCTGTACCTTTTATATCTTTTTTGGGACTAACTTATTAATTCAGTGCCAAGTGCCAGTTCCTGTTTTTTCTGTGTTTTTGACTCTTTTCAGATCTGATTTTGGAACGGAGTCCAATCGGAATAAAATCCCCGAAATGATTTTTTCCCGAATGGAAGAAGATGAGGGGGGCTGTGGGCCAAGCTAGGAGGGCTGCAGGGAGCCCACAAGCCCCTACTCCGCCACCAGGGGGAGGCGGCGGTGGAAGGGCTTGTGGCCTCCCTGAGCGCCCCTGACCTAGATCTTTGGCCTATATATTCCCTAAAATACAGCAAAAAACCAGGGGAGCCTCGAAAATACTTTTCCGTCGCCACAAGCTTCCGTTTCCGTCGCGCGGTTCTATCAATTGCTCGACAGTAATTTGTTCACCCACCGTCTACTTGCTTTCATGAGAGAAGCCACTAGTAAACACTACGACCCCCGGGTATATTCACATCTATCGTTTACACCTCCGCTTTTATTTTTCTTTGGTACATTGTTGCTTTCAGTTCTCACTTCACGAACAATCTATAAGGAATTGACAACCCCTTCATAGCGTTTGGAGCAGGTTCCTTGTGTTTGTGCAGGCACTTGTGATACTCCTCACTGGATCGATACCTTGGTTCTCAAAAATGAGGGAAATACTTACCACCGCTGCGCTACATCACCCTTTCCGCTTCGAGGGAACACCAACGCAAGGCTCCAAGGCCACGGGGAAATCCTTTGCATATTTTCCTAGGAAGTCCCTAAAGGCATAGCCGTAGCAGAAGGATTCCTGGTGCCGTTGCTGAGGAGAATCAAGACAAGAACAGTCTCCTGTCAGCACGTGTTTCTGGCGCCGTTGGAAGGTCTTTTGTTGCAGTAGTAGAAGTATTTCTGGCGCCCTTGTCGGGGAGGAGAGATCTATCCAAGTAGGTCTCACAAACTCATCTCTTGCATTTACATTTTTGCCAGTTGCCTCTCGTTTTCCTCTCCCCCACATCACATTTGTCGTTTTCATTTGCCTTTCTCCTTTGTCATTTTATTTTGCCTTTTTCCTTTTTCGTTTGCCCTTTTCTCTTGCTTGCTTTCTGTTCGCTTGTGTGCCATGTGCCTTCAATATGCTTGCATATTCGCTTGTTGAAAATCTAGTGATATGGATCCTCATCCACTAGCTAATCTCTTTAAGAGACCCACTTATGTGGAACGAATTGTTAGTGAGTTGAGTGCACTTGACTATCTTTATGGAGTTTTGCTTGAGATGCGTGAATCTGAAAATTGTGAGGAATAAATTTATGAAGTGATTCACGAGGGCTCCTTGGATGAAAAGCATGATTGCAATGGTTTCACTATAAATTCTATTAGTGATAATCATGCTAAAATTATGCAAAACCATAAGCTTGGGGATGCTAGTTTTGCTTTCTCCTCTACTTGTTGCAATAATCATGATTGGGGTGATGATCCTTCTTATGATCTTGAATTATTTTTCGAACCTCACGATGAATATGATATTTGCCACAATACTGAAAGTGGGATTGGAGAAGTCATGACTTTATTTGATGATAATCCCACTATTTTTGAAGAGCATCAACTTTGCATGCATGTGGATCATGAAAAGAATATCCCATGGGATAGCTATATTGTTGAATTTGAATATGATCCCACATGTAATTGCTATGAGAGAGGAAAATATTTTGGTAGAAACTTTCATGTTACCAAATCACCTCTCATGATGTTGAGATTGCTCTCGTCTCTTTCTTCTTCCTTGCATATGGCAGCTATTGGTTGTCTTGACAATTTTTTTCCTATAAAATGCCTATGCATAGGAAGTATGTTAGACTTAGATGTGATTTTCACATGCTTTAGGATGCTCTCGTTGTGCTTCAATTCTTGTCTTTTGTGAGAGCATCATCGAATGCCTAGCTAAGGGCGTTAAACAATAGCGCTTGTTGGGAGGCAACCCAACAAATCTATCATTTTTCTTTATGTTCTGTGTTTTCCACAATTTCATAATTCTGTTATGATTGTGTTTTTTGTGTTTCTTTTTGCGTTTGTGCCAAGCAAAACCATTATGATTAGTCTTGGGGATGATCGTTTGGTCATGCTGGAAAAGACAGAAACTTTCTTCTCACGAAAAGACTTTTCATTTTCTTCTGTAAGAGCTTTCTTGTTCATTATTTTTTCTTCTGATTGCTATGAAAATTATTCAGGCTGTCGTGATTTTTCAGAATTTTTGGAGTACCAGAAGTTTACGAAATATACAGATTGCTACAAACTGGTCTGTTGTTAACAGATTTGTTTTTGTTGTGTTGGTTGCTCATTTTGATGAAACTATGGATAGTATCGGGGGGTATTAGCCATGGAAGATTGAAAATACAGTAACCCAACATAAGCATAAGTAGAATTTAAGTTTGCTATATTACCTAAGGAACTGGTGGTTTGCTTTCTCATACTAATGTTATCACGAGTTTCTGTTTAAGTTTCATGTTGTGAAGTTTTCAAGTTTTGGGTGAAGTTCTTATGGACAAAGAGATAAAGAGTGGCAAGAGCTCAAGCTTGGGGATGCCCAAGGCACCCCAAGAGATTCAAGGATGCCGTAAAATCCTAAGCTTGGGGATGCCCCGTGAAGGCATCCCCTCTCTCGTCTTCAATCCATCGGTAACGTTACTTGGGGCTATATTTTTATTCACCACATGTTACGTGTTTTTGCTTGGAGCGTCTTGTATCGTAGGAGTCTTTTATTTTTGTTGTGTCACAATCATCCTTTCTGCACACCTAGAGAGAGAGACATGCACTCACCGTGATTTTGTCGAGCTTCACTTATATCTTTTGGTAGACAATTCAGCTCACATGTGCTTCACTTATATCTTTTGAGCTAGATACTTTTGCTCTTTGTGCTTCACTTATATCTTCTAGAGCACAGTGATGCGTGGCTTGGTAATTGATCTATGCTTTGAAAGTAGTCTCAAAAGGGGTAGTTATCCAAAGGGATACGAAAACTTCCACCTTCATGTGCATTGAATAGTTAGAGAAGTTTGATTCCACTCAATTAGTTTTGAGATATGGTTGTGGTAATATTGAAGTTATGCTAGTAAGGTGTTGTGGATCTAGAAATACTTGTGTTGAAGTTAGTGATTCCCGTAGCATGCACGTATGGTGAACCGCTATGTGATGAAATCTGAGCATGATTAGTCTATTGATTGTCATCCTTTGTGTGGCGGTCGGGATCGCGCGATGGTTTATACCTACCAACCCTTCCCCTAGGAGTATGCGTTGAATGCTTTGTTTCGATTACTAATAAAACTTTTGCAACAAGTATATGAGTTCTTCATGACTAATGTTGAGTCCATGGTTTAGATGCACTTTCACCTTCCACCATCACTATCTTCTTAGTGCCGTGCAATTTTCGCCGGTGCACAAAACCCACCATTAGCCTCCCTCAAAACAGCCACCATACCTACCTACTATGGCTTTTTCAAAGTCATTCCGAGATATATTGCCATGCAACTACCACCATGACATGTGCCACCACGTCTACATTGCCATTGCATGATCGTAAGATAGCTAGCATGATGTTTCCATTAATGTCCATGCCATGCTAGATCATTCCCACGGTACACTACCGAAGGCATTCCATATAGAGTCATAGTTGCTCTAAGTTTTGAGTTGAAAGTGTGATGATCATAATTGATGGAGCATTGTCCCATGTGAGGAAATAAAAGAGGCCAAAGAAGCCCACCAAAATAAAAAATAAAATAAAAAAGAAGAGGCCAAAGGGCCCACCAAAAAAATAAAAAAAATGAGAGAAAAAGAGAGAAGGGACAATGCTACCACTTTTTCCACACTTGTGCATGTTAAGCACCATGATCTTCATGATTGAGAGTCTCTCGTTTTGTCACCACCATATAGCTAGTGGGAAATTTTCATTATATGACTTGGCTTGTATATTCCAATGATAGGCTTCCTCAAAATTGCCTTAGGTCTTCGTGAGCAAGCAAGTTGGATGCACACCCACTAGTTTTCTTTAAGAGCTTTCACATACTCTTAGCTCTAGTGCATCATTTGTATGGCAATCCCTACTCATTCACATTGATATCTATTGATGAGCATTTCCACAGCTCATTGATATGCCTAGTTAATGTGACTATCTTCTCCTTTTTTGTCTTGCAACCTCCACCACACTCCACACCATCTTTAGTGCTAAAACCATGGCTCACGCTCATGTATTGCGTGAGAGTTGAAAAGGTTTGAGAAAGTAAAGGTGTGAAACAATTACTTGGCCAATACCGGGGTTGTGCATGATTTAAATTTGTTGTGCAATGATGATAGAGCATAGCCATACTATATGCTTTTGTAGGGATAACTTTCTTTTGGCCTTGTTATTTTGAAAGTTCATGATTACCTTGCTAGTTTGCTTGAATTATTATTGTTTCCACGTCAATAGCAAACTATTCTTTTGAATCTAATGGATCTGAATATTCACGTCACATAAGAGGAGTTACAAAGTATATCTATGCTAGGTAGCATGAAAGCATCAAAAATTCATTCTTTATCACTTCGCTACTCGAGGACGAGCAGGAGTTAAGCTTGGGGATGCTTGATACGTCTTAAACGTATCTATAATTTTTGATGGTTTCATGCTGTTATCTTGTCATCTTTGGATGTTTTATGTACCTTTTATATCTTTTTTGGGACAAACTTATTAATTCAGTGCCAAGTGCCAGTTCCTGTTTTTTCTGTGTTTTTGACCCTTTTCAGATCTGATTTTGGAACGAAGTCCAAACGGAATAAAATCCCTGAAATGATTTTTTCCCGAAGGGAAGAAGATGAGGGGCATGTGGGCCAAGCCAGGAGGGCTAGAGGGAGCCCACAAGCGCCCACTCCGCCACCAGGGGTGGAGGCGGCGGTGGCAGGGCTTGTGGCCTCCCTGAGCGCCCCGTGACCTAAATCTTTGGCCTATATATTCCCTAAAATACAGCAAAAAACCAGGGGAGCCTCAAAAATACTTTTCCGTCGCCGCAAGCTTCCGTTTCCGCGAGATCTCATATGGAGACCCTTCCCGGTGCCCTGCCGGAGAGGACTTTGGAGTTGGAGGGCTTCTTCATCATCATCATCGCCCCTCCAATGACTCGTGAGTAGTTCACTTCAGACCTACGGGTCCATAGTTAGTAGCTAGATGGCTTCTTCTCTCTCTTGGGTCTTCAATACAAAGTTCTCCATGATCTTCATGGAGATCTATCCGATGTAATCTTCTTTGGCGGTGTGTTTGTTGAGATCCGATGAATTGTGGATTTGTGATCAGATTATCTATGATATATATTTGAGTCTTTGCTGATTTCTTATATGCATGATTTGATATCCTTGTAAGTCTCTCCGAGTCTTGGGTTTTGTTTGGCCAACTAGATCTATGATTCTTGCAATGGGAGAAGTGCTTGGTTTTGGGTTCTTACCATGTGGTGACCTTTCCCAGTGATAGTAGGGGCGATAAGGCACACATTGAGTAGTTGCCATCAAGGGTAACAAGGTGGGCTATGTCGTTGATATGAGATTGTCCATCTACATCATGTCATCTTGCTTAAGGCGTTACTCTGTTCTTTTGGACTTAATACACTAGATGCATGCTGGATAGCGGTCGACGTGTGGAGTAATAGTAGTAGATGCAGAAAGTATCGGTCTACTTGTTTTGGATGTGATGCCTATAGATATAATCATTGCCATAGATATCCTCACGACTTTGCGCGGTTCTATCAATTGCTCGACAGTAATTTGTTCACCCACCGTCTACTTGCTTTCATGAGAGAAGCCACTAGTAAACACTATGCCCCCCCCCCCCGGTCTATTCGCATCTATCGTTTACACCTCCACTTTTACTTTTCTTTGTTACTTTGTTGCTTTCAGTTCTCACTTTGCGAACAATCTATAAGGGATTGACAACCACTTCATAGCGTTGGGAGCAGGTTCCTTGTGTTTGTGCAGGCACTTGTGATACTCCTCACTGGATCGATACCTTGGTTCTTAAAATTGAGGGAAATACTTACCACCGCTGCGCTACATCACCCTTTCCGCTTTGAGGGAACACCAACGCAAGGCTCCAAGGCCACGGGGAAATCCTTTGCATATTAGCTTCGGAAGTCCCTAAAGGCGTAGCCGTAGCAGAAGGATTCCTGGTGCCGTTGCTGAGGAGAATCAAGACAAGAACAATCTCCCGTCACCACGTGTTTCTCGCGCCGTTGGAAGGTCTTTTGTTGCAGTAGCAGGAGCCCACAAGCCCACTAGGTGTGGCCAGGGGGAGGCCGCGCGTAGCAGGCTTGTGGCCTCCTGCTGGCGCCCCTCTAGTACTTCTTCGGCCTAGTATTTTTTATAAATCCTAAAAAAATCCTCGTTGATTTTCACGGCTTTTGGAGTTGCGCAGAATAGGTATCTCAAACTTGCTCCTTTTTTAGGCCAGAATTCTAGCTGCCGGCATTCTCCCTCTTCATGTAAACCTTTCAAAATAAGAGAGAAAAGGCATAAGTATTGTACCATGAAGTGTAATAACAGCCGATAAAGCGATAAATATCAACATGAAAGCATGATGCAAAATGGACGTATCAACTCCCCCAAGCTTAGACCTCGCTTGTCCTCAAGAGAAAGCCGAGATCAATAAATATGCCCACATGTTTAGAGAGAGAGGTGCCGACAAAACAAGATACAAACGTGCACGCATCATGATCATGATCAGAACAAGAATACCATCATATGATCTCTTATGCTAAAGTGACAATTCCTTCACAAAGTAAAGTATGGATCAAGAACCTTACCGAGAATTAACAACCGATATCCTTTAGTCATTAAAGCAATTGCAATTTATCACAACATCGGAAAGAGTCAAATAAGAGCTTGTAAAGCAAATCCACATACTCAATCATCTTTTCATTCTCTACAATTGCTACGACTCACGTGGTACTCATGAGATCAAAGTTTCAGTTGGACACCGAGAAATATAGGGGCTTATAGTTTCGCCTCCCAACCATTTACCTCAAGGGTAGTGTCAACAATAGTAATTCATGAATACTTACTTCCAAGTTGACATATGAATATAGCTCTTTCCCTAGCATATGATATTAGCCAAGATAAAGGCGAGATAAGGAATTGGTGTAGATCACCATGACTCTTTCAAGGGCAAAAAGTAAAGGTACAAGATAGGCCCTTCGCAGAGGGAAGCAGAGGTTGTCATGCGCTTTTGAGGTTTGGATGTGTGTCCTCTTAGTGCGGAGGAACGTCACTTTATATTGCCTCATGTGATAAAGAACTTTATTATGCAGTCTGTCGCTTTTATGTCTTCCTCATCACAGGTTTGTACAAAGCTTATTTTCCACACACTAATAGATCATACATATTTAGGGAGCAATTTTTATTGCTTGCACCGATGACAACTTACTTGAAGGATCTTATTCTAACCATAGGTAGGTATGGTGGACTCTCATGGCAAAACTGGGTTGAAGGTTTATGGATGCGCAAGTAGTATCTCTACTTGGTGCGGGAGTTTTGGCTAATATGAGGTGGACGCAATCGTCACATGCTAAGGGATCTCTAGTCATAGAACATTGTTCGGAACCAAGCAAACACAATTCATTATGTTGTCTTCCTTGTCCAACATCTACTTCTAAGCATGCAATAGTTTAGTGAGTGTTCACAATCATAGATGGTGTTAAGGATGATATATTTATATGTGAACCTCTCCTTCTTTATCACTTCCTATTAATTGCAACAATGACCAAGGTCTATGTTTATCTACCCTCAAAAAGTTTCAATCAACATTCTTTTTATATGTGAAGCCATCACTTCCCATAAGATCATTGCAGGATCTTTCATGCTTTTGTTCTTTTCTCATTCTCTTGATCATGGCATGAGACAAGGCCCTTAACTAAGACACTATTTATTATATGGCTCACGAGCTCAAATACATCAGGGGTGATACAAAGCAAAACTCAAGGATAAAACACTAAGACCTTTATTCTACCACAGAAAGATAAAACTGAAAAGGAACGAACTAAGAAAAGGTAAAGGCAAAATATGTGATGATGATACGATACCGGTGCAACTCCCCCAAGCTTGGCACAAGCCAAGGGGATTGCCCATACCCATGCTTAGTTGTCTTCCTTTGGATGTGATGGTGGTGAAGTTGTTGCACAAGTATTGAAATTTCTTAATTTCCTCTTGAGCATAAAATTATGCTCCCTCAGATCATCAATTTCCTCTTCAAGCCTCAACACCCTTTGGCATAGTTCTTGCTTACTCTCCTGCAAAAAATGAGAAGGGATAAACAAAATCTTAGGCTTCTTCCTTGAGTCAGGGAGGCTCGACTTCTTGAACTCCACATGTGTGTGTCCAAGTTGAGGTAGAGGAGCCTCCTCTTCATCAGAACTTGTTCCTTCCTTCCCCCTCGGATCATAATCTTCTTCCTCATCAGTGGTCCAACCATAACGATCCAAGTCCCCGTAGACCTTGGGGTTAGCAAGGTAATCGGCCACATAGCTCTCCCCCTCTGAATCCTAAGAAGACATCTTGCCCTAAATTTTCGACAGAAAAAAAGCCACGAAATGAAAACAGAGGAAATTCGCATGATACGAGGGTCAGACCTTTCGAGAGAATATATAATGATTTTTTCCAGACCAGAAGGAGTACACCGCAAGAAAACGGAGTCCGGGAGGCACACGAGGTGGCCACAAGCCCCCCATGCACGGTCAGGGGGTGGCCCGCGCCTGGCAGGCTTGTCGCCTCCTCGTGCGCTTTCCGGACTACTACAAATTTTTCTATTTTTTCAAAAATTCCAAAACGGAGAAAAATTCCTACAGGAAAAGTTTTGGAGTCTGTTTACGTATTGAATCACATACCTCTTTGTTTTCGGAGTCTGAAACCGGCTGATAAACATACCTTAGGTACTCCTTCGGAGTTTTGGTATTGATAATATTGCTTTCGACATTTATGGGGGAACTTGAGATATAATGCTTGATTCTCTGCCCATTTACAACTCTCGGACAATTACCTTCCGTGTTGTTGATCTTGATAGCACCGGAACGATATACTTCCTCAACAATGTAAGGACCTTCCCATTTAGAGAGAAGCTTGCCTGCAAAAAATCTTAAACGAGAATTATATAGCAAGTCATAATCACCAACATTGAACTCGCGCTTTTGTATCCTTTTATCATGCCACCTCTTAACCTTTTATTTGAACAACTTGGCATTCTCATATGCCTGAGTTCTCCATTCATCAAGCGAGCTAATATCAAATAACCTCTTCTCACCAGCAAGTTTGAAATCAAAGTTGAGCTCTTTGATTTCCGAATAAGCCTTATGCTCTAGCTCAAGAGGTAAATGACATGCTTTGCCGTAAACCATTTTGTACGGGGACATGCCCATGGGAGTCTTATAGGCAGTTCTATAAGCCCACAGTGCATCATCGAGCTTCTTAGACCAATTGTTTCTAGACCTGTTGATAGTCTTTTGTAGAATTAGTTTAATCTCTCTATTGCTTAGATCTACTTGACCATTAGACTGAGGGTGATAGGGAGATGCAATTCTATGGTTGACATCGTACTTAGCAAGCGTTTTACGGAAAGCACCATGAATGAAATGTGAACAACCGTCAGTCATTAGGTATCTAGGGACTCCAAATCTAGGGAAAATAACTTCTTTAAACATCCTCATATAAGTGTTGTGATCAGCACTACTAGTTGGGATAGCTTCTACCCACTTAGTGACGTAATCAACAGCAACTAGGATATGAGTATACCCGTTGGATTTTGGAAAAGGTCCCATATAATCAAAGCCCCAAACATCAAATGGTTCAATAACAAGTGAATAGTTCATAGGCATTTCCTGACGTTTACCGATATTACCTATTCTTTGACATTCGTCACAAGACAAGACAAACTTACGAGCATCCTTGAACAGAGTGGGCCAATAGAAACCTAATTGCAATACCTTGTGTGCAGTTCTATCTCCCGCATGGTGTCCTCCATAGGCCTTCGAGTGACACTTCTGTAGGATCTGTCCCTGTTCATGTTCAGGTACACAACGTCTAATAACACCATCTACTTCTTCCTTATAAAGGTGAGGATCATCCCAAAAGTAATGTCTCAAGTCAAAGAAGAATTTCTTATTTTGCTGGTATGTGAAACTAGGTGGTATATATTTGGCAATGATATAGTTTGCATAATCAGCATACCACGATGCACTATGTGAAGTATTGATGACATTCAATTGCTCATCGGGAAACCTATCATCAATAGGTTGTGGGTCATCAAGAACATTCTCCAACCTAGACAAGTTATCTGCTACTGGGTTATCAGCACCCTTCCTGTCAACAACATGCAAATCAAATTCTTGTAGCAAGAGAAGCCATCTGATAAGTCTAGGTTTAGCATATTTCTTCTCCATGAGGTACTTAATAGCGGCGTGATCAGTGTGAATAGTGACTTTGGAATCAACTATGTAAGATCTGAAGTTTTCACATGCAAACATGACTGCTAAAAATTCCTTTTCCGTAGTAGCATAGTTTCTTTGGGCACTGTCTAGAGTTTTACTAGTATAGTGAATAACATTCAACTTCTTATCAACTCTTTGTCCTAGGACAGCACCAACAGAATAATCACTAGCATCACACATGATTTCAAAAGGTAAGTTCCAATCAGGTGGTTGAACAATAGGTGCAGTTATCAAAGCCTTCTTAAGTATTTCGAAGGCTTCCTCACAATCATCGTCAAAAACAAAAGGAATATCCTTTTGCAAGAGATTGGTAAGAGGCCTAGAAATCTTAGAGAAGTCTCTAATGAACCTTCTAGATAAACCAGCATGACCAAGGAAACTTCTTATACCTTTGATATCTGTGGGGTATGGCATTTTCTCGATTGCATCAACCTTAGCCTTATCGACTTCAATACCTCTTTCAGAAATTTGATGTCCTAAGCCGATGCCTTCATTAACCATAAAGTGGCACTTCTCCCAATTCATGACAAGATTGGTGTCTTTACATCTCTGCAAGACCCGATCCAGGTTGCTGAGGCAATCATCAAAAGAAGACCCATAGACGGAATTTGGGAGAAAGTGGTTTTCTCCTGATCAACTTGTGCAACTGATATTTGGGAGAAACCGGAATAACCGTCTAGAAAGGAGAAGTGTGTGTGTTTAGATAGTGTTTCTAGCATTTGGTCGATAAAAGGCAAAGGGTAATGATCTTTCCTAGTGGCTTTATTCAATTTCCTAAAGTCGATCACCATCCTATAGCCAGTAATAATCCTCTGTGGGATCAATTCATCCTTATCATTGGGTAAAACGGTAATACCTCCCTTCTTAGGGACGAAATGCACTGGACTCACCCAATCACTATGAGCAACAGGATAGATAATACCTGCTTCCAGAAGCTTTAGTATTACTTTTCTTACTACCTCTTTCATCTGAGGATTTAATCTCCGTTGATGATCAGCAACTCGCTTGGAATCAGGATCAGTTTTAATCTTGTGCTGGCATAGAGTGGGACTAATGCCATTAAGATCATCAAGAGTATATCCAATAGCAGCACGGTGCTTCCTTAGAGTTTTTAGTAACTTCTTTTCTTCATGCTCTCAGAGGCTAGCACTAATAATAACATGATATATCTCTTTTTCATCAAGATAAGCATACTTAAGAGTATCACGCAACTGTTTAAGCTCGAACACAAGATCACCCTTTGGTGGGGGTGGATCCCCAAGCAGTTCAACAGGCAGATTATTCTTAAGAATAGGATATTGTTCTAAGACAACTCTATCTATCTCATCCCTTTCATCCATATGCATATCATTTTCATGCTCAAGCAAGTATTTCTCTAAGGGATAAGTAGGAGGCATGACAATAGAAGCTGAGGCAATAGTTTCATCCTTACTAGGCAACTCTCTTTCATTTGGTTGTCTACCAAACTTGGAGAAAGAAATTGAACTCTTGTGACACACCTTCAAAGCCAACAGTGACAGTTTGCTTCTCACAGTCATTATAAGCATTGACAATATTGAGAAAAGGTCTACCAAATATGATGGGACAAAAGCTATCTTGTGTGGTAGCAAGAACGAGGAAATCAGCAGGATACTTTGTTTTACCACACAAGACTTCAGCATCCCTAACAATTCCCACAGGGCAGATAGTATCTCTATTGGCAAGCTGAATAGTGACATCAATGGGTTCTATCTCGAGAGGTGCAATCTCGTCTTTATTTCATCATATATGGATTGAGGTATTGCACTAACACTAGCACCCACGTCACATAAACCATGATAACAATGATCTCCTATCTTAACAGAAACATCAGGCGTGCCAACAACAATCCTATGTTTGTCTCTAGCGTGTGGTTTAGAAATTCTGGCAGCATCTTCACAGAAGTGAATATCATGGCCATCAACATTGTCGGACAGGAGATCTTTGATAATAGCAATGCTAGGTTCAACTCTAATTTGCTCAGGGGGTGTAGGTGTTCTAATATAGCCCCTACGTATCAAAGTTGAAGCTTTAGAATGATCCTTTATTCTAACAGGGAAAGGTGGTTTCTCAATGTAAGCACTAGGAAAAATAGGATCATTATAGGCAATGACTTTCTCTTCAATTGGATTGGGTTTAACTACATTGACTTCTAAGGGAGGATGATATTTAAACCACTTCTCTTTGGGGAGATCAATATTAGCAGCAAATGATTCACACAATGAAGCTACTATCTCAGAGTCAAGTCCATATGTAGCGCTAAAGTCACAAAAAGTATTTGTTTCGACAAAGGATTTAACGCAATCAAACTTGAAATTCATACCTGACTCCTTGCCTTCATCGAGCTCCCAATGTTTAGAGTTGCATTTAATTCTCTCCAATAAATTCCATCTAAAGTAAATATCTCTCTTCTTAAAAGAACCGGTACAAGAAGTGTCAAGCATGGTGCGATCATCATGAGAAAGCCGAGCATAGAAGTTCTGAATGATAATTTATCTCGAGAGCTCATGGTTGGGGCATGAATATAGCACTGATTTAAGCCTCCCCCAAGCTTGAGCGATGCTTTCTCTGTCACGAGGCCAAAAATTATAAATATAATTCCGATCACGATGTACAAAATGCATAGGATAAAACTTTTGATGAAATTCCAATTTCAACCCATTGTAGTTCCACGATCCAGTATCATCACATAGCCTATACCATGTCAACACCTTATCCCTCAAAGATAAGGGAAGGACCTTCTTCTTGACCTCATCCTCGGGCAAACCTGCAAGCTTAAATAAACCACAAACTTCATCTACATATATTAGATGCAAGTCTGGATGTGATGTTCCATCTCGTGTAAAAGGATTAGCCAGCTGTTTCTCAAGCATACCCGAAGGAAATTCATAGCAAATATTTTTAGTAGGTGCAGCAGGTTGAGGAGCAACTCTTTGTGCTTCCGTTCGAGGTGAAGATACCCCGAACAAGCCCCTCAAAGGATTAGTTTCCATAGTGACAAGTGACAATAAATTTCAGCACACTATGTAAATGTTTCCTTACCAAATTCCACTTGCCAAAGGCGCTTCACTCCCCGGAAATGGCGCCAGAAAAGAGTCTTGATGACCCACAAGTATAGGGGATCTATCGTGGTCCTTTCGATAAGTAATAGTGTCGAACCCAACGAGGAGCAGAAGGATCTGACAAGTGGTTTTCATCAAGGTAATATCTGCAAGCACTGAAATTATCGGTAACAAGTAGTTGTGTGGCAAGATGATTCGTAGCAAGTAGCAAGTAAAAAAAGTAACAACGGTGCAGCAAAGTGGCCCAATCCCGTCAGTAGCAAGGGAAAAGCCTGGACAAAGCCTTATAGGAGGTAAAACTCTCCCGAGGACACATGGGAATTTCTGTCAAGCTAGTTTTCATCATGTTCATATGATTCGCGTTCGATACTTTGATAGTTTGATATGTGGGTGGGCCGGCGCTTGGGTACTGCCCTTACTTGGCCAAGCATCCCACTTACGATTAACCCTTCTCACAAGCATCCGCAACTAAGAAAGAAGAATTAAAACAAAGTCTAACCATAACATTAAACTAGTGGATCCAAATCAGCCCCTTACGAAGCAACTCATAAACTAGGGTTTAAGCTTCTGTCACTCTAGCAACCCATCATCTACTTACTACTTCCCAATGCCTTCCTCTAGGCCCAAATAATGGTGAAGTGTTATGTAGTCGATGTTCACATAACACCACTAGAGGAAAAACTGTTGGAATTATGCCCTAGAGGCAATAATAAATATAGTTATTATTATAATTCCTGTATCAAGATAATCGTTTATTATCCATGCTATAATTGTATTGAATGAAGACTCATTTACATGTGTGGATACATAGACAAAACACCGTCCCTAGCAAGCCTCTAGTTGGCTAGCCAGTTGATCAAAGATAGTCAGTGTCTTCTGATTATGAACAAGGTGTTGTTGCTTGATAAACTGGATCATGTCATTAGGAGAATCACGTGATGGACTAGCCCCAAACTAATAGACGTAGCATGTTGATCGTGTCATTTTGTTGCTACTGTTTTCTGCGTGTCAAGTATTTATTCCTATGACCATGAGATCATATAACTCACTGACACCGGAGGAATGCTTTGTGTGTATCAAACGTCGCAACGTAACTGGTGACTATAAAGATGCTCTACAGGTATCTCCGAAGGTGTTAGTTGAGTTAGTATGGATCAAGACTGGGATTTGTCACTCCGTGTGACGGAGAGGTATCTCGGGGCCCACTCGGTAATAAAACATCACACACAAGCCTTGCAAGCAATGTAACTTAGTATAAGTTGCGGGATCTTGTATTACGAAACGAGTAAAGAGACTTGCCGGTAAACGAGATTGAAATAGGTATGGGGATACTGACGATCGAATCTCGGACAAGTAACATACCGAAGGACAAACGGAATGACATACGGGATTATATGAATCCTTGGCACTGAGGTTCAAACGATAAGATCTTCGTAGAATATGTAGGATCCAATATGGGAATCCAGGTCCCGCTATTGGATATTGACCGAGGAGTCTCTCGGGTCATGTCTACATAGTTCTCGAACCCGCAGGGTCTGCACACTTAAGGTTCGACATTGTTTTATGCGTATTTGAGTTATATGGTTGGTTACCGAATGTTGTTCGGAGTCCCGGATGAGATCACAGACGTCATGAGGGTTTCCGGAATGGTCCGGAAACGAAGATTGATATATAGGATGACCTCATTTGATTACCGGAAGGTTTTCGGAGTTACCGGGAATGTACCGGGAATGACGAATGGGTTCCGGGAGTTCACCGGGGGGGAGGGCAACCCACCCTGGGGAAGCCCATAGGCTTTGAGGGTGGCACACCAGCCCTTAGTGGGTTGGTGGGATAGCCCAAAAGGGCCCTATGCGCCTAGGAAAGAAAATCAAAGAGAAAATAAAAAAAAGGGGGAGGTGGGAAGGGAAGGAAGGACTCCCACCCACCAAACCAAGTCCAACTCGGTTTGGGGGGGGAGCCTTCCCCCTTGGACTCGGCCGACCCCCTTGGGGCTCCTTGAGCCCCAAGGCAAGTTCCCCTCCCTCCCACCTATATATACGGAGGTTTTAGGGCTGATTTGAGACGACTTTTCCACGGCAGCCCGACCACATACCTCCACGGTTTTTCCTCTAGATCGCGTTTGTGCGGAACTCGGGTGGAGCCCTGCAGAGACAAGGTCATCACCAACCTCCGGAGCGCCATCATGCTGCCGGACAACACTTCTACCTCTCCGTCTCTCTTGCTGGATCAAGAAGGCCGAGATCATCGTCGAGCTGTACGTGTGCTGAATGCGGAGGTGCCGTCCGTTCGGTACTAGATCGTGGGACTGATCGCGGGATTGTTCGCGGGGCGGATCGAGGGACGTGAGGACGTTCCACTACATCAACCGCGTTCACTAACGCTTCTGCTGTACAATCTACAAGGGTATGTAGATCACTCATCCCCTCTCGTAGATGGACATCACCATGATAGGTCTTCGTGCGCGTAGGAAAATTTTTGTTTCCCATGCGACGTTCCCCAACAAAAATGACATACAAGACATCAAATTATCGAACGAATACCAAATTCACATGACTACTTGTAGCAAGACTTATCCCATGTCCTCAGGAACAAAAGTAGCTACTCCCAAAGCATAATCATATTCATGGCCAGACAGGTAATGAATAGCATCAAGGATCTGAACATATAATCTTCCACCAAGTAATCCAACTAGCATCAACTACGAAGAGTAATTAACACTACTAGCAACCTTACAAGTACCAATCGGAGTCGCGAGACGGAGATTGATTACAAGAGATGAACTAGGGTTTGGAGATGAGATGGTGATGATGAAGATGTTGATGGTGATGAGTCCCCTCCAATGAGAGGAGTGTTGGTGATAACGATGGCGATGATTTCCCCCTCCGGGAGGGAAGTTTCCCTGGCAGGATCGTCCTGCCGGAGCTCTAGATTGGTTCTGCTCAAGTTCTGCCTCGTGGCGGCGGTGAATCCTCCGAAAAGCCTCCTCCTATTTTTTTTGAAACGAAACCCTTCTTGTAGCAAAAGGGGGGAGCCAGAGGGCCAAGTGGGAGCCCACAAGCCCCCTAGGCGCGGCCAGGGGGCCGCGCCTATCAGGCTTGTGGCCTCCTGTTGGCGCCCCTCTGGTACTTCTTCGGCCCAGTATTTTTTATAAATCCCAAAACAAATCCTCGTTGATTTTCACGGCTTTTGGAGTTGCGCAGAATAGGTATCTCAAACTTGCTCCTTTTTCAGGCCAGAATTCCAGGTGCCGGCATTCTCCCTCTTCATGTAAACCTTGCAAAATAAAAGAGAAAATGCATAAGTATTGTACCGTGAAGTGTAATAACAGCCCATAAAGCGATAAATATCAACATGAAAGCATGATGCAAAATGGACGTATCAATATGTATGCTTGCCTAGCTTGGCATTCATGATCATCTGAATATAAGGTGCATATTGATACGTCTCTATCGTATCTACTTTTCCGAACTCTTTTGCCCTTGTTTTGGACTCTAATTTGGATGATTTGAATGGAACTAACCCGGACTAACGTTGTTTTCAGCAGAGTTACCATGGTGTTGTTTTTGTGCGGAAATAAAAGTTCTCGGAATGACCTGAAAATTTACGGAGAAGTTTTGTGGAATTAATGAAAAATACCTGTGCAAATATCCACCGGAGGAGGTGAGCCAGTGGGCCACAAGCCCAGGGGCCGCGGCCACCCCCCTGGCCGCGTCGTGAGGGCTTGTGGGGCTCACGAGGCTCCACCGCCTCCAAACTCAGCTCTATATATTCTGTTTCGCCCAGAAGAAAATCAGGGAGAAGGATTCATCGTGTTTTACGATACGGAGGCGCCACCACCTCCGGTTCTTCCTCTGGAGGGAAGATCTGGAGTCCTTTATGGGCTCCGGAGAGCGGAAATCATCGCCATCGTCATCATCAACCTTCCTCCATCGCCAATTCCATGATGCTCTTCACCGTTCGTGAGTAATCTCATCGTAGGCCTACTGGACGATGATGAGTTGGATGAGATCTATCATGTAATCGAGTTAGTTTTGACGGGGATTGATCCCTAGTATCCACTATTTTCTAAGATTGATGTTGCTCCAACTTTGCCATGGTTAATGCTTGTCACTAGGGCCCGAGTACCATGATTTCAGATTTGAACCTATTATTTCGTCGCCAATATATGTGTGTTTTAGATCCTATCTTGCAAGTTGTAGTCACCTACTATGTGTTATGACCCGGCAACCCCGGAGTGACAATAGCCGGAACCACTCCCCGAGAAGACCTTAGTATGAGGAGTTCATGTATTCACCACGTGTTAATGCGTTGGTCCGGTTCTTTATTAAAAGGAGAACCTTAATATCCCGTAGTTTCCATTGGGACCCCGCTTCCATGGGAGGGACGGACAATAGATGTCATGCAAGTTCTTTTCCCTAAGAACGTATGACTACATACGGAATACATGCCTACATTAGATTGACGAATGGGAGCTAGTTACTTATCTCTTCGTGTTATAGTTGTTACTTGATGAATCACATCCGGCATACTCATCCATCATCGATCCAATGCCTATGAGTCTTTTACTACTGGTCCTTTCTACGTCACTTTGCCGCTACTGCTGTTACTGTTGCTGTTGTTACTCCGCTGCTACTGCTGTTACTCTGCTGCTACTGCTGTTACTTTCTACAGCTGTCACTATTGTTGTTCCTTGATACTACTGTCACCACTGATGTTACTTGCTACTTTGCTGTTACATGCTGCAAGATATTTTACTAGCGCCATTGATATAACAAGTCAGGAATAGTCTGCCGTCAAGAGATCCTTTTGTGGCACCGTTGCTATCATACCACTTTGCTACTGATACTTTGCCCGCAGACACTAATCTTTCAGGTGTGGTTGAATTGACAAATCAGCTGCTAATACTTGAGAATATTCTTTTGCTTCCCCTTGAGTCGAATCAATAAATTTGGGTTGAATACTCTACCTCGAAAAGTGTTGCGATCCCCTACACTTCTGGGTTATCAAGACTATTTTCTGGCGCCGTTGCCGGGGAAGCACAACTATATTCTCTGAGTCACTTGGGATTGACGTCTGCTGGTCACTATGAGGAATCTGAAAGATCCAAGAACTATAATCTTGCCCTCAACTACGAGGACACGTAAGGAACTGTCATCTAGCTCTGCACTTGAATCACCTTTAGTTATGAGCAAGTTTGCGACATCGCCTCCTGCTAGAAATCTTGATATGTGGCCTCTGCTTGATGATGCTACTTCTGCTGCCCATGATGCTTATGATGACGCCATGCTTGATACTACTATGCCTGATGATGCTATGCTTGATACTGCTTTGCCACTAGGTGCATTCTTTTATGCACAAATTGCTAGAGTTGCTGCTAGATGTGATGATACTTCTGAAACTGCTGATACTATTGAAGTAGAACCTGCTACTATGCCTGAATTGCGTGTTATGCCTGAACATTATGTTATGGAGGGAGAGGTAGCTGAGGATTTTCTTGCGTGTAAGGATAGCTATGATGTTGAGAAACTACTGCACAAGTGGAAAGAAAAATCTCTGAACGCTAGGATGAAATACGACCCGAAGTTTGCAACTTCGCCTATCTTTGTGACCGATAAGGATTATGAATTCTCTGTCGACCCTGAGTTAAGCACTCTGGTAGAATCTGATCCTTTTCACGGTTATGAGTCTGAAACGGTTGTAGCCCATCTTACCAAACTGCACGATATAGCCACCCTATTCACTAGTGAGGAAAAGATCCGCCACTACTATATCCTCAAGCTGTTTCCTTTCTTGCTAAAGGATGATGCTAAGACCTGGTTCACTTCTCTTGCTCCTGGTTGTGTGCGTAGCCCCCAGGATATGGTCTACTACTTCTGTGAAGAATATTTCCCTGCCCATAAGAACCAAGCTGCCTTGCAGGAAATATACAACTTTGCTCAAGCTGAAGAAGCGAGTCTCCCACAAGCTTGGGGGAGGCTCATCCAGCTACTGAATGCTTTGCCTGATCACCCTCTTGAGAAGAATGAAATACTGGATATCTCCTATAATGGACTTATCGATGCTTCCAAAGACCACCTAGATAGTTGTGCCGGTTGTGTTTTTAGGGAACAAACCGCAGAACAAGTTGAGATTCTACCGAATAACATCTTGTGCAATGAGAATGCTTAGACTATTCCCGAACCACCTCCTAAGCCAGCTCCGAATAAAAGAGGTATTCTATTCCTCAGTCCTGAAGATATGCAAGAAGCCAAGAAATCTATGCGAGAGAAAGGCATTAAGTCTGAAGATGTCAAAAATCTACCACCTATCGAAGAGATCCATGGTCTTGATAACCCGATTGAGGTAGTAGAAGTAAATTCTCTGCGTAGGTTTGATGAGAGTGATATTCCTTTTGATAAACCTGCTAGCTTATGCATGGATGAATTTGATAACTTCGTTGCCAAACAACAAAGTTTCAATGATTATGTTAGCAGACAATTGGAACAGGACGCTCGTATGCTTAATCATTTAAGTGCTTGTGTGGACACAAATGTCAATGATCTTAAGCTTCTGAGTAAACATGCCTCTATGGTTACTACTCGCGTAGAACAACTACTTAAAGATCAGAATGACTTGCTCAACGAGTTGAATGACAATTCCGTTAGAGTCGTTACTAGAGGCGGTAGAATGACCCAGGAGCCTTTGTATCCTGAGGGTCATCCTAAGAGAACTGAACAAGATTCTCAAGGAGTTAGCACTGATGCACCTAGTCATCCTAGAAAGAAGAAGAAAGATGATAGGAACCTGCATGCTAGCAATCCTGTTGCTGCTACACCTGAGAGTCCAAACGATGCCTGTGTCTCTGATGATGAAACACAATCTGGTGATGAACATGAGCCTAATGATAATATCAATAGTGATGTTCACGAAGATGCTCAACCTAGCAATGAAAAGGATGTTGAGATTGAACCTGTTGATCTTGATAACCCACATCCTAAGACTAAGAGATACGATAAGAATGACTTCACTGCTAGGAAGCACGGTAAAGAAAGGGAGCCATGGTTTCAGAAACCCATGCCCTTTCCTCCCAAACCATCCAAGAAAAAGGATGATGAGGATTTTGAGCGATTTGTTGAAATGATCAGACCTATCTTTCTGCAAATGCGTTTGACAGATATGCTCAAAATGTCTCACTATGCTAAGTACATGAAAGATATTGTGACTAATAAGAGGAGGATACCTGAGGTTGAGATTTCCACCATGCTGGCTAACTATACCTTCAAGGGTGGAACTCCTAAGAAACAGGGTGATCCCGGAGTGCCCACTATACCTTGCTCCATTAAGGGCAACTACATTAGAACTGCGTTATGCGATTGTGGAGCCGGCGTTAGTGTTATGCCTCTCTCTCTTTATCATAGACTTGAATTGGATAAGTTGACACCCACTGAAATCTCTCTGCAAATGGCCGACAAATCAACTGCTTTCCCTATCGGCATTTGCAAGGATGTGCCTGTTGTGGTTGCCAACGTCACCATCTTAACAGACTTTGTTATCTTGGATATTCCTGAGGACGATGCCATGGCGGTCATCCTCGGAAGACCCTTTTTAAACATTGCAAGGGCTGTTATAGATTGCAACAGAGGCTATGTCACTTTCCATGTCAACGGTAATGAGCATACGGTGCACTTTCCGAAGAAACAATATCGAGTACATTGCATCAATGCTATCGAAAAAACTTCATCGATTCTTATTCGGAGCTTTGAATGCCCGATTCCTCGTGTCAAGATGAAGTATGATTTACTTGTTGGGGAGATACACATCCCCATTGAGGAGACCTAGTGACTATTCGAAAATTCTCCGTTCTCTTTTGCGATTCGGAAAGGTTTGTCGAGGAGACTTGATCAACCTCATTGACGGATTTCTTTCGATGACCATGAGACAGATGAATCGAGGAGTCACAAACCTCTATTCCAAGCTTTCACCTTCGGTTGCTTAGAAGAAAAATGATAGGTTTAGTTTACTTTTCCCTGTTTCCTATTTTAGCTTCGGGTAGAAAAGTACCCCAAAAATAAAAGTTCTCCGAACGTCCTGAAAATCAAGTATGATTTTTCTTGAATTTTTGAAAAATTCTGAGACGAAGAGCTTGTCTGGGGGCTGCACCAGTGGGCCACAAGCCCTGACGGCGCGGGCACCCCCCTGGCCGCGCCACCCTGGCTTGTGGGGCCCACAGGCACCCCTCCACTCATTCTTGCTCTCATCTGGTTCTCCTACCTCCAGAAAAAATCGTTTCTCAGCTCAAACCTGTGTTCTTGCTCCTCTTGCTGGGATTTTCGATCTCTTTGCTCAAAGCACCATTCTCCGAACTGTTTTGGGGAAATTACTCCTTGGTAAGTGGCTCCTCCAATGGTCCAATTAATTTTTGCTGTAGTGCCTTATACTCCGCGTATTTTTGCTGCCTTTGTGACCATGTTCTTGAGCTTTGCATGCTAATTTTAGCTGTCCCAAGTAGTTTTGATGCGTAATATGGCGTCTAAGTACTTGTTGGAGTAGTTGCTACGAGTTTCGTTGAGCCTTATTCACTTTTCCTTAGAATCACTAAAAATTTCAGAAATTTTCAGAGATAGAAAAGGGAAAAGATGAGGAGGTTCTTAAGAGGCTCTTCAAGTCGTGACCCCAAGGATGATTGGAGTGAGAAGAAGCCCAAGTATCAGGTCCCCCGAGTCGCAGGAGTTTGAGCGTGTGAGTGGCCAAGAGACGTGTTCTTACGCGCCGCTGGAATTTATGAGGACTTTTATCACTTCGTGGAAAACGCAGGCCTTACCGCTTTCGTTGAAGATAAGTGTCCGCAATACCTCCTCCTCACTAATATCTTCGTACAAAGCTTTAACTTCTATCCGTGGAAGAATCCTCCTATGGTTGAGTTCAAACTTTATGATATCCCCCAGCGCATGTCACTCTAGGATTTTTGCAATGTTTGCAAATTACCTTACGTTGGTTATATTCATGAACCTCATCCACGGGACTTGGAAGCTTTCATCGATACAATTGCCGTAGGAGAGGAGAGAGGAGTGTCTTGTGCTAGAGCTGCTAGCATTCATTTTTCCCGTGCTTCGGTACTTCTCACTTTTTGTGGGAAAATGTTTGATTGGCGGTGGGAAGGCTGGGTCACTTAGTTCCCCAGATATTGCAGTCTTGCACGAAGCCCTTTATAACGATAAAACTTATAGCTTGGGCGCTATAGTAGCTCAACGGTTGAACCTGAACCGTTCTAAAGGTGTTGTCTATGGAGGTATCTATGCTACCTGTCTTGCCAGACACTTTGAGATACCCATTAGACTGGAGGAGGAAGAAGAGATGCTTCTTCCCGAGAGATATCTAGATTACGATAGCATGGTTTTCCATGACTTTCTTGATTGAGATATAAATAGAAGGATGATTTATAACCTTGTGTTTAGTCAGGGTACTCGTGAGACTATTACTTTGCCTGCTCCTTCTTTGTTCAATCTACATGCAGGCAGGTACATTATTATGCCCTCGGACATCTACACATATTGGGGCCTAGCCCAACCACAGGTGCTCGTACCCGAGCCACCAATCGAGTACCAGACGCCAGTTTATCAGTGGGAGCCAGAGGAGCTCACATAGCAGTGGCACCCTCAGTCCACTCCGGAGTATCCCGGAGCAGGCTATTACCATCCTTGGGAGTAGACCAACTTAGGCCAAAAGCCTAAGCTTGGGAGAGTACGTGTTCTCACCGACTTTACATTCTTGTTTATGCTTTTACTTTGTTACCCGGTGTTCACACTTTGCCGTTGTATCATACATGCTAGTTTATTTCTTTTTCTCGTTTTCTTTTCGTGTGTGTGTCCAGTTTGAGAAAACCCAAAAAGGTTTTCTTGTTCTTCTTTTGCTTGTTGGGAGCTTTCCCATGTAAATAGCTTTCTTTTTCTTTGGGTCAAGGTAGAAGATAATGGTTACAATGTTTAGTGGCTCTCGCATGCATGCCTCTTTAGCTGTCAAAGAGCCATATTACCTTATCTTCTCCTTTGTGTCTGCCTGCAGATTCCAGCGTAGTCCAATGCACGAGCACTCTTATTATTGTTCACAACGTTCGGTCATGCAAGTGAAAGGCAATAATGATGATATATGATGAAGTGACTGAGCGTGGAAAAGCTGGTATGAACTCGATCTATTTTGTTTTTGTAAATAGGACTAGCTCATCATGCCCGATTCAGCTTTGTTGTCAGGGAAACATGTTTGCAATGACAACTTAGAGATCATAGTTGCTTATGCCATGCTTACTTAGCTAGGAGCTTATAATGGTTTGTCTTGGATGCCCACATGAATGTTGAGATGACTGTGTTGTACTATGATAGGATGGTATCCTCCTTTGAATGATTCAAGTGGCTTGACTTGGCGCATGTTCACGCATGTAGTTGAAACAAAATCAACATAGCCTCTATGATGTTCATGTTCATGGTGATTTATGTCCTACTCATGCTAGCACTCAATGTTAGTTAATCTCGATGCATTTTGATGACTGTTGTCGCTCTCTAGTTGGTCGCTTGCCAGTCTTTTGCTAGCCTTCACTTGTACTAAGCGGGAATACTACTTGTGCATCCACTTCCATAAACCCAAAGTTGTTCCATGTGAGTCCACCATACCTACCTATATGCGGTATCTACCTGCCGTTCCAAGTAAATTTGCATGTGCCACTCTCTAAACCTTCAGGACATAATCTTTTTTGCATGCCCGAACCGCTCATGTGGTGACAGGGGGCTATTAGTATCTTCCGTGCTAGGCGTGTTATCCTCGATATGTGTTTATGCACTATCATTCACGAGAAAGGGGCCGGTAATTGGAATCCCCAGTTCCATGCTCAAATTGAAAAGACAATTGCAAACAAAACTCTCCCAGGATTGATGTTGGTATGGACGGTACCCGAGGATTCAGCTAGCCGTGGAGTGTGATTGATTGGTGGTGGGGGAGTCAAAACTTTACTTTTCTGTTTGGGAACCGCCTATAGCATGTGTAGCGTGGAAGATGTTGAGAATTCTTAGTCATTGCGTTGACAATGAAAGCATGCCACCCAAAATCATTATCTCTATTTTAAAAGCTTGAGCTCTGCCACCTCTGCAAATCAATGCTTCCCTCTGCGAAGGGCCTGTCTATTTATGTTCCTGTCGAGTCATCCTCCTCTTATAAAAGCACCAATTAGAGAGCACCTTTGTCATTTTTATGCTTTGCTTTTAACTGTGTTGAGTATGACTGTGACTGGATCTTCTTTGCCATGAATTACAATGTTTAGTCAGCCCTTGGTATTTGAAGGTGCTCTGCATTTATGTTTTGCAGTCTCAGAAAGAGCTAGCGAGATACCATCTATTCGTACTACTTCATGATTGTTTTGATTGAAGTGTTGACGTGCGAGACTTATTATAATTTGCTCGCTAGCTGATTATGCCATTGATATGAGTTCACCGTGAGACCTAGATGTCATTTGCTTGTGATCTTGCTGAAATTCTGGTTATGAGTTAGACATAGTTGCAACAACAAGATCAAACAGAGTTCGTCAATGTTTTTCTTTTGTCTCTTTCAGTTTGTCAACTGAATTGCTTGAGGACAAGCAAGGCTTTAAGCTTGGGGGGGTTGATACGTCTCCATCGTATCTACTTTTCCGAACTTTTTTGCCCTTGTTTTGGAGTCTAATTTGCATGATTTGAATAGAACTAACCCGGACTAACACTGTTTTCAGCAGAATTGCCATGGTGTTGTATTTGTGCAGAAATAAAAGATCTCGGAATGACCTGAAAATTTATGAAGAATTTTTCTCGAATTAATGAAAAATACCTGCGCAAAGATCCACCGGAGGAGGTGAGCCAGTGGGCCACAATCCTAGTGGCCGCAGCCAGCCCCCTGGCCGCGCCGTGAGGGCTTGTGGGGCCCACGAGGCTCCACCGCCTCCAAACTCAGCTCTATATATTCCGTTTCGCCCAGAAAAAAATCAGGGAGAAGGATTCATCGTGTTTTACAATACAGAGGCGCCGCCACCTCATGTTCTTCCTTTGGAGGGCAGATCTGGAGTTCGTTCTGGGCTCCAGAGAGGGGAAATCGTCGCCATCGTCATCATCAACCTTCCTCCATCGCCAATTCCATGATGGTCTTAACCGTTCGTGAGTAATCTCATCGTAGGCTTGCTGGAGGGTGATGAGTTGGATGAGATCTATCATGTAATCGAGTTAGTGTTGACGGGGATTGATCCCTATTATCCACTATGTTCTGAGATTGATGTTGATACTACTTTGCCATGCTTAATGCTTGTCACTAGGGCCCGAGTGCGATGATTTCAGATCTGAACCTATTATGTTGTCGCCAATATATGTGTGTTTTAGATCCTATTTTGCAAGTTGTAGTCACCTACTATGTGTTATGACCCGGCAACCCCGGAGTGACAATAGCCGGAACCACTCCCGGAGATGACCATAGTATGAGGAGTTCATGTATTCACCACATGTTAATGCGTTGGTCCGGTTCTTTAGTAAAAGGAGAACCTTAATATCCCGTAGTTTCCATTAGGACCCCACTGCCACGGGAGGGATGGACAATAGATGTCATGCAAGTTCTTTTCCCTAAGCACGTATGACTACATACAGAATACATGCCTACATTAGATTGACGAACGGGAGCTAGTTACTTAAATCTCCGTGTTATAGCTGTTACATGATGAATCACATCCGGCATACTCATCCATCACCGATCCAATGCCTGCGAGTCTTTTACTACTGGTCCTTGCTACGTTACTTTGCCGCTACTGTTGTTACTCCTGCTACTGCTGTTACTGCTCCTGCTGCTATTACTGTTGTTACTTGCTACTGCTGTCACTACTGTTGTTCCTTGCTACTGTTGTCACTACTATTGTTACTTGCTACTTTGTTGTTACCTGCTGCAAGATATTTTACTGGCGTCATTGATACAACAAGTCAGGAATAGTCTGCCTTCAACAGATCCTTTTCTGGCACCGTTGCTATCATACCACTTTGCTACTGATAATTTGCCTGCAAACACTAATCTTTCAGGTGTGGTTGAATTGACACTCAGCTGCTAATACTTTAGAATATTCTTTCGCTTCCCCTTGAGTCGAATCAATAAATTTGGGTTGAATACTCTACCCTCGAAAACTGTTGCAATCCCCTACACTTGTGGGTTATCACATATCCACATGATCTGTTTTGATCCGCAGCAGTCCTTCGGATAGTCTCAACTATCAAGTCCATCTCTTTAAATCTGGTACGGGTATCAAGTAGGTGCAGTAGTTTGATTGAATATCCTCTGATCATCTTCTCATCTCGTGACTTAGGCATGAGATTGTATCGTAGTATAGTGTTTGTCGTGGGAATACCAGCTTGCAGAAAATATACTCAGCCAAACTTGTGACTCGCCAAGTACTGATGTGGAATGGTCTTGTACATGTTGGCCATGGAGTTTTGATTCTGCTTAGCATCTGCATACACATCTACATCTGCTTCTTCCTACTTTGGAACACCAATGATAGCAGTCCATTCAGTAATTGTAGCGTCGTATCTGTGTCCATCGGTCATCCAAACCAAAGATTCATGATAGAAATGAATTGTTGCATAGAATTGCATGATCATCTCGTCATTCCATGGGGTCCTCTCCTTCCCAACAAAATCTTCTATGTCAGCTATCTTGAAGTTCTCTTGAACATGTGGAAAGAAATTCTCATTCTCCTTGATGTATGCCCAATCGACATACCTCATATCATTGATAGCAGGACTCTTGTCATACAAGACAGTCTCATAAAAATCTTGTTGTTCCTTGGTGTGAAAACTTGGATCAACAATAGTTCTTCTTCTGACAGCATATGGATCAGCAACTCTCCATTTTCTTAATCCGGCATCCTTCCTCTTCTTCATGTCTTCTTCTACAGGTTGAGCATCATTTTGGAGTGGTACGTATGGTCTGAGCTTCCTGAGAACTGGAGCATTCTCATCTTCTTCATCTTTTGCAGCATGGGCACTTGATGCAGGGCCTTTGCTCTTAACAGCTGCAATTATATCTTTGGTGGTCTTCGTGCAAGCTACAACCTTCTTTGCTTTAGCAGCAGGCTTTGGAGCACACTTCATTGCATCATCCATCAGCTTCTTCTTCTTGGGAGGAACTGGGATCTCCTCAGGAGCTTCTTTCTCAGCTTCTTCTGTGCCTTCAAACATAGAAGTCTTTCTGCCAACAAGATGGATAGTTCTCTTCCTGGGCCTCGTCACACCAGCCTTCTTTGCATGTGCATCCTTGGCAATTGCTTTGCCCTTCCATGCATAATCTGGTGCTCTCTGTTCAACAGCACTAGCAGATATCTTCCTGACAACTTTCCTTGGAGGAGACTTAGGAGGGGCTCAAGTTTCCTTTGGCAAAAAGTCTGAGTCTTTCTCATTAGAAACTATCTTCCAACTTTGCGTGGTGGCTGCCTTGGGCAAGCCATGGGAACTAGGAGAACTAGGGTCTGAAGCAGTCCTCTCTGGACTAGTGCCTGGGTCTATCTCGACACTCTGCTCTCTGAAATCATTCTGACTGTCCTCTGAACCTGACAGACCTATAGACAAGCACAACAACAAACAACAGAAGTTGTGATGTGTATGTAGGAAAGGTAGAATGGATGAGCATCACAAAACTCAGATAATTTTGAAAAATTGAAGTCTGAAACTCAGGTTATGATCTTCTCCAGGATGTAAATTGGTGGCATGGAGTTGGTATTTTCGGAGTCACCGAGAAAACAAACTCGCTTAACAGAAACTTGACAGTCATTTTCGATGGCACCGAAAATAGCTGCTCGGTCTCACCGAGTTGCTTCTCACGAACACTAAAACAGGAATCGGTAGAACCAATTTTACAAACTCGGTCTCACCGAGTTCCATTCTGCGGCAGATCAGATCCGTAATTTCCTACTTCTCTTAATCTACTGATTTTATTTGCTGGATAGAAGGTTTGCACAAAGTGGAAAGAAGGATTAAAAGGTCCAATGCATGAGAAATAGACGGGGAACACAAAGGGGATCAAATCGTACCCTAGCTCGGTGGCGATTCGGCTACAGCGACGATGAAGGAGCAGATTTCGTCGATATCGGTGAGTCCTAGCGGCGGCGGCTCTTGGGGAGTCAAGGTGATGACCTGGGGTCTCGGGGGCAACGAGGGTTTGGCAAACGAACCATTTTGAGAAAGTGAAATCAAAAGGTCTGATACGCAGGTATATATACCCGTGCGCTGTCGATGTCATCGAGATGACAAAATCGGTGTCACCGAGTTCCTCAACTGTTAGTAGACACAGAAACTCGGTGTAACCAAGTTGGCGATTCCGGTGGTACCTAGATGAGAAAACCTGACAAACTTTGGAAAATCAGTGGCTCCGACTCTGTGGAGTTGGTCACACCGAGTTTTTCAAAGAGGTTTGGGAAGGCAGCCTTTGACAATACTGAACTCCGAGTGCACCTTCACACAAAGGGATCGACACGTGCTTTTTCAAGTTTTGTGATGAAGCATGAATAGAACTTGAGATGAGATAGCATAGATAGCTACAGAAGGGTCCTAGGCATTCTTGTCCATCTAATTGGCAAAACATAAAACAAAAGCCATATAACAACAATTGGATGTCCTCGAATGATTAAATTCATGCAGACCAACATGCTCACACAATAAGAATGATCATACAAACATGGTGAACATGCACAAACATCTTAACAGCTATCAAGCTCTTGGGCGATGACAAGGTCATCTATAATGAGTATATTGACATAGGAGCCAAGCAAGAATAATTGATCATAGGTCATACTCATCCTTAAGCACAAGTGGGGTTACCAATTTTACATAAGCATTAATGTGTGCATATCCTTAGGAGAAGCTTACACTCAAGTATTAGAGTAAAGCTCCCCTTGATATGATATCCTTACAAAGAGGGATCAACTAACCTTGGGTTTTGTCGTGGAAGACTTCAAGTAGGTGAAGTAGTGGTGGATGCTAAAAGTTGATGAAGATCATCTTGAGTTGGGAGCAATCCTTGTTATTTTCATACTCTTCTCACCTAAATGGGTTAGTCCCAAAGCAAAAAGGAACATATGCAAGTATATCTATGGACACGGAGTGAAGCACAAATGGGATGATGTCCGAAGATGCATTGATTACCTAGTTCCTTGCTTACCTTTGAGGGAATGGGTGACTCCTTGAACTAATGCATAAGGTTGAGGTTGATTGCATATAGTTGTTGCCAAAATGAATAATAGTGAATTTTATTGGCAGAGTCACCCCTCAAGAACTTCTAGTTCTTCCTCTTGGTAATCCACATCAAATTGATGGGAATCCTTGGAGTTGTTGTAGCACTTGTTGAGGTAGAGCTAGTAGTATCCTTGGGAACCCACTTGACCTTGGCTTGGGGTTCTTTTTCAAATAGGTCAATGTCATCTTGAAGCTTTCCCTTGCCTTTGTGGTCTTGTGGTGGAAGGTCATCTTGTGAGCTTGTTCCTTCGGAAGTAGTGGACTTGTCCTCTTGGGAACAAACTTGGGAGTGGGATATGGACCTTCTTCCCAAACATCTCCGTTGACGTTGAAATAGTCAACACCTTGTTTCTTTCAATGTCCTCCTTGCTTGCGCACAATTTCCTCGAATTGCTTACTTCCGGCAAGACTCTTGAAGACACCTCTCTCTATAATCCCTTTCAATAAATCATTTTCTTGCTCAAGTGTAACTTGGCTAACAGAATCATTAGTGGAATCAATAGAGTTACTAGCAAGAACATTATTGGATTTAGCTTTAGCATTGTTGTTACTAGATGAAGAAACCTTCTTGCATTTGTTACTAGTGTTCTTAGGCTTAACTAGTGTAACAAAATTAGACAAGAGTAATCGTTTGGATAGATAAGAAGAACTCTTCTTTCGAAGGTCATCATTGATTGCTTTTAAGAACTCATTCTCTTGCTCCAAGTTGAGCTTCTCGAAGCGTAGCTTCTCATGGGTTCTTGCAAGATCTCTATGATCTTCTAGAGTAGTCTCATGATCTAACTTAAAAGTTTTTAATTCTTGCGTTAGTCGTTCAATCTCTTTCTTATCGTCATCAATCGATTTCTCTTGACTAGCATGATAATTAGCAAGTTCATTTTCCGTGCAATCACTAGTTTTATCTAGAAGCAAGTCATCTTCTCCTAACAAGTCATCCTCATCACTATTGAAATCAAGATACTCGGGGTGTGATACCTTGGGGCCTTTAGCCATGAAGCAATTTCCGACTCCCCCATTTGGTGAATCAAATAAGTCGTAGGAGTTGGAGGAAAGAAGTGCAATGCCGACAACACCTTCATCTTGACTATAGTCAGAGTGGGATTGATAGCTGGTCAGATTCGGAGCGAGAAACCCATTGACGAACATGAGCTTGATCTCTTCTTCTTGAACTGCTCTTGGTTTATTTGTCTTTCTTCTCCGATTCCTTGCCTCTCTGTGAGTGTCTTTGTTCATAGTGATCTTCTCTACTCCTTCTCTCTCTACGAGGTGACTCATCTCTTGAGCTTCGTCTTCGAGGTGACTCTTCTCTTTTTTTGTAGGGATCCGAGCACCCATTTGAGTAGTGTCCGGGTTTCCCACAATTGTAGTAGTTTCGGTCATGAGTGGACGAACGCTTCTCATCATCTCTTGAACTTGAGCATCTATCTTTACCTCTCCTCTTGTAGAACTTGTTGAATTTTCTGACCATGAGGCTTATCTCTTCATCAGTGACAAGATTGTATTTTGAAGTAGCGGGAGCATCGCATGAAGCTTTATAAGCACCGCTTGACTTGTTGTGCAACTCATCTTTGTCTTTGAGTGACATCTCATGAGGAACAATCCTACCAATGACTTCAATTGGCTTGAGATCTTTGTAATTTGGCATCATTTGGATCAATGTGCACACTGTGTCATACTTTCCATCAAGAGCTCTAAGTATCTTCTTGATGATGAATTTGTCGGTCATCTCTTGGCTTCCTAAGCCGACAATCTCGTTGGTGATGAGAGCTAGCCTAGAGTACATTTCAGCGACTCCTTCACCATCCTTCATCTCGAACTTGTCAAGTTGACTTTGAAGCACATCCAACTTAGATTCTCTGACAGAATCAGTACCTTCGTGTATATCAATCAAAGTATCCCAAATCTCGTTTGCATTCTCAAGACGACTGATTTTGTTGAATTCTTCGGGGAAAAGGCAGTTGAAGATGATATCACGGGTTTGAGCATTAAGTTGCAACATCTTTAGTTCATCAGCCATTGCATCACGATCTGGTTCATGCCCTTCTCCAAAGAAGTTACCTTGCACACCAACACGAATAACAACCCAAACATGAGGCTTAAAGCCAAGGATGTGCATCTTCATTTTATGCTTCCAACTAGCAAAATTAGTGCCATCAAATTAAGGACCTCTACGATGATAATTTCCCTCACTAGTTGCCATACTCTCCTAGGTTGCTAAACCAATAAAATGGAGACCAAAGCTCTGATACCAATTGTAGGATCGAAAGTATGTCTAGAGGGGGGTGATTAGACTACTTGACAAGATAATTTTTTTGCCTTTTCCCAATTTTACTTGAGAGGCAGCTATGACAGTTATAACAAGTCAAGAACATCCTACACATGCAGTTCTAATAGTATAGCAGTGGAAAGTAAACATGCAAGTGTAAAGTAGAGGAGTAAGGTAGGGATATCAAATGCATAAGGTTGATACGACGATTTTTGCCATGGTTCCGATAGGTGGCGCTATCGTACGTCCATGTTAGTGGAGACTTGAACACACAGAGGGTAACGACTATGAGAGTCCACGGAAGGCTCCACCCATGGAGGGTCCACAAAGAAATGGACTTGTCTATCCCACCACGGCTTCCATCCACAGAGGACTAGCCTTACTCACGGTAGATCTTCACGAAGTAGGCGATCTCCTTGCCCTTACAAACATCTTGGTTTAACTCCACAACACGAAGTAGGAGGCTCCCAAGCGACACCTAACCAATCTAGGAGGCACCACCCTACAAAAGGTAATAGATGGGGTAGATCAATGAACTCCTTGCTCTTGTGCTTCTAAAGATAGTCTCCTCAACACAAATCTCTCTATCACACAGAATATGCATGGGTAGGAGAGATTGATTTGGTGGAAAGCAGTTTGGGGAGGCTAGAGATCAAGATTCAAATGATTGGATTGGAATATATTGGTCTCAACACATGAGTAGGTGTTTCTATCTCAGAGAATGGATCTGGAAATGAAGTGTGTGTTCTGAGTGCTTCTCCCACGAGTGAGAGGTCGGTGAAGGGGTATGTATAGGCAGCAACCAAAATCCAACTGTTACGCACAAAAGAGCAAACTCGTTGACACCGTAGTGAAAAACTCAATGGTATCGATTAGCACTAAAGTGGTGAACTTTTGAATCTCGGTGAGACCGATATATAGAAGTCGGTGGCACCGAAAAGGTGACTAACGGTCAGATGGCCAAACTCGGTGGCACCGATACTCAAACTCGGAAATTCCGGTTTTGTGTATCTTGGCACAAAAATGTTGGTCACACAGAACTTGGTAGCACCGATGCAGTTTTGGTTGCACCAATTTGGTGGGATGTCTAGGGTTCTGTCTTAGGTTCAAACTCAGTGGGTCCGATGAGAAATGTTGGTGACATCGAATTTATGTATGTGGAACTTTACGGAGTGGATATGTGGGAGAAATGATTGAGTGTTTTGGTGGCTAGCTTTGAGCATTTGAGAAATCAGTTCATTTTACTACCTCACCCCGTTTTAATAGTATTTAATTTCCTATCAACTCAAAAGTGATTTCTCAAAAATATAAAATGAAGAGTTTTCTAGCTTGAAGGTTGAGCCAATATTATTCCTTTCTTGCATCCAAGGGCATCTCCACATAAACCTTAAGCCGTAGCATCTTTTGAACTTTTCTGAAATATACTTGGAAAACACGTTAGTCCAATGATGCATATGTTGTGATCAATTATGAAAACCACCCTAGGGAGCAATTGTGCTTCCAACGATAGTCTTGAACCAAACGATTTGTTCCATCCTTCTTCTTAACAAAGCGAGAAGGTGCTCCCCAAGCAGAGGAACTTCAACGAATGAAACCCAGACAAAGCGAATTGTCAATTTCTTGCTTAAGTTCAAGAACTTCATCTGGTGGCATCTTATAAGGACCCTTGGCGGTAGGAGTGGTACCGCGTATCAAGTCGATGACAAACTCGACAACTCTAGCAGGGGGATCCCTAGAAGTTCTTCTGGAAATACATCTTGGAATTCCCGGACAATTGGAATGTTCTCAATCCCTTCAAGAGGCGACACATTTAATGCATTCAAGGTGTATAGCTGTTTTCTTAGCATCTCGAACAAGATGAGCATGGTAGCTTATTAACTCATTTGAATGGTGTAGGAGGTGGATGGTTTTGGTGGCACAAATGATTGAAGTCGTATGAGCATTCAACCAGTCCATTCCCAATATGATATCAATGTTGGAAGAATTGAACAACATGGGAGTGACAAGGAATTCCAATCCTTCAATTTCAATGGGTACATTGGGGCAGACCATGGAGGTTCGACATTGGCCCATCGGGGTGTTTACAACTATCGGGATGTTCATCTCTTCGTATTTAATGCCATGCATGAATGCAAAAAAATTCGACATGAAGGAATGCGATGCTCCTGTATCAAAAAATACAGAAGCAGGTACTGAGTTAACGCGAAGTGTACCAATCACAATAGCAGGATGGTCCTGAGCTTGGCCTATATCAATGTTGTTGGCATGACCACGAACATAAGTAGGCTTTGCATTGTTGTTGCACTTCTAGTTGTTGCCACTGCCAGTTGAGGGAAGTCCTAGCTGGTTCGGATTCTTCGTGTAGTCTCTAGCATGGTGACCTAGACGGCCACACTTGAAGCACATCCCCTCCTCGGGACGGGAAGGAGGAACTCAAGGTGGTGGAGTTGGAAGCCTCGGCTCCCTAGGTGGTGGAGGAGGCAAACGAGGTGCAGCATAGGACGACCTTGGAGCAGGAGCAGGTGCATGATACATGTTCTGAGGAATCCACATCTTCCGCTTCTGTGCAGATGAGCCCGAAGATGAGCCCATGTCACGGTTGCGCTTGCTACTATCCTTGTATTCCTGCAGACCAGTCTCAACCTGCATGGCCTTGTTCACCAGGGTGGCGATATCAGCATAGTCCTGAACAAGGAGCACCGGCTTGATGGCAGGGTGGAGGCCATCACGGAACTTCTCCTCTCTGCGTGCATTAGTTGAAATGTCTTCTTCAGCATAGCGGGATAAGTCCAGAAATTCCCGCTGATAAGAATCCGTAGTTTTGTTGCCCTATACAAGGTTGCAGAACTCACGCTTCTTCCGGTCAATGATTCCCTAAGGAATGTAGCGAGCACGGAAGGCAGCCTTGAACTCTGTCCAAGTGATGATAGTTCCAGCGGACTGAGAGCGTTTGTGACCGTCCAACAAGTGAGCAGCGGGACGCTTCAAGAAGTAGGCTGCAAAGTTAACATAGTTCGCCAAGGGCACATTGGCAGATTCCATCTCATAAGCAATGTCATGGAGCCGTTCATCAGCATCAAGAGGCTGAGTTGAGCTGCGGTAGGTCGCACGGTTGAGGCAGTAGAAGTCTTGCACGGTCACGCCTTGCTGTTGATTCATGTTCGTCCCTTGGAATTAGTCCATGATCCCTTGCATAAACTGGCAGTTCAGTTCAAGCTGTTGGATCATCCCAGCCATATATTCAGGAGGCGGGGGTGGTGGATCATTTGTGGGGTCACGCGGGCAGCCAGCTGGTCTAACCATCAAGCTAAAATTTAACAGGAGTAGTTTAGCATAAAGTAATTGCAAAGGCATAGTAGTCATTTATGAAGCAATCCAGCATGATGAAAGGAAATGTGATAGATACTTCATAGTAGTCGAGTTCGACATACATACCCATACATAAGTTCGACTACACACCATCGACTACAAATTCGAAATTTGGCGATGACCTCGACCCACTAGACGGTAACCTGGACTCACTAGGCGGCACGCAGGCATGCGGTGGAGGGATACGACAACGAGACATAGCGATAATGCTACATCAACATCGGAGAAAATGGCTAAATCTAGGTAGCCGACGGTGACCATGATAGGAGAACCTAGGGTGGTATTCTGCATCCCGTGGCAACTCATGTGCTCGTACCGCATCAAATAGATGAGAAGAGGTCCAAGTGCAGGGGTACGACCTCCAAAAGCAGGCCACTCAAGTCCTGGTGGTAGCTCTGTCCTGCACTGGTGAAAGATGAACGGAGGGTGGATCCTCGCCTCGACTATTAGTTGTAGTTGTGTCAACGCGCTGTAAAGACGGGTACGCGTGGCGTACAACTCCATAGTGTGAGCTCAGAAGGCACGATCCATCGCCTGCAGGTACTGCACCAAAACCTATGGGTCTTAGCAACGCCTCACGTAGGGGGTAGAGACAACGACGTAGGACCGGTCGTTGCGCTCCCGAACGTGAGCATCATAGGTAGTGAGATCAGATCCAATCCCATCCCCAGCAGGAACATATGGGGTATATCTGAATGAGTCTCCTCCAGTCAAGGGTACGCTCCACAGAGGCGGATGATAATGGTATAGGTCGCATCATGGATGGCCATATCGATTGTCAACCCAACACCGCAGAAGGTGTGGAGCTCGTGGGTGGAGATGTTCGTTCGATCGAAGATGGGAACCTCAACCTACTACTAGTAATGGTTGAACTTACGAAAGTCCTCGTACACAGTGTACTCGGGGTACGAACGATATCCCAGCTTGGTCAAGAGGTCGCAAGAATGGCCGAGAACCCAGTCGCATCGACAGCCATAGTCAGGCGTATGATTTGCCTTGCGGGACGCATCTGAAAAGGAATATTCAAAGATGTCAAATGACAGTGTGTGTAACGTATTATTAGAAGAACAACAGTAGATAGTCCAACTCTCCGGGTCGATGTGATTACGAGAACCTAATGTTAGAGTTAGTAAAATCTTTAACCCGAAAGAGAAGAGAAATCAGAACCCAAAGTATAGAAGAGGAGTAAAAGATACTAATACCACCCGATTGAGATGTGGACCCGTAAGCCACAAAACAATGTTAGTAAAGTTTTTCAAGTACTAGAGTCAACTTCAGCCAAGGAGTTGGAAAGGGGGCTACCTACGGGCAGTCGGCTCTGATACCAACTTGTGACACGCTTGATTTGATTTTACGCTAATCATACACGCAAATGCGTATGACCAAGCTCAAGGACTCATGGGAAGATATCATAACACAACTCTAGACAGAAATAAAAACATACAAGCTTCATATTACAAGCCAGGGGCCTTGAGGGCTAGAATACAACAGCTTGATAAACACACGAGTCAGCGGAAGCACAAATATCAGAGTACAAATATGAAACATGATAATGCCTTAGAGAAGTCTAGCACAAAAGATACAACGATCGAACGAGGTGAGGCCTCTTGCCCGGGAACCTCCAAAACTACTCCTGGTCGTTAGCGACCTCCACGTAGTAGTAGGCATCGTCGGGGTAGCAGTCATCATCGACGGGATACGCCATCTCCTAGACTCCATCATCTGGTCGCAACAATCATATCAAGGGGAAAAGGGGGAGCAAAGGAACGGTGATTACTCATCCAAAGTACTCACAAGACTCACATCAGAACTGTGCTAAGTATGCATCAGTATCAAAGGGAAGGGGTTTTATGTGGACTGACTGCAGCACTGCGAGAAAAGAGAGAGGGGACTAGTCCTATCGAAGACTAGCATCTTCAAGGGTCTTGCAGCAATAGATGAGAGTAGAGCAAGTAACACAAGCGTATAGTCATATTGTTGCGGCAATATTCATTAATGTCACGCCCAGAGATTCTTCCTCGACCCCCTGCGAGGAAGCAACCCCGGAGCAAACATTCTAGTTAAGTAATACTTGTAGTTGTATAAGATCGGGGCACAACTCTAAATCGTCCTATAACCGTGGACACGACTATTCGGATTGTTATTTTTCATCCCTGCAAGTATGCACCACAGTACCCAACACGCTTGATAAACTCTTGCCAAACACACTTTCTTGGGTCATGCCCCACCTCGAAACATCAACACGTCGAACCCTACCTAAGCTAAATAGAGAGGCCAGCCCGCGAGTCTAAATCCTAAGCGCGTAGGGGTCATGGGCCCATCACCCTTTGCGCTCCTGGACTATGCGAGGTCGGCTGATGTTAGTCCTGGCACCTCTTATACAAGAATGATTCTTATCCGGACCACTCGGGCGTACCCCACTCCATTGTTGATGTCGAAGAACTTCGACTGATACCATGACGTCGAGTACCCATAACTTGTCCCAGATGAAGGTTAGTGGGAGAATGTCTCTTGACCAACTCAGAATAAATATCCAAATGCATTAGCATTTTAATTAACTCATCATCACATCAAGTGGGGAATCCACACGCAACACACCATCCATGTTCCCAGTAGCACGACCAAGTAATTGTGTGGTTGTAACATCAGAGGGATCCGAGGTATCACCCTTGATGGATTCCGAATGATGTAACCATCAAGGTGGCCAAGGAGGAATCACCCTCGTTTGTCCATGCTTGATGGGTTGTATGATAGAGTCGTTTATCGGAGGTGGTGAAGGAGGAATCACCCTGTGAGGACCACCACCGATTAATTACACTATAGAGCTAACATCAGGAGTACGTATCGAGGTGTCACCCTCGGTACTCGATAGTAGCCCTGCAGCGTCGTACAACAAGGGGGTGTGAAGTGAAGTGTCGGGTCTTGGCTCGTCGATGAGATAATCGAGACTTGACGATAAAGCGGGGGAAACTCGACTAAGGAAGGAAAAGGGGATGACTGAGCCACCTATACTAAGCAGTTTAAAGTGAGGTACAGTAAAGTAGCACTTCATCAAAAATAGGCTATGCATGAGATATAGGAGCTTTTTACAATAGTAGCAAAATCTAATGCAAACATGAGGGAGAAAGAATATGCGATATAGGAATGATCGGGGGGATTGCTTGCCTTGTTGCTCTGCGGCAAAGGGCTGGTCGTCAGGAGGGTAGTCGTACCCAGTAGCAGCGTCAGTCTTAGGGTCTACCAGTAAGAATAGGGGAAGAAACAATAAATATAATGCACAGATGCAAGACGATGCATGACATGGCAATATACACGGCTAGGCATGAGCTAACACAGTATTACCCGTCATAGACGGATCGGGAAAATATCGGACGATATTTCCTGGGTCTCTCGCCACTACCGGACACGCGAATTGAATGGAAAAGGTCCACGTACGCTATGCTAGGGATGTGCGGCACACGAACGGACATCGTATCGGGGTTCGTCTCGTTTTTCTTATCAACTTTCATGTATAAATTATTTTCATCCGGATTATGGATTATTTTATATTAATTTGTAAAGTTTTATTAATTATTTAGGAATTAAATAGATTTTATTAAATTTAATAAGTAATTATGACCTCAGCATGATGTCATGCTCACATCACGAGTCAACATTCAGTTGACTCGTCAACTCTGACAAGTGGGTCCCATACGTCATACCCACATTTTTAATTTAGTTTCATTAAAAATTAAACATATTAATTAGGGGGGTGGGACCCACGTGTCATTTTTTAAATGAAATTAAGTAACACAATTACTTAATCCATTTTAATTAGTCTAATTGGGCTCGGCCCATGTGTCATACCCTTAAAATTAACAAGCGGTTAATTAATATAGTTAACCCGGATTAAATTAGTTAACTAAATACTTAATTAATCAATTAATTTAACTAATAATTATTATTATTTTATTTTATTATCATTATTCATATACATTTTTTTAGTTTGATGGGGGTGTGCCCACCTGTCATTTGGTGGGGGGGGAATTAACCCCAAAGCAACTAATCACACGGGGGGAGGGGGGTAATCCCCGTGGATTAACAGGGAACAACCCCGGGGCTCAAGGACGAAGCCATGGGGAGGGGCTAGGCCCGACGTGTGGTGCGGTGAGTGGAGAAGGGGGGCGAGGAGGGCCGCGGCCGCGGCAGAAGGGACCGGGGCGAAGCCCGGTGCTATGGGGCGGGAGGAGGCGTGGCGCGGCAAGGGGCGAGACCGACGCGGCCACGGATGTTGCGAGGGGAGGGAGAGCCGGGGCAGAGAGAGCTGAGAGGAGCGCGTGGCCGGAGGCGGGGCTATGGGGTCGGGGGTCGCTGGAGCGCGGCGGGGTGGCCGGAGCTGTGGAGGGGGAAGGGGAGAGAAGGGGAGGAGCCCTCGGTGGCTCACCATCGTATGTAGTGGAGGTAGAGGCTGAGGGGAGGTCGGGGCGGCGCCAGCGGTGATAGCCGGCGAGGGCCGGCGGGGCGCCGGATTCGGATGCTCACACAAGCGAGGGAGAGAACCGCTAGGGGGTGGGGGAAAATGGTGAGGGGGGTGAAAAGTTAGAGTTTGGGGGAGAGGGGCCTTTTATAGGCGAGGGAGGAGGGGTGGGCCGCCGTGTGGGGCTGGCTGGGCCGGCCTGGTTTAGGTGGCCGGTTGGGAGGAGGAGTGGGCCGGCTCAGTGGGGGAGGTAGAGGGTTTTCTCCTTTTCTTTTAATTTTTTATATATATAAAAAACTTTTATGTTTTAGTTATTTTGTACTTATAATCCTTTGTAGAAATAGGGCATTTGGTTTAGTATTCATTTTGCATTTTTTGCAATTTCATAAAATATTTGAGATTCATTACTTGTAATTGATAAAAATAAAAAGGCATATAATAATGAATTGGAGAGAGTTAATAATCATTTTGAGACAAAAGAGGGCTTGCTAAATATGGTTTCATGTTTTATAATTATTTGGTGAATATTTGCAATCTAACCATGATTTTTGTTTTTGTGTTTGACAAAATTATTATTCCACTTATTAATTGAATTTTGAATTTCAACATAAATTTGAAACGAGAACTCATCCGAAGTTTGATCAAGCACTATTTAGAAAAAAGATTAGGCATTGATCATGGTAATCGCTGTAGCTTAATTACAACAATTAGTGTAGCATAATCCGGGGATGTCACGCTTCTGCTTTTTATTACTTGCGCAATATATGAGCGTGCACCATGGTTATAGCATAAGGGTGGAATAGAATATGGTGGTATGTTTCAAAGGGGTGAAAGTGGAGAAGAAAGTCTCTCCTCAACTAGGCATATCAACGGTCTATGGAGATGCCCATCAATAGATATCAATGCGAGGACTAGGGATTGCATTCAAGGGATGCACAAGAGCTATAGGTGTATGAAAGCTTGACTGAAGCTAAGGGGGTGTGCATCTAATTGCTCGGTCATGAAGACCTCGGGCATTTGAGGAAGCCCGCATTGGAATATGCAAGACAAGTTCTATAATGAAAAAATTGCACTATCATATGGAAGTGACAAATCAAGAGACTCTCTATATGAAGAACATGGTGCCACTTTGAGGCACAAATGTGGAATAAGAGGTAGTAGCACTATCCCTTCTCTCTTTTCTCTCATTAATCTATTTCTTCTTATTGTTTTTTCTTTCTCTTTTTTCCTTTTCCTCTTTTCTTATTTTTTTTATTCTTCTTTCTTTTTTGTCCGGAGTCTCATCTTGACTTGTGGGATATCCATTGTGTGCATCATCCTTTCCTCACTCAGAGAGTGCCCTAATAGTGATGAGCATCACACTTTTATTTACTTAGAAATTAACATGAAGAATAATATGATATGACTCTATATGAATTCCTTTGGCAGTGTACCAGGATGGGAAATGATCAATCGTAACATGTATAACAACAATGAATGGTGGCTTCTCCACAAATACTATGTGAGGTTATATGATCAAACAAAGCAATATGATAATGGAAGTATAAGTCATTTGAAGCGATGGTGGAAGTTGCATTGCAATATATCTCAGAATGGATATGGAAATGCCATGACAGGTAAGTATGGTGGTTGTTCTGAGGAATATTTAAAGTGTTGGGGAACGTCGCATGGGAAACAAAAATTTTCCTACGCGCACGAAGACCTATCATGGTGATGTCCATCTACGAGAGGGGATATTCGATCTACGTACCCTTGTAGACCGTACAGCAGAAGCGTTAGTGACCGCGGTTGATGTAGTGGAACGTCCTCACGTTCCTCGATCCGCCCCGCGAACCGTCCCACGATCAGTCCCACGATCTAGTGCCGAACGAACGGCGCCTCCGCGTTCAGCACACATACAGCTCGACGATGATCTCGGCCTTCTTGATCCAGCAAGAGAGACGGAGAGGTAGATGAGTTCTCCGGCAGCGTGACGGCGCTCCGGAGGTTGGTGGTGATCTTATCTCAGCAGGGCTCCGCCCGAGCTCCAAAGAAACACGATCTAGAGGTAAAACCGTGGAGATATGTGGTCGGGCTGCCGTGGCAAAGTTGTCTCAAATCAGCCCTAAAACCTCCGTATATATAGGGGGAAGAGGGGGAGCCTTGCCTTGGGGTCCAAGGACCCCCAAGGACTTCGGCCGAGCCAAAGGGGGGCAACCCTCCCCTTCCAAACGGAGTCCAACTAGGTTTGGAAGGAGGAGTCCTTCCCCCTTTTCCCACCTCCTCTTTTTTTTCTCTTTGATTTTCTTCCTATGGCGCATAGGGCCTTCTTGGGCTGTCCCACCAGCCCACTAAGGGCTGGTGCGCCACCCCCAAGGCCTATGGGCTTCCCCGGGGTGGGTTCCCCCCCCCCCCCGGTGAACACCCGGAACCCATTCGTCATTCCCGGTACATTCCCGGTAACTCTGAAAACCTTCCGGTAATCAAATGAGGTCATCCTATATATCAATCTTCGTTTCCGGACCATTCCGGAAACCCTCGTGACGTCCGTGATCTCATCCGGGACTCCGAACAACATTCGGTAACCAACCACATAACTCAAATACGCATAAAACAACGTCGAACCTTAAGTGTGCAGACCCTGCGGGTTCAAGAACTATGTAGACATGACCCGAGAGACTCCTCGGTCAATATCCAATAGCGGGACCTGGATTCCCATATTGGATCCTACATATTCTACGAAGATCTTATCGTTTGAACCTCAGTGCCAAGGATTCATATAATCCCGTATGTCATTCCCTTTGTCCTTCGATATGTTACTTGCCCGAGATTCGATCGTCAGTATCCGCATACCTATTTCAATCTCGTTTACCGGCAAGTCTCTTTACTCGTTCTGTAATACAAGATCCCACAACTTACACTAAGTCACATTGCTTGCAAGGCTTGTGTGTGATGTTGTATTACCGAGTGGGCCCCGAGATACCTCTCCGTCACACGGAGTGACAAATCCCAGTCTCGATCCATACTAACTCATCGAACACCTTCGGAGATACCTGTAGAGCATCTTTATAGTCACCCAGTTACGTTGCGACGTTTGATAAACACAAAGTATTCCTCCGGTGTCAGTGAGTTATATGATCTCATGTCATAGGAACAAATACTTGACACGCAGAAAACAGTAGCAACAAAATGACACGATCAACATGCTACGTCTATTAGTTTGGGTCTAGTCCATCACGTGATTCTCCTAATGACGTGATCCAGTTATAAAGCAACAACACCTTGTTTATAATCAGAAGACACTGATTATCTTTGATCAACTAGCTAGCCAACTAGAGGCTTGCTAGGGACAGTGTTTTGTCTATGTATCCACACATGTAAATAAGTCTTCATTCAATACAATTATAGCATGGATAATAAACGATTATCTTGATACAGGAATTATAATAATAACTATATGTATTATTGCCTCTAGGGCATAATTCCAACAGTCTCCCACTTGCACTAGAGTCAATAATCTAGCCCTCACATCATTATGCGAATTACATTGTAATAAATCTAACACCCATACAGTTCTGGTGTTGATCATGCTTTGCCCGTGGAAGAGGTTTAGTCTGCGGGTCTGCTACATTTAGATCCGTGTGCACTTTGCATATATTTACGTCCTCCCCTTCGATGTAGTCGCGGATGAGGTTGAAGCGTCGTTTGATGTGTCTGGACTTCTTGTGAAACCGTGGTTCCTTTGCTAGGGCAATGGCACCCGTGTTGTCACAGAACAAGGTTATTGGATTCAGTGCACTTGGCACCACTCCAAGATCCGTCATGAACTGCTTCATCCAGACACCCTCCTTAGCCGCCTCCGAGGCAGCCATGTACTCCGCTTCACATGTAGAACCTGCTACGACGCTTTAATTGGAACTGCACCAGCTTACCGCACCCCCATTAAGAATGAATACGTATCCGGTCTGTGACTTAGAGTCGTCCGGATCTGTGTCAAAGCTTGCATCGACGTAACCCTTTATGGCGAGCTCTTCGTCACCTCCATACACGAGAAACATCTCCTTAGTCCTTTTCAGGTACTTCAGGATATTCTTGACCGCCGTCTAGTGATCCACTCCAGGATTACTCTGGAACCTTCCTGCCATACTTATGTCCAGGCTAACGTCCGGTCTAGTGCACAGCATTGCATACATGATAGAACCTATGGCTGAAGCATAGGGACGGTGCTCATATGCTCTCTATCCTCATCTGTTGCTGGGCACTGAGTCTTACTCAATCTCGTACCTTGTAAAACTGGCAAGAACCCTTTCTTGGACTGTTCCATTTTGAACCTCTTCAAAACTTTATCAAGGTATGTGCTTTGTGAAAGTCCTATCAGGCGTTTTGATCTATCCCACTAGATCTTAATGCCTAGAATGTAAGCAGCTTCTCCTAGGTCCTTCATAGAGAAACTTTTATTCAAGTAATCCTTTATGCTCTCCAAAAACTCTACGTTGTTTCCAATCAGCAATATGTCATCCACATATAATAATAGAAACGCCACAGAGCTCCCACTCACTTTCTTGTAAATACAAGATTCTCCAACCACTTGTATAAACCCAAATGCTTTGATCACCTCATCAAAGCGTTTGTTCCAACTCCGAGATGCTTCCACCAGCCCATAAATGGATCGCTGGAGCTTGCACACTTTGTTAGCATTCTTAGGATCGACAAAACCTTCGGGTTGCATCATATACAACTCTTCCTTAAGGAAACCGTTAAGGAACGCCGTTTTGACATCCATTTGCCAGATTTCATAATCGAAAAATGCAGCTATTGCTAACATGATTCTGACGGACTTAAGCATCGCTACAGGTGAGAATGTCTCATCGTAGTCAACTCCTTGAACTTGTGAAAAACCCTTTGCCACAAGTCGAGCTTTATAAACGGTCACATTGCCGTCAGCGTCCGTCTTCCTCTTAAAGATCCATTTGTTCTGAATAGCCTTGCGGCCCTTACGTAGTACTTCCAAAGTCCACACTTTGTTCTCATACATGGATCCTATCTCGGACTTCATGGCTTCTAGCCATTTGTTGGAATCTGGGCCCACCATTGCTTCTTCATAATTTGCAGGTTCATTGTTGTCTAACAACATGATTGACAAGACGGGATTATCGTACCACTCTGGAGCAGCACATGGTCTCGTCGACCTGCGTGGTTCGACAGAAACTTGAACCGGAGTTTCATGATCATCATCATTAACTTCCTCCTCAACCGGCGTCGCAATGACAGAGGATTCCCCTTGCCCTGCGCCACCATCCAGAGGGATGAGAGGTTCGAAAACCTCATCAAGTTCTATCTTCCTCCCACTCAATTCTCTCGAGAGAAACTCCTTCTCGAGAAAAGCTCCGTTTTTAGCAACAAACACTTTGCCCTCGGATTTGAGATAGAAGGTGTACCCAACTGTCTCTTTTGAGTAACCTATGAAGCTGCACTTTTCCGCTTTGGGTTCTAGCTTTTCAGGCTGAAGCTTTTTGACATAAGCATCACATCCCCAAACTTTAAGAAACGACAACTTTGGCCTTTTGCCATACCACAGTTCGTATGGTGTCGTCTCAACGGATTTTGATGATGCCCTATTTAAAGTGAATGCAGCTGTTTCTAATGCATAACCCCAAAACGATAACGGCAAATCGGTAAGAGACATCATAGATCGCACCATCTCTAATAAAGTACGATTACGACGTTCGGACACACCATTACGCTGTGGTGTTCCAGGCAGTGTCAACTGTGAAACAATTCCACATTGTCTTAAGTGAGCACCAAACTCGAAACTCAGATATTCACCCCCACGATCAGACCGTAGGAACTTGATCTTCTTGTTACGATGATTTTCAACTTCACTCTGAAATTGCTTGAACTTTTCAAATGTTTCAGACTTGTGCTTCATTAAGTAGACATAACCATATGTACTCAAATCGTTAGTGAAGGTGAGAAAATAACGATATCCGCCGCGTGCCTCCACGCTCATCGGACCGCACACATCGGTATGTATGATTTCCAACAAGTCACTTGCACGCTCCATTGTTCTGGAGAATGGAGTTTTAGTCATCTTTCCCATGAGGCATGGTTCGCACGTGTCAAGTGAATCAAAGTCAAGTGACTCCAAAAGTCCATGGGCATGGAGTTTCTTCATGCGCTTTACACCAATATGACCTAAGCGGCAGTGCCACAAAAATATGGCGCTATCATTTTTAACTCTAACTCTCTTGGTCTCAATGTTATGTATGTGTGTATCACTATCAAGATTCAATATGAACAATCCTCTCACATTGGGTGCATGACCATAAAAGATGTTACTCATAGAAATAGAACAACCATTATTCTCTGACTTAAAAGAGTAACCGTCTCGCAATAAACAAGATCAAGATATAATGTTCATGCTCAACGCAGGCACTAAATAACAATGATTCAAGTTCATAACTAATCCTGATGGTAACTGAAGTGAAACTGTACCGACGGCGATTGCATCAACCTTGGAACCATTTCCTACACGCATCGTCACTTCATCTTTCGCCAGCCTTCGTCTATTCCGCAGTTCCTGTTTCGAGTTGCAAATATGAGCAACAGAACCGGTATCGAATACCCAGGCACTACTACGAGAGTCGGTTAAGTACACATAAATAACATGTATATCAAATATACCTGATTTTTCTTTCGCCGCCTTCTTACCAGACAGATACTTGGGGCAATTGCGCTTCCAGTGACCCATACCCTTGCAATAGTAACACTCTGTTTCAGGCTTAGGTCCAGCTTTGGGTTTTTTCGTTGGATTGGCAACAGGCTTGCCGCTCTTCTTTAAATTACCCTGCTTGCCTTTGCCGTTTCTCTTGAAACTAGTGGTCTTATTCACCATCAACACTTGATCCTCTTTACGGAGTTCAGACTCTGCGACTTTCAGCATCGCAAACAACTCGCCGGGAGACTTGTTCATCCCTTGCATATTGTAGTTCAACACAAAGCCTTTATAGCTTGGCGGCAGTGATTGAAGGATTCTGTCAGTGATAGCCTCTTGCGGGAGTTCATTTCCCAGCTCAGCTAGACGATTTGAGTACCCAGACATTTTGAGCACATGTTCACTGACAGACGAGTTCTCCTCCATCTTGCAAGCATAGAATTTATCGGACGTCTCATACCTCTCGATCCGGGCGTTCTTCTGAAAGATAAACTTCAACTCCTGGAACATCTCAAATGCACCATGATGCTCAAAGCGACGTTGAAGTCCCGGTTCTAAGCCATACAAGACTGCACATTGAACTACTGAGTAGTCCTCCTTACGTGCTAACCAAGCGTTCTTAACATCCTGGTCAGCCGTAGCGGGTGGTTCATCTCCTAGTGCAGCATTAAGGACATAATCCTTCTTCCCAGCTTGTAAGATTAGCTTAAGATTACGAGCCCAGTCTACAAAGTTGCTTCCATCATCTTTCAACTTAGCTTTCTCTAGGAACGTATTAAAATTCAGGGTGACTGTCGCGTGAGCCATGATCTACAACACAAATATATTCAAAGTGGACTTAGACTATGTAGATAATTAGATTTTAACTTAATCAAATTACTCGCTAAACTCCCACTCAAAAAGAACATCTCTCTAGTCATTTGAGTGGTTCATGATCCACCTACACTAGCTCAAGTCCGATCATCACGTGAGTTGAGTATAGTTTCAGTGGTAAGCATCCCTATGCTAATCATATCATCTATATGATTCATGATCGACCTTTCGGTATCATGTGTTCCAAGGCCATGTCTGCACATGCTAGGCTCGTCAAGCTTAACCCGAGTGTTCCGCGTGCGCAGCTGTTTTGCACCCGTTGTATGTGAACGTTGAGTCTATCACACCCGATCATCACGTGGTGTCTTGAAACGACGAACTGTAGCAACGGTGCACAGTCGGGGAGAACACAATTTCGTCTTGAAATTTCAGTGAGAGATCACCTCATAATGCTACCGTCGTTCTAAGCAAAATAAGGTGCATAAAAGGATTAACATCACATGCATAAAAGGATTAATTTTGTTGTGGATGTGTTGTCGTGTTTTCGAAATAGAGTCGCGGTGGTAGGGAATATTTATCTCGTTATCTCTAACCTTGTTCCTTCTCATATCTTCCACCTCCAATACGCTGATGATACAATTATTTTGGTGGAAAATAATTATATGTGCGTCCCAATCTTAAATTCCTCGTGTTGTGCTTTAAGTCCGTCTTCGGTTTGAATATACATTTCTCCAAGAGCGTTGTCATTTCGACTAGGGCCTTCGAGGAGGAGGCCTTACGTTACTAATTTGTTAAATTGCAATTCGGTCTCCTTGCCCTTCAGATACCTTGGCCTTCCTCTCTTGCTTTTCAAGATTTTTTGTAAGCACTTTGTGCCCTCCCTTCTCAAGGTTGAGAGCGGGGTTATGCCTTGGAGGGGCTGCTGCAACTCGACTGCTTGGAGAGTATGTCTCATTAATGCTTGCTTGTGCTCTGTGCCTATATTTTTGGTGGAATTGTATTGACTTTCTAGGGCCACCCATGCTAGTTTTGATAAGCATAGAAGTGGCTTTTGTTGGAATACTACCTATAACAAAATAAATATAGGATGCTAAAATGGAAATTTATTTGAAGTCCAACAAACTAGGGGGTTAGGCATTATCACTTCCATAATTAACTAGTGCCTCATCATTAAGTGGTCCTGGTGTATCTTTAATACTGAGCATGGGACATTCTGGTTGGATACTCCAAGCTAAATATTCACTAACAATAGCCATGTGTTTGCGCCCGTTACTCGCGGTTCCCAATTCTCGCGTCACCTTGTGAATGCCATAGATGGGTTTAGATTTCTGGCTAAGTTCTCTATATGGGAATAGTTTATGTGTCCATTTCTGGTTGGAATGGTGGAGCAGGAACAAACCACTCTCTACATCCTTCTCGAACTTTTTTCTCATTCTGGTCGAACCCGGAGATGTCCATCATGGAGCTCGGAATTGGGATCTGGGTAACCACAGGTGCTCCCTCTTGCACCAGAGCATTGGCATCATCTCACTGCTATCTTCCATGTGCTCTTAGAGATAAAGGACTCGATGACGTGACCTCACTCCCAGTCTTGGCAGTTCCCGGTTATGTGTCTTTGTAATAAGTACTACTAGATGCTTTGTGTGTTGCTCAATAGGTTTCACGATGTTGGACAACATGCATCCCTCTCAAAATTATATCTTTATGTAACAAGCCATGTGTGGAAAATTACCTAGAGTTGATCAAATCCAGAAGCATAACGGGCCTTGTTCTAAGTTTTGTGTTTTATGTGGTTTCATTAAAAACACTAAACATGTCATATTTTGCTGCCCTTCGGCTCAATTTTTCTGGAGGTGCCTTAGAGATTTGTTGGGAGTGTCTTGGGATCCTTGTTCCTCCATGGAGCTTCGACCGTTGGCCCAAGCCTTGGTGGGACAATTAAAATGATTATTTTGGATTGGGTTTTGAGCTATGTCTTGGACCCTGTGGACTACTTGGAAGTAGTTTACCGTTGAGCATCATCTCCCTAACAAGGTCGCTGAGTGCATCTTTGAACATTCAATTCTTTTGCAGCAGTGAAAATCATTGACTAGGGAGGGCAACAACGATGATATGGACCTTATGATCACTCACGTAAGAGGTATGGTGAATTCTTTCGTCAATGTTGATCAAGCTCAGCATCCCTAGAAGGGCTTTAGCCTCTCTCTTCTAGCCTTTTGTTTATCTAATTTTAGCTAGCTTGGGCGGGATGAACTTTTCTTGCGTGTGTGGACAGTTTGTACTGTTTAAACTTGTCGTGCCTTATATGCGGAAGTGGTCGTGTATTCTCCATTTGGCTCAAATTTCCACCTTATATCATCTTCTACATCATCCTGGAGAGAAACTCGCTCTAGTCTGATCCACAGGTCAACGAACTCAATAATATGGTTGACTGTGAGGTTGGTGGACGAGTTTATCTTCTGCACCCAAGCAAGGTCCACATCCACTACCAAGAACCAGACCATCTAGAAGGTTTGGGATCCCCCTAAGTCAAGTTCTTCTCTTGGCTGTCCGTGCAAAACAGGATTTGGTCGACACACAGTTTGGAAAAAAAGTGGTTGGAAAAACCGTGGCCATTGCACCCTCTACACGCGAGCAAACGAAACTACTTCTCACTTGTTTTACAAATGCCGTTTCACGATGAGGCTTTGGCGGATGGTCAAGAAATGGCTGAACCTATATGCTATACATACCGGTAGTTGGGCGGCAGAGCGCAACACAAAGACTTGGTGGACCAATATGTCAAAGGCCAAGACTACGAACCGGAAAGCCATGGCATCCCTAATGATGCTTGTATCTTGGGTTGTTTGGAAAAAAAGAAATGCTCGAGTATTCAGAAAGAAGCCCACACACCCGGTTCATATTCTCAAGCTAATACAAGACGAGACACGACTTTGGATTATGGCAGGAGCTAGGCACCTAAGCAACATCATGTTGCGAGTGTAATCTCTAATGTAACTTACACCACTGATGGGCTATGATGTGGGGCCATTGTGATGTACTTTGAACTCTCTCGTCCTTAATTAACGAATGGGGCAAATCTTTTGCTTTGGTTTCAAAAAAAACTTGTCGTGCCTTGTTGGTTGTTGGTGCGGTTCTGAAACTTATGTATGACGCTTGGTGACTTTATTAATATAAAGTCAGATTGATACCTTTTATCTAAAACCAATGTCGCTTGCTCTCACGTTGGAGTCTTGGAGAGGAATAAAAGGGTGAGCTTTAGGGATTTTTTTATGTTTTTAGTTACATTAAATTAATAAATAGTGTATGAACATGTGCTTTATTTTATTTTATTTTGCGGGTGCACATGCATAAATGGTCACCGTCTAACTAATGTGAAGGAGTCTCTACTTGGATGGTTAGAAAAATAGTGTTACCCAAGCCTACCAGCGTTCAAGTCCCAGACTTGATAATGATTTTTTCATTTTTCTAAATTTAGTGTAGTTCGTTTGATAATGTGCATTTAAACTAGTCATAGTGGAAGTAACACAGGTGGTATCATATATGTCACTTAGGCAAAAAAATTGACATGTCATGTAATTAAAGAAAAGAAAGACAAATATAGTAATATACTATGTTACCATCACATAGCATTTTACAATGTAAAATAACTCTACAAAGCAATAAATGAAGGTGCACGTATGTTACTACGTCTATGACATTTTCCATTATGAAGGGAGTAACATAGACTGTATGTTACTAATCGAAGTTACTCCTCACTATGTCTAATCTTAGTGAAAGGGCCTCTTTCCGTCCACGAGGAAGGAATTTTTAAGAGCAACTCCAACCAACCAACCTAAACGGACGTATGCTATATCCACATTTTGTCTTTTTGGGTCGGTCCAACGGACATCTCTGTCCGCCTTTGCAATTCGGTTGGCGTTTGCGCCCAGCGTGGCCAGAGACCCATTTCTGACGGCACGAAAAATAATCATAAGTAAACATTTTAAAAATATTGAAACCATTAATTAAACATTAATGCCTTGCCAACCTAGAAGGTCGGCGATAGTCCACATTACCTTAAACATAAATTAAAATAAACTAAAAACGAGGAGGCACGTTGCCCTAGGCATCCTCCTCCTCCTCCTCGTCGGGGCCCGTGAGGTCGACGAGCGTCGGTGTCGGGCCAGCCGAGGAGAAGTCCGTATCCCACGCGACGGGGAAGTCGCCTGCCGGTGTTGCACCAACGCTCGCTGGGCAGCATGTCGCTCCTCCTCCTAGGCTTCGGCCTCGCGCTCCATCAACTCGATCTGCCGGGCCTCTGGGTCCTCCCCCGACACCAGTCGCTACCGCAAGTGCTCTAGCTAGGCGGCCTCCTGCTACGGCGTCGCACCCAACCAGATGGGTGGCGCACTGGCCCACTCGTGCACCACCCTGTCCCACGCATACAACTCGAGCCTGAGGACCAGCGACCCTGGCTCGGCGGCAGCACGACACAGTCGTCGGCAGCGGAGAGCGCAATGGCCTCGGCCAGCTTCTTCTGGTAGGCCTCCTCCTCCTCCTCATCCTTCAAGAGTGCCTCCTCCTCGCTTGCATGCAGGAAGGCCATCAGCGCGTTCTGGTATGCCGCCTCCATCTCCTAGTCTTCTTCGCGCACGACGAGGGGCGGCGGCGGTCAAGCCACCACGTCGTGGACGCCATGCCGGCGCTACTCCTCGCGCTCCCACGGGAACCATACCTCCGAGTCGGGCGAGTCAGCAGCGTAAGCGGGGTCGCATCGCTGCTCTCACGTTAGCAGCTCCCGCTGGCACCTCACCTCCTCCGCATTCGCCCGCGCCAACCGCGGCACTCCTGGCACTAGGATCTTCTCCAGTAGTAACGTTAGGCTAGGGAAGGGGGACGCGGTGCTCCTAGCGCCACCTCGCCTGATGCATTGGTACATTGACCGTTGGCGAGGCGAACGTGAAGACGTCGGCGACGGGAGCGCGCGAACAGGGACGACGGGGGACTTGCCCTTGTCTTTGGTGGAGAAGAAATCCATGATGGCTAGGGTTTGCTGCCGGCGGAGGATCAACGGGTGGCTAGATGGGGACGGGGGTGACTTCTTGAAGAGGATGAGGCCGGCGCCTCGCACGCTCGGATTAAAAAAGGACGTTTGTGAGACGCTGACGTGTGGTTCCGTGGTGGGCGGTCGTCGTTAATAAAGACGACGCTCGCTTTGACTAAATGTCACATGTGGACGGACGCTGACATGAGAAAGCGTGCGTCGCGTCTACTTTGTGTCCGCGTCGACGCATTTCGGACGTAATTTTGGGTCCAAAATGGGTCCGGGCGGAAGCGAAGCACACTTGCTTTGAATTTGGATCAGCGCGTTGGTCTTCACTTTTATCCGCATCGATCCAAATGGAGATAAGTATTTAAGTCGCTCAATTAAAGTTGCTCTTATGACTTATGAATTTAAAATAATATGTCAGGTCTGTTTCTTAAATATTCTTATAAGGATACATATACGTATATACATTTGTAACGAGTGATGCGGGTGTAAGAAATAATGGTAAAACATCGATGGGACGACTAAAGGTATAAGATTTGGTTGCACAACCATATGCGTTGAACACATTACCAAACGGAGCAAATACAGGCACCGCTTTTTCTTTATATTGTTTGGAGGATTCGAAGTGTCCAAGGGAACATCGACATTATCCTGGCCCATGCATGGGGCCGTCACACACGTACTAGTACGTCCCACATCCCAGGTGCAGTTCAACTTGCAATTGCATGCACCATTATTTGGGTTTGTCTCGATGCGCCGAACCCAAGGCCACACTAAGATCATTATTTGGGTTTGTCTCGATGCGCCGAACCACCGGGGCCACCCCATGCTGGAAAGCTCATCCTACTCCCACTCGCTCTTAGCTCTTACTGTTAATCTTTACTATTAAAACAGGATGTGTCGTCGTGATGGTTCAACCAGCGATGGTTCGACCTTCGAGCGATCCCACCTCCCACCTCCCACCTAAAGAAAATCGGCTCTCATCGATCCCACCTTCCATGTAAAGAAAATCGGCAAGCGATAAATCTGGTTCATAGGCCAAAAAGCAACCGCTGCCCTCCTTCCCCCAACCCACCACCCCACGCCCCGCTCCTCCTCCCCCGATTTTTTCCCTTCGACAGGGTTCGTTCGTTCGCTCGCTCGCTCTTCCATCTCTTCCTCGCAGGAGCTCTTCGATCTCTTCCTCGCCATGCCTCCCTTCCACGATTGCCGCGGTAAGCAAGGGCCCCGAACTGAATTGGGATCGCCTGCCTGTTTGTTCCTTGTTTCGCCGGAGATCTGGAGGAATTTTCTGGTTCGACGTGCTGATTTTCCGTGTGTTTGTTTGTTCGTGTAGATGACGGTCTGCTTGTCCTGGACCCGGCGGCGGAGGCTATGTTCGGCGGCGTGCGACATCGGAAACGCGCGCGCGTCACGGCCGTGCACCCCCGCGTCTTCTGAGCTGCGGAGGAGGCACTCCGGGCGGCGCCGGCGGCCAAGAGGCAGAGGCTGAGGGAGGCGCCGACACCCGAGGTCCTGCGCCGCGTGCAAGGGGCCCGCGCGTGGGGCGCCTCCTCCTGCGTCTCCCATCGCTAGCTTGCGCTTCTCGGCGGCATCCGCGACTTCGAGATCAAGCGGGCCCAGGCCCTCGCCTTGCCGGACCTCAACCAGGTCTTCTGCTGGCTCTGCCTGGGCCCCTGGGAGAAGCACGACGGCGGCAACTACAACTTCAACCGCTACAACGAGGCCAGGGCGGAGGGAAAGTACACGGAGGAGGAGCTCCGGCGGTCGCAGGCCAAGGCGTTCGTCGACCGCTACCTGCACTACTACGAGCGCTGGGGCGCGCACGAGCGGTCTCGGCAGAAGGCACTCGAGGACGTGGCGGCGCTCGGCAAGGAGGGATCGCAGAGAGAGGTTGTCGCCGCCGCGTTCGGGTTGGTGGAGACGGAGCTCGACGGCCTGAAGGAGGCGTTCCGGCAGGTGGCCGAGTGCCGGCGGATCCTCCAGTGGACCTGGCTACTACCTGGACGACCCGGCCAAGCGCGACCTGTTCGAGGACCTGCAGAGCCAGGCCGACAAGTCGCTGGAGCTCCTGCACGAGTGCGCCGAGAAGGACAGTAATATTACGTACTCCACTGCATATATGATATCTTTTTTTGGATGTTGAGGATGCCAGCCACAAGGATAGATGAGCTATACTACCTTTGAGTTCCTTCTAAAAGAATGCAGGCCACACGCCATCGTGTCGAGGACCTGGCCTCGTTCCTCCTCATCTCGCCATCGTGTCGTCCGCCATTTGCACTGTTTCAATGGTGTTCCTTCGTGAGGACGCGCCTGCGCCAGTAGTGATGATGCGAGCGGGCAAGTGGAGGACTTGTGGGGTTCGCGCCTACGCTTGGACCAGCCATCGCGCTCTACCTCCTAGCCTCTGAACTCACCAACATCGATCGCGCCGGTGGGGTCGTTTCTATCGTCTTCGTCGAGATGCTCCTGGTGGTCCTCTATGAAGCTCTGACAAGGTTGGTCGTCGTGCTTCTCCCTTCATAAAAGATGAAGGCGGAAGCGAATTGCCACAACACGTGGAGGAGCAAAAAACAAGTCGGCTGCGTGCCCGAGCTAGGGCAATGGAGAGAACAATGCAGGAAGGTTTCACTCTCATCTCTTATTCTTGTTCTCTCTCTCTCTCTCTCTCTGGTCTACAAAGCCGTGCTATGACTACGGGTACAGACATGCGCCATGGCTGGCATAGATGGCCATCGCGCTAGCTACATTCATCCCGGAGCAGGACCCCTCGTCTCGGCTTCACAAAATCGATCGCAGGCGCGAGGACGACGAACGACGGTGTTGGTCGCCAGCTGCTCAAGGGGCTGGCGGAGGGCGCGAACGGGGCACGTGATTGATGCTTGGGACATCTGCGGAGTGGCGTGCATGCGCACAAGTGCAGGACAAGCAGTAGCCAGGGCATCGGGAGAGGACCAGGACACGTTGTTTTCATGTTCGTCTCTCTCTCCTGTTTGTCCTCTGTGACTATGTTTTCCACTTGTATCATGTATCTCTAAGAACGACTTGTGTAGATAAACATGAAAAATCTAGGGTGGGGGGGGATTTTGGTGAAGGACGAAGAACAAGGTAATTTATTTCTTGTCAACAAAACAAGCAGTTTGTTCCTATACTTCTATGCTACGATTGTGCGTATTCAGTAACATTGAGAGTGGTCTGATGAAGGAGAAAGGAATTCTTTTCTACAGGTTATTTTATGAATGATAATGATACAAAATCATCATGGAATATTAGTATGAGATCATAGTACGCATTTTCTTTGCTTTTATAAATGTGTATCACATCTCTATATATGTATATGCTCATGGCATCAATAATCTTTCAGTTCCTAGAGACAGAATAGCTACATGCCATCAATAATATTTTATATGTTTGTTATAAACTCAAGATTATAATATTTATTTACCAATCTTTTGCAGGTTTTGAGGTTGCTCCATGCCATATTGTTGAGCTTCATAAAAATTGAGAGGGACTTGTTGCGGATTCATCATCTTTGATCTCACATCTTGCATTTCTCATTCCATTTTTTGTCAAACATATTGAATCAGTTTGACTCTTAGTACTCTTAGATAAGTGACATTCATAATGTAGTTCCACATGAGTTTATCACCATAACTTAAAGATGGTTTTCTATTATTTCACAAGCGCGCTTTACATGTTGGGAATGAGGAGTATTAGGAAGGATGGAGTATTATTTTATAGGTGTCATTTCATATCTAATTATTTTCTTTCAACTAAAGTGCAAAATTCAGTAACTATTTTTTCTTTCCCGCGTCATGCACGCGCCTCTAATCTGTATGTGTTGGCTGATGTACCTAAACACTACGTGGAATCGTAATGATGTGCACTGCCAACTACACGAGGTGATAGACCGCTTCAAAATAAGGCTTTTGTGGGCAACACAAATAAAATATTGTGACATGGACAAGAAAACGAATTATCAAAGTAATAGAGTTGTCACATACGTTTTTCTATTCAATTTCAGTTTATGAAATTCGTCATCCAAATTTTTTATTCATAAAACTTAGAGCTCGTTGCATTTCTATGACACGTCTAAATAAATAATGTATTCGCCATAATCAAACTAATCAGATTATCTTATACTCTAAAATAAACACATCAAACATTGAATAGTGCAATGGTTTGAATGGTACCGTCATTATTGTTTTATATCTTCCGTGGCAACGCACGAGCATTCGACTAGTAGAGATGTAAAGACTATTACCTCATTTCGATGTATAAGTCATTCGCGTAGTTCTATGTCAATAATTCAACTAAGTAAATATGTATCATATGTGATAAAAAATATATATTTAGAAATTACATCCGTATAGAAATTTAGCGATATACTTTTCATGACATATAATACATATTTAATTTCTTAAATTGATGATCTAGAACTACGCGAATGACTTATACACCGAGACGGAGGGAGTAAAAAAGTCTCCATTTTATATAAAGCAATCATCCTCAAATAAGTTGAAACCAGCCGATACAAACACGCCCCGCATCACATTATACACATTCAAGGTTAGATACAAGGACCTTGAAAACACCAACGTCATCCTCACAAACTCCAAGCAAACAACAAATGAAACACTAAGCACCACTACCAGGTTGTCGGGCCCTCAACCGTGGATGAGCCACCGCGAAGAGGAGAAGTCGTGGATGACAAACAATGGGCTTCAAGGCGACGCTTTCTGCAAGGGAACGGCACCGTACCATCACCACCGTTCAATTCATGGATTAGGGTTTCCCCCGAGGCAGCACAACGACAAATGAGATGTCATGCCGGCGCCTTCAAGACGGGGACGACGTCAGAACGGCGCTGCCTCCACCGGTGTGGCAAGACAGCGGATTTTCACCCCGACCAACACTCACCATCACCATATTGGGTTACGCACAACCGCAACACCGCCATCGAACCACACACTCCGGTTGACATTCCGCCCACACGGCCATGGTAACCGGACAGCGCCCGAGCCGCGTGCTTCGCCCATGAGCACCGCGGCTACCACCTACCAGGCCGCTGTCACGGCATCCGAACCCCCCTCCCCTCATCCATGGATACACCAAACCTACACGGCCGACCGAAATAAGTAGGAGACCTTCCTTCCACCCCAAAGCCTATATATTGGCAGGGTAGGTGTCCTCGGTGGCCAGATCTGGGCGAAGGGAACTTTGACAACACCCGAAGAAATCTCCAGATGGAATGGAGGGCGCACCCTGCACCCTTCCCGAACTCCCCTCCCATCTCCGGCATGCCTCAGGCGCACCCACACCGCACCATGGAGCCACCCCAGCTTGACGAGCTCGGAGCTGAATCCGTAGAAGAAGGAGGGAGCTCACCCATATCAGTCGCAAACGAATCGTCATCGGAGCATGTCCCATTGTATGCACGGGGAGACGAGGCCGGCCACAAGGTTGCACCTATGCCGCTGCAAGCCCCACCATGTCGAGCCATGCATGGGCCTCCGCTGCCACCGCGCCACACCCGTCGCCACCAGAGACCAAATCCGGGAGAATCTGGCCGGAGGCGCGCCAGCACGCCACCACCCGAAGGAACCTTGCCATGGCCGCTGCATGGCACACAGCCACCCAACCGTCACCACGACGCCACCACATGCTCTCTCCGCCGCCCAAAGCTGCGTCGCAAGGCCGGTGGTACCAGCCAGAGGCTAACGCCCCTAGACGAGTGGCCGACCTATGCGAGTCGTGTATCTCATGTGGGAAGGGGGGCGAGGGCCCTGTTGGCGCCCTTGTCGGTCAGGCTTTGCCCGATGGCACTGTTGGGCGGAAGGGAGGGAGGAGGTCAGAGGAAGGGGAAGAGAGGAGGCGGCGGGCTAGGTTTCCCCCAGGGTGCTCGCAAGAGCTGCGAGAGGGAGTGATACTTTTTTTATAGAGGGCGATAATAACCAAATTTTGTATATTTTTGTGTGTATGTACCATGTAGTGGGTTGCACATGATGCAAAAAAGACAAGGTGGACTGCATTCCAATACTAGAGAAAATGGAAGAGGAAGGAAAAGGTACATGCAACTAAGCATTTCTCCAGCGCGGACCTTTAAACTGGTCGTATATGTTCATGTTGTTTAGACGTGCTTTCTTAATATGGTGCTCGACACTCTGGATCATATTTTTCTTGTAAAACGGAAAGCAAACTGCGGGTTGAGGGAGTCCACCGGTACTACGCATGCCCTTCGACAACCCTGACCCATACAAAACCCTCTCCCACGATTTCTATCTAACGTACGTGTCGCTTCGTGTGCCACAATCATGTCGGCTCATAACACACAGTGATCGATGTTGATGCCCCGCGACGTGACCAAACGGGAGGGAGAAATAGACCGACACGACCTCTCGGGTGACAGCACTTCAATGCGGTGCTACAGAGAAACCAACACCGATCGTTGCGCCGCACTCAAGCCACTTTACTATTTGTTTTTATGCCCCCCACGATTGTATTTAAGCCCATAGTCGGCGCCATCCACAACATGCTTTCCACAGCGCCTCGCTCCACACCTCCATTGCTCCCTTTTTCATCCCAATTCTGTGATGGACAAGTCTCGGACCTCAGTGCCGATAAGAGGCGCCTCTAGAGGTTCATGGTGTCGACTCCCCCGCACTCCGGGGTTGTCTTCCTCATTGACAGTCGGCTGGTTCCTCCCCGAAGGGGGAGGTCGTCATCTCCTCCAACGAAGAGGAGGACTAGCCATAGTCATAGCACCCGTCGTGGCTCATACGTCCATTTTGCATCATGATTTGTTATTAATAACTATGTTATTCTAAGTAATTATTCCACTTTGTGATATGATTTTCCTGTATTTTCTTTTTGAATTTACAAGGTACATCACAAAGAGGGAAATTGCCGGGAACTGAATTCTGGACCCGAAAACCAAGAACTGGAACTTCATGAAGATTTTGTGTGTAATATATTTGAATTTATGGAGCAAAAATATATAAGAGGGGGGCACTTACTTCTGCTAAGCCAACAGAGCGCGCCCACCCCATCTGTGCGCCCCGATGGCTTGGCAAGCCCACACACGTCCTCGCCCCCTCTTCTGCTATATGATCGGTTTTGACCTATAATAATCGATAGGATAATTCTTTATGAAGCATCGTCGTATCAAGATGGAAACCTGGGTAGAGGCCCTATTGATCTTCGGTAGAGTGATTCTGCACGGGAAACTTCCCTCCAGGAGAGGGAAATTGAAGCCATCAAATCACCAACGCTTACTCCTTCATGGGAGGACCAATCTTCACCAACATCTTCACCAACACCATATCATCTCAAACCCTAGTTCATCTCTTGTATTCAATCTTTGTCTCAAAACCTCAGATTGGTACCTTTGGGTTACTAGTTGTGTTGATTACATCTCATAGTTGATGCTTGCTGGTTTACTTGGTGGAATATATTATATTCAGATCCCTAATCATCATTATTACACCTCCGATCTTGAACATGTTGATGATGTGTGAGTAGTTACTTTTGTTCTTGAGGACATGGAAGAATTCTTGTTATAAGTAATCATGTGTAGTTGGTATTCTTTTGATATTTTGTTGATATCTTTGTTGTTGCTTCCTTTAGTGGTCTCATGTGAACGTCGACTACATGACACTTCACCATATTTTGGCCCTAAGGGAAGGCATTATGGAGTAATAAGTAGATGATGGATTGACAGAATGATAGAAGCATAAGCCCTACTTTATGTGTTATTTCATGAGGGGCTGATTTGGATCCACATGTTCCATGCTATGGTTAGATTTATCTTATATATTTTTTCATAGTTGCAGATGCTTGCGATGGGGGGTAATCATAAGTGGGTTACTTTATTAAGTAAGATCAACACCTTAGCAGCAGTTCACCCACATATCGAATTATCAAAGTAACGAATGTGAATCAACTTAACATGATGAACATGACTAGATGGAAATTCCCGTGTGTCCTTGAGAGTATTTTCCTTTATATAAGAGAACTTTTAGGCTTGTCCTTTGCTACAAAAAGGATTGGTATACCTTGCTGCACCATTTCTACAATTGTTACTTGTTACTTGCTACCAATTATCTTGCTACAAAACTATCGATCATTTTTACTCACAGCAGTTGTAGAGAATATCTTGCTGAAAACTAGTTATCATTTCCTTCTGCTCCTCGTTTGGTTTGACACTCTTACGATTGATTCTATATACTTGTGGGCCATGAAGATTCTTTTCTTGCGACATTACCAGGGAGTTAAGCGCCTTTGGTAAGTAAACTTTTTTGGTTTGTGCTGAAATTTACTATTGCTTGTCGCTATGGATAGTAATCCTTTGAGAGGTTTGTTCAAGGTATCTTCGCCTCGAATGGAAATGGAAAAAGCCGGTCCCCAACCTACTGAGCTTTCTGAAGATATTTACTATGAAATTCCTTTGGGTATGTTAGAAAAACTGCTAGTTAATCCTTATGCACGAGAAGGTACAACTCATCCTGATTTGCACCTAATATAAGTAGATGAGATTTGTGTATTATTTGAGATTGCATGTTTATCCGAGGACAAGGTTCAAAAGAAGGTTTTACCTTTATCTTTGGAGGTAAAACCATTGATTTGGTATAGGCTATTGGATAAATATTGGATCATGGGACTGGAATCGCTTGAAGGTGGGATTTCATCGGAAGTTTTATCCAATGCATCTAGTTCATCTTCATCGGAACTATATAAATTAATTTCTTGCCTCATGAGGGAAAAAGCATCTCTCAAGCTTGCGGGAGGCTTAAATCCTTGATGCACAGTTGCCCCAACCATGAGATCTCGAGAGAAATGATTATATAAAACTTTTATGCTCGACTTTCTCATGATGATCAATTAATACTTGATTCTTCTTCCACTAGTTCCTACATGATGATAACTATTGAATTCAAAAGGGATCTTCTCGAAAGAATTAAACGCAACTCTAAATATTGGGAATTCGATAAAGGTAAAGAGCCAAGTATAAATCTTGAGTTCGGTTATGTTAAATATTTTCATAAGTTTAGCAATTATCATGGGTTGACTATGAGATAGTAGCTTCTTTTTGTGAATCAATTGCTAATGATGTTGATCTTCCTAAGGATAAGTGGCTTAAATTTCATTCACCTATTGAAAAATTATTAGAGGAACCCATTAAAGTTAAGGAAGAGACATTAAAGTTAAGGAAGAGACAATTGCTTACATTGAGAAACCACATTTTTCTGTTAGGCTTAAGGAACATGCTAAAGCTTCAACCCTCGTTAACAAACTCCGTATTAGGACACCTAGAAGTCTAGAACAAATAAACTTAGAACCTAATTTTTATAACGTTAAAGATCTCCTAGTCGATAATATTGATGGTCGGGTTATTTACTTCTATGATGAAGCTACTACAGTTACAAGACCTATATGAAACAAGCATGATGAGTTAGATAAAAATAAACCACTTGTTGGATGTATGTTGTTTCTATTAAGATCGGAGATCATTTCTATCATGGCTTGTGTGACATGGATGCTAGTGTTATTGCTATACCTTTTACCTTATATCAAGAAAATATGAATGACATAGCACCCTCTCAGATTGAAGACACCGACGTCACTATTAAACTTGCAAATAGAGACACTATTTCACCACTTGGGATTGTTAGAGATGTTGATGTCTTGTGTGGAAAAATTAAGTAGCCTACTGATTTCTTAGTACTTTGTTCACACCAAGATAATTTATGTCCCATTATATTTGGTACACCTTTCTTGAGTACCATTATGCTAAAATTAGTTGTGTTACAGCAAAGGTTAAAGTAAGCTTTGGTGATGTGCCTCATGAATTTAATTTTTTCTAAGTTTGGTAGACAACCACATTGGAAAGAATTATCTAGTAAATATGAAAGTATTGGTCTTGCATCTTTTCAAGTGCCTCCTACTGATCCGCTAGAACAATATTTGCTAGACCATGAGAATGATATGCACATGAATGAAAAATGAAATAGATGAGATATTCTGTAAACAAACACCTATTCTTAAACACAACTTGCATGTTGACATTTTAGGGGATCGTTCGTGACCTAATGGAGATCCACGATACTTTGAAATATGCTTATCTTGATGAAAAGAAGATATATCCTATTATTATTAGTGCTAACCTTATAGAGAAAGAAGAAAAGAGATTACTGAAAAATTGGAAGAAGCACAGAGTTGCTATTGGTATACTCTCACAGGTGCAATGATGTACTATACAAATGGTTTTTAACCCCTTTCCAAGACATAGTTTTAGACCATCACCTTGCCTGTGTGGGCGATAGGAGGGTCCGTCCCACACGACACGAAAAAATCATCGGCGATGCTGACCGGTGAACGCAAATGTTTGGCAAACTAAGCATATGGCATGTCCACATATATCACAAATGGGAGTTACCCGATGTGAGGGAAGTAGTCTTCATTCTCCATGATGTAGTCCCAATCTACATACCTCATGTCACCGTCAGCAGGACTCTTCTCTAACAAGACAACCTCATAGAATGTTCGCTGCTCCTTTGTGTGGAAGCGAGCATCAACTTCAGTCTTCCTCCTATTAGCATATGGATCTGCTGCTCTCCACTTAATGAACCCTTAATCCTTCATCTCCTTCATGTTTTCAGTTATAGGGTGTTCATCATTGTGCTCTCGCAGATGTGGTCTCAGCTTCCTCAGCACAACAATTTCTTCTTCCTCTATAGCAACATCTCTTGAACAAGAACCCTTGTTCTTCTCAGCTGCAGGTATATCCCTAGTAGTCCTCTTTGGCTTAGAGGCTGCATGCTTCTTGGCCTTGGGGGCAGATGGCTTGGCCTTGGATGATGGATTGGTTGGCATTGCTTCTTTCATCAGTTTCCTCTGCTTGAAAGGAGGTGTGTTAGCAGGTTCTTCCTCTTCCTCTTCACTGTCTGGATACTCCGGTGTTGATCGTTGCACAACAACATTGACAAACCTGGTCCTTTGCCTCTTTTGTCCTGGCTTCTTGGCTACGAATTTTGTCCTTCCGGCACGACTGGGTTGGTGTGAAGATAGAGACAACCCTCTGTTGGTTGCAGCTGACTCTGGAATATTCCTGGAAGTTGCCCTCTCTTTGTGCTTGTGAGAAGTACTCTCGTCTCGGACAAAATCTGCATCTTCCTCATCAGAGTTGATCTTCTTCCTTTCCCTAGTTGCCGCCTCTCGGGACTAGTGTGAGAATCAACTTCCACATTTTGTTCTCTAAATGCATTCTGACTGTCCTGAGATCCTGACATGCTGACAAGCTGACCCTGTGAATATATATGGAAGAGTTGCAAAGAGAAGCATCACAAGACACAATTGATTTTGCAAAATTTGATCTCAAAATCTTATTTTCAGAATTCAGCTATGTGAGTTTCGGTTCCACCAATATTTAATTTTAGGAGCCACCGAGGCAGACTTTCTCCTAAACAGAGACTTGGCCACCATTTTTGGAGTCACTGAAAATGATAACTCGGTCCTTGCAAGATAGTTCTCACTGCCCAAAAACCAGAATCGGTGGTACCGGTTCTTTTTCACTCGGTGCTACCGATACGCATATAGCGGAACCCTAAACCTAAAAAAATTCATTCAGCTAATATAATCGAGTTTTCTGGTGGATGTGAGTATTTTAATCCATGGCATGAAGATGAACATTTTATAGCATGCAAGAATTAGAGCTTGGAGCGCAAAAGGGCTCGAGTTCTTACCCTAGTTCGACGAAGAACTCTCTATGGCAGTGACGGCGGGGAAGATTGTCATCAACAGTACCGGCCTCCGGTGCCGAGGCGCACGGGAGGTAAGTATGATGTCCTTGGACTTTGAACGCGGCAACAGTGGGGTGCGATAGACCAAGTGTTTGAAGAATTTTTCAATCTTGCATCCGCGGGTATATACCCCCACGTGTTGTTGGTGACTCCGATTTAAGAATTTCGGCTTCACCAGGTTTCTTAAGTGCCATAGGATAGGGAAACTCGATGAGTACAAGATTATAAAATCGGTTGTACCGAGGTTCCAAAACCAGATCAACCCTAGTGCTTCGATGGAACCGAGTTCGTGGAGTTGGTTACACCGAGTGGCATATGGGAATTTTTGGAAGTTTGCTCTTGTCGAAATGGAACTTCGAGTGCTCCTACATAGTGGGTCCAAAAAGTGCTTGCTTAAATTTTGTGATGAAGCATGAATAGAATTTGAGACCAGAAAGCATAGATAGCTAGAGAGGGGTACTTAGGCATTCTTGTTTATCCAATTGGCCAAAGAAAAATAAAGCCAAATAACAACAATTGGATATCCTCGAATGGGTAAAAATACGCATACCAATATGCTCACACAATATGATGTCAAATGAAACATGGAAAACATGCACATCCACTCTAGTATCTACCAAGCAGTTTGTCAATGATGAAGTCATCTATATATGAGTATCTTGACTTAGGAGACAAGTAAGAATACTTGATCATAGGTCACACTCATCATTTAAGCACAAATGGGGTGACCATGTTTACATAAATCTTTTAATGTTCTCACATCTTGCAAGATTCTTTGACTCAAGCCTTAGAGTAAAGCTCCCCCTTGATGTGACACCCCCCCTAAGAGGGACAAACTAACCTTGGGTTTTGTCATAGAAGACTTCATGTAGGTGTAGTAGTGGTGGATTCTCAAAGTTGATGAAGATCATCTTGAGTTGGGGCTATCATTGTTGTTTCATACTCTTCTCACCTACATGGGTTAGTCCCACACAAGGAACAAATACAATGATATATATGGACATGGAGTGAAGCACATATGAGATGATGTCCATTGATACATTAATTACCTTGTCCCTTGCTTACCTTTGAGGGAATATGTGACTCCTTGAACTAATGCATAGGTTTTGAGTTGATTGCAAATATTTCTTGCCAAAATGAATGAGTGTGAATTTTGTTGGCTGAGTCACTACTCAAGAACTTCTCGAGTTCTTCTTCTTGGGGAACCACATCAACTTTATGGGATCCTTGGAGTTGAGGTAGCGCTTGATGAAGTAGAGCTAGTGGTAGCCTTGGGAACCCACTTGACCATGGCTTGGTATTCTTCTTCCAATGAGTCAATATTCTCGTGAAGCTTGTCCTTTCCCTTGAGCTTTGGTCTTGTGGTGGAAGGTAATCTTAAGAATTTGTTCCCTTTGGGAGACTAGGATCATACTTCTCTTTTTGGGGAACAAACTTCAGATTGGGGTATTGACCTTCTTCCCATTCAACTTCATTGGCATTGAAGTAGCCAATGCATTCTTCTTCCGGTGTCCTCCTTGTTAGCGTACAATCTCCTCGAATTGCTTACTTCCCACAAGAATGTTGAAGACACCTCTCTCTATAATTCCTTTCAATAAATTGTTTTCTTGCTCAAGTATAACTTGGATAAGATAATCATTAGTGGAATCAATAGAGCTACTAGCAACACCATCATTTCATTTAGATTTAGTGTTGTTGTTACTAGATGAAGAAACTTTCTTGCCTTTGTTACTAGTTTGCTTAGACTTAACTTGTGGAACAAAAGTAGGCACTAGTAATCGTTTGGCTAGATAATAAGAACTCTTCTTTCGATGAGATAGCTTTAAGAAATTCAAGCTCTTGCTCTAAATTTAGTTTCTTGAAGTGTAGCTTGTCATGAGTTCTTACAAGCTCTCTATGATCTTCTTGAGTAGATTCATGGGATAACTTAAGACGGTTTAATTCTTTAGTTATACGCTCAATCTCCTTCCTATCATCATCGATCACATGACTTATATTGACTAGCATGATTATCATGAATTTCATTTTGACTAACATTGCAAGCTTTATCATAGAGAAAGTCATCATCTCCAAATAAGTCATCCTCATCACTATTAAAGTCAAAGTATTCGGGGTGTGATACCTTGGGACTTTATCCATAAAGCAATTTCCAAATCCTTTGTTTGGTGAGTCAAATATGTCATATGAATTAGAGGATACGTGTGCTAGTTCGGTAACACCTTCATATTGACTATAGTCGGAGTTGGAGTGGTAGCTTGTCTCGGATTGGTTGTCAGATTTAGAGCTAGATACCCATTAACCAACATGAGCTTGGTGTCTTATTATTGAGTGGTTCTTGGTGTACTTGTCTTTCGTCTTTGATTCCTTGCTTCTTCGGGAGGGTCTTCATTCATAACGATATTCTCTACTCCTTATCTCTCCTCGAGGTGACTCATCTCTTGAGCTTCGTCTTCAAGGTGCATCTTCTCTTTTTGTGTGTGTGTGTGGGGGGGTGCACTCATTGGAGTAATATGAGGGCCTTCAACAATTGTAGCAATTGCTCTCACGACTAGATGAATGCTTCTCTTCATATCTTGAGTTGGATCTTCTCTCTTGCCTCTACTCTTTTAGAACATGTTGAATTTCCTAACCATGAGTCTTATCTTTTCATTTGTAACAAGGTTGTCATTTGAAGTAGCGGGAGTGTCGTTCAAGCTTTGTATGCACCGCTTGACTTGTTATGAACCTCTTCTTTGTCTTTGAGTGACTTTTCATGAGCAACAATCATTCCAATCACTTCCGTTGGCTTGAGATCTTTGTACTTTGGCATCATTCGTATAAATGTGCACACGGTGTAGTACTTTCCATCCAAGGCTCTAAGGATCTTCTTGATGCTGAATTTTTCAGTCATCACTTCACTTCCTAAGCCGGCAATCTCATTTGTGATGAGAGCAAGTCAAGAGTACATTTAAGCGACGTCTTCACCATCCTTCATCTTGAACTTGTCAAGTTGACTTTATAGCATACACAACTTATATTCCCTCACAGATTCGGTACATGCGTGCATACCAACCAAAGTATCCCAAATTTCCTTTCCATTCTCAAGACGGCTAATCTTGTTGAACTCATTGGGGGCATAGGCAGTTGAATAGAATGTCACATGCTTGAACGTTTATATTGCAACATTTTCAATTGTTTCGCGGTAGATTCACGATCCAGTTCCCTACCATCACCAAATAATTCACCTTGCAATCCAACACGAACAATAGCCCAAACGGTGGGGTCATGACCAAGAATATGCATTTTCATTTTATGCTTCCAACGAGCGAAGCTTATACCATCAAAATATGGACCTCTATGGTGGTAATTTCTCTTACTAGACGCGATACTCTCCTAGGTTGTGAAACCAATGTAATGGGTACCTAAGCTCTGATATAACTTGTAGGATCCGAAGTATGTCTAAAGGGGGGATTGGACTACTTGACTAAATAAAAACTTATAATTTTCCCAATTTTAGTTGTGGGCAACTTTTACCAATTGTATCAAGTCAAGCACACCCTACACATGCAAGTCTAAGAGTATAAGAGCACGCCCTACACTGACATCATCTTGACCAACATGGACGTGTGACCCGGTACATCAATACACCTAGTCAAACGGACCACCTGACAAGAAGGACGGGAAGGCATCTGAAATAGAGAATAATGCAAAGCCATTAGAGCTCTGGAAATGAAATTGGGCAGCATAACGGCTTTAAATGCTCAAATACAATTTTGAGACATCCCACAAAATATTGGATAGCATAACCACTCAACTGTCAAATTCAAATTCCATGGTCAACAAATACTTATTTTTCCTCGAAACAAAATAGAAAACTCGGATTGACTCTCGAACAACTTCCCTCCAATCTATAAGTTAGCAACTCGCGATCGTGAGAGATAAGTAAGAAGCCTAGTTCTTAATCCCCGTAGAAAAGATGAGGATGACCAGAATAGAATGACTTAAGAAGAGAAGTAAGAGCCTTACGTTCCCTTCCACAAACAATTCCCTTACATATAACTAAAGCACTTCTAGACTCGACTTCGACCAGTTTGGCTTGGTAATCCTACAGTCAGTCAGGCTCTCATACCAACGCTGTCGGGACCCCGATCCTAAGCCATAGGAATCCAGCCTGTAACACATCACATCACTTTGCGGTCTCACGCACGGTTAACCCCACGGCTGCCACCTTACCTTAGCCGGGACCGTTTGCGCCTTTTGACTCACGTATGCAATTGTGTCGCTAGCATTCCAATGTCAAAGAACCCGGGTTGACAAAACTAGTCATAAACTCAAGTGGCTCAACTATACACAGACAAACATACATAACCCAGCAAAGAAAGTGTCAGTCATCAGCGTGTGTAGACGAGTCGTATCAAGCTAAAGGACTCCATTACACCGCGTAACATTTCCCCATAGGGACAGACATAGCAACTAAGAAGGATACATGCCGGTCAACCAACGTGTCCGGAGCAGTAGCGAGCTACCAAGGCTCGGTGGAAGCACAAAGGGGCATTTCTGTGTAAAGAGAGCTACGAAAGACATACAATTAGGTGTCGAACCCCATACATATCTCAGCACATCATACGTACGCATGACATACTCAATATGCATAGATACAACAATGGCATCACAACATAACCATACAACATCACAACGTTAATTTAGAAGACTCGGAAGAGACTTGCATAATAAGTTCATACAGGTAGGGGTCACATGACCCGACTCTCAAGTCATACAAACAAAGTCATACAAGCCATGCAGAAGCATTAAAGTTGTCTGAGTACAAACAGATGAAAGGAAAAGGCATAAAGCCTGACTATCTACAGATTCCTTCTGAAAGGGGCCATGTCGTAGCTGGGACACGAGCTACTCGTCATCATCGACGTCTAGGTAGAACCCACCTGATGGCTCGTGGGTGTCTTCTGCAACATTTATTAAGAAAACATGAGTACAAAGGTACTCAACAAAACTTTAGAACAGATCTATCTACTCATGCACATGTATCAATAAAGGGGGTTGTGGGATTTCATGCAGCAAGCCAGCTTTTACTCTTGGCTAGCCTATACTACAACTTAAATTACTTTTGAACAACTTTGATAAGTCGTACACGAGTCCAGTACCACCACCACAATACACTATAATGGATTCTTTCCCGTCTCCCTACGGAAATGCCATACATGATACTTTGAACAACTTTGATAAGTCGTACATGAGTAGCCATTAAAGTTATCTATGGACAACATATGTCTCCATGTAATCCATATCTGCGGACGCGGCTATTTGAATAGATCATAACCCTGCAGGGGTGTACTTATTCACACACGCTCTCGCCACTTATCGCCATGTTCCCTTTACGCACCTCGACAACCTTCAAGCGGAAGCCCAACGAGGGAGTCGGCCACAACCGTTAACCATGCTAATACCTAGCCCAGTTTTATCGCCTATTTGAGACTGAACCCGCACGGAAGTCCGGCCAAAGTTTACGCTACGGCCCCAAATGATGTGCGCAGGGTTCCCAAGCCCACCATCCGGGTGCCACTTGGTACACCGTGCCACTGCCTACTGCGTCATACCCATCTCTATCATGCATGAAAGTAGCACCATTGGATTCTTAGGATTTTTCTGATCAAATTATATATATATATATATATATATATATATATATATATATATATTATTTTAATCTGAGTTGTAGATTATTTTCTATGATTTTTTGAAGTTTTGAACTTATTCTGGAATTGTTTTAAATCAGAATTAGAATTACTGCATCAACATGACAACAACAGGTCAATCTGGCCGATGAAAGTCAAACCTGACCATGGGGACCCACTGGGAGTGACTTTGGTTTGAATTTAGTTAAGTTTTAAGTTAATTAGGTAATTTACAGAGGCTGGCCCACATGTCAGTGTCTGTCTGGGATTTATATAATTAATTATTTTCATTAACTTTAAACCGAATTACACAGGGGCTAGCCCCACCTATCATAGACACAGGGAAGGTTAAACCCACCGGCGGCGAGGTCGATCTCGCCGGCGGTGAGCCTCCGGTAGCACCAGGGACGACGGAGAGCGTTGGAAATGTGTCTTCGATGACCAAATTGACGGTAGAATGGCTTAAATGATTGGCCACTCGATCGCAAGCACGATGGAGCAAACCACAGGGGTTGGGGTGGCCGGAATCAACGACGGCGACGAGCTTGGCGGCGGCCGAAGCTCGGGCCTCGTCGAGGTCATCGAACCAGGGCTTAACTCGTGCGGGGATGGGCTCCTACGACACCTACTCAATGAGCTGAAGCTGCTGGTGGCCTCGGAAGGACCAGCTGATCATCGGAACCTCACCCGCGACGAGCTCTCGCGACGGATCACATCGGGCTTTGATGGAATCGAAGGCTAGAGCATGGGATCGAGGAGGAAAATGAGGGGAAAAGATTCCTGAGCACACAAGGGGTGCAGAGGCGTCGAGAGTGGGCTTGGGGCTGGCCTGGAGAAGGAGATTGACAACGTTGATCGTCGGCGGCCCGAGGAAGAAGACAACAGCGATCTGGCATCTGAGGAGCTCTCGGCGTCGTGTGGCTTGCTGGGGAGCTTCAGTAGGTCACGGCGGTGCTTCTACGTGACTCTGAGGAGAGAATGGCTGGCTTGAGCGGCTTGGCGGCGGCGAGCTCACGCTCTAGCCATGGCGTTCAGAGAGGGAGAAGGGGGAAGAGACCGAATGAGGAGGAGGAGAGGATGGGAATGGGTTGCGGGGGTGCATATCCACTTCGCCAGCACATCAGGGTGGCCAGGCAGGCACCCAGTTGTGTGTCGTCGCCGGAGAGAGCGGCGACCAGCTCGTGCTCCTCGCTGGCAAAGGGAGGAAGACAACAAGAAGGAGGGGATGGGCTGGGCCAGGCGATAGATAGAGGTTTTTCTATTTTTCTTCTTTTCCTTCTTCCTATTTTACAATTCTGACATTTGTTTTATTTATTTTTAGCTCCAAACTATTCCCTAAAATACTTAATATACTTGTGGGGTTTTAGTAGAAATATTTCCAAGCTCCACAAAAAAACTCAACATTTTATAAAGGCTAAAATATTTATAGCTATTTATTTTGGCAATTTCTAGTGACTTTCATGGATTATTTTAAATGCCACAAGTGTTTGGAAAATATTAATCACCCCTGAAATATTGTTTCCAATATTTAACGGAAAATATGAACATTTTTAAGGCCATTTTAGGTTCATTGAAAATTCACATGATTTGAATTGGTTTGATTAAAGTGAGGTGCTAGGGTTTATTCAATCCCCACTTCATCTTTAATGCAAAATAAAACATGAGGCACAATATTGCTAAACACCAATAAGAATTCTAGGGATGTGACAAAACCTTTGTTAAATATGGGAAGGATAGTCTTGGGAAGAAAAAGAATCAAGCTAAGGGGAGTAATGTCGTGAAGGGCAATACCCCTCTTCCCAACACTGTCAGCGACTTTAACCCCTCCTATGTGTTGTGCCACACAAGTGATGGAATTGTTTTTGCCAAGTTTGTTGGCTCTTATGATGAGTACATTGCATGGTCTATTTGGGTTCCTAAGACCCTCGTTACTAACCTAAGAGGGGCCGTTAAACAATGGGTACCTAAATACAAGCATTGATCTTATGCAGGAGTTTGCTTCCGATGGGGCATCATGGTTGCTGGATAGTGGAGCAATAAAGCATATGACCAGGAGCAAGTACTTGGTGGTGGACGTTCATCCCAACTCATCCATTGCCACCCAAGTCTCCTTTTTTGACGACGCGATTTCAAAGGTATAGGGTCTCGGCAAGGTGGTAATTTCTCCGAAACTTACCATTGAAAAAATTATCCTTGTTGAGACCCTTGCATACAATTTACTTTCCGTTCATCAACTTGCACTTATGGGGTTTAGTACTATCTTTGGTATTAACTCGGTGACCCTTTTGTGGATCAAGACTCTTAAAGTAGCTTTTGTTGGGCATGACAAGAACGGTCTCTATGTGGTTAACTTATTGGAGAAACCCACATAGACCGCGACTTGCCTAATGTCTAAAGTTGATGTGGGATGTTTGGCATCGTCAGCTAGCCCATATCAATATGAGATGTTTGCAAAGTCTCCTCAAAGGGGATCACGTTCTTCGAGTAACCAATGTGGGTTTTACCAGAGATCGTGCTTGAAGTGCATGTATTGAAGGAAAGATTCATGAGATAGCTCACCACTGCACGATTGTCATCTACTTAAAAAGGTCCTTCGAGCTCCTCCACATGGATCTCTTCAGTACTCCATCCTATGATAGTCTTGGGGGAAGAAAGTATTGCTTGGTGATAGTGGATGATTACTCAAGATATACCTGGGTATACTTTTTCAAGAGAAAGAGTGAGACTCAACAAACCGTCATCGACTATGCTAATGAAGCTGAACGCCAACACAAAGCAAAGATATTGATGATCGGAAGTGACAATGGCACCGAATTCAAGAACTATACCCTAAATGAATTTCTGAGTGATGAAGGAATCAAGCATCAATACTCTGCTCCTACCACTCCTCAACAAAATGGTATGGCAGAAAGGAAGAACCGGACGTTGATGGATGCAGCAAGAACCATGATGGCGGAGTTTAAATCTCCGTATAACTTTTGGGCTGAAGCCATCAACATCGAATGTCATGCATCCAATCAGCTCTACCTTCGCATAGGCTTTAACAAGACTCCATACGAAATTCTTACCGGCAACAAGTCCAACCTCAAGTACTTCCGGGTGTTTGGTTGTAAGTGTTTCATTCTTACGAAAGGTGCTCGTTTGTCCAAACTTGAACCTAGAGCTCAAGATGGCATATTTGTTGGTTATGCTTCAAACTCTCGCGCCTACTGTGTCCTCAACAAGTCCTCTCGACTTATTGAGGAGATGTGTAACGTGGAGTTTGATGAGAATAATGGCTCCCAAGTGGAGCAAAGTGGTCTTTGTGATGTAGGTGATGAAATTCCTCTCAAATCCATAAGAAGAATGGGTGTGGGATACTTCCGGCCCATTGAGGAACCCCTTATGACTGAAGGAGAAGGACAATGTTCCACTCACATGGAACCATCACCGATGCAAGACCCACATGCTTGTGAAGAACACTCTCAAGACCCTCATTCCCGTAATCCCGATCAAGGAGAAGATCAACCTCAAGATGTTCCTGCACCAAATGATGTCCTTGATCATGCTCACCCATCTGAGAATGCTCAAGATCAAGAGCAAGTTCAAGATCAAGAGCAAGCACATGAACAACAAGGTCAAGGGAAATCTCAAAAAAGCGACAAATGTCGCATACAGGCTTCTCACTTTCTCGTGAGGATATTCAAGAAAGACGCGCCGCTAAGAATGCCAAAATGCTCAACAATCTTTCTCATGTGATGGAGAATGTCTATGGCAACTTACAAAGAGGGGTAACCACTCGTCGTCAACTATCAAACTTTAGTGCCCATCATGCGTATGTTTCTTGCATTGAAATGTCGGGGAAGGTTGCATGGGAAACAAAAAAATTCCTAAGCGCACCAAGATTAGTCTATGGAGACTAACATCTACGAGAGGGGGAGTGTTATATCTACATACCCTTGTAGATAGCTAAGCGGATGCGTATATAACGCAGTTGATGTAGTCGAACATCTTCACGATCCAAATCGCAGTCAGTCCTGCGATCCGATCACGATCCATCCCGATCTAGAGCCGAACGGACGGCACCTCCGCGTTCAGCACACGTGCAGCTCGATGATGATCTCCACCTTCTTGATTCAGCAAGAGGGGGCATAGAGGTATCTTAGTTCTCTGATAGCACGACGGTGTGGCGGCGATGGTGGTGGAACTGATCCCGCAAGGCTTCACCGTGCATTGTCAAACCTAATCTAGAGGAAGAACGAACTAGAGTGAGGGAGAGGGGGCTGCACCTTGGATTGACGTGTCGCTACCCTTTCTCCCTGTTGGAAATATGCCCTACAGGAAATAATAAATTAGTTATTATTATATTTCTTAGTTCATGATAATCGTTTATTATCCATGCTATAATTGTATTGATTGGAAACACAATACTTGTGTGGATACATTGACAAAACGTTGTCCCTAGTAAGCCTCTAGTTGACTAGCTCGTTGATCAAAGATGGTCAAGGTTTCCTGGCCATGGGCAAGTGCTGTCACTTGATAACGGGATCACATCATTAGGAGAATCATGTGATGGACTAGACCCAAACTAATAGACGTAACATGTTGATCGTGTCATTTTGTTGCTACTGTTTTTTGCGTGTCAAGTATTTGTTCCTATGACCATGAGATCATATAACTCACGGACACCGGAGGAATGCTTTGTGTGTATCAAATGTCGCAACGTAACTGGGTGACTATAAAGATGCTCTACAGGTATCTCCGAAGGTGTTCGTTGAGTTAGTATGGATCAAGACTGGGATTTGTCACTTCGTATGACGGAGAGATATCTTGGGGCCCACTCGGTAATACAACATCACACACAAGCCTTGCAAGCAATGTTACTTAGTGTAAGTTGCGGGATCTTGTATTACGGAATGAGTAAAGAGACTTGCCGGTAAACGAGATTGAAATAGGTATGCGGATACTGACGATCGAATCTCGGGCAAGTAACATACCGAAGGACAAAGGGAATGACATACGGGATTATATGAATCCTTGGCACTGAGGTTCAAACGATAAGATCTTTGTAGAATATGTAGGATCCAATATGGGCATCCAGGTCCTGCTATTGGATATTGACCGAGGAGTCTCTCGGGTCATGTCTACATAGTTCTCGATCCCGCAGGGTCTGCACACTTAAGGTTCGACGTTGTTTTATGCGTATTTGAGTTATATGGTTGGTTACCGAATGTTGTTCGGAGTCCCGGATGAGATCATGGACGTCACGAGGGTTTCCGGAATGTTCCGGAAACGAAGATTGATATATAGGATGACCTCATTTGATTACCGGAAGGTTTTCGGAGTTACCGGGAATGTACCGGGAATGACGAATGGGTTCCGGGAGTTCACCGGGGGGCAACCCACCCCGGGGAAGCCCATAGGCATTGGGGGTGGCGCACCAGACCTTAGTGGGCTGGTGGGACAGCCCAAGAGAGCCCTATGCACCATATAAAGAAAAATCAAAGAGAAAAGAAAAAAAAGAAGAGGTGGAAAAAGGGGGAAGGACTCCTCCTTCCAAACCTAGTTGGACTCGGTTTCGAAGGGGATGGTTTTCCCCTTAGGTTCGGCCGACCCCCTTGGGAGTCCTTGGACCCCAAGGCAAGGCTCCCCCTCCTCCCCCTATATATACGGAGGTTTTAGGGCTGATTTGACACAACTTTGCCACGGCAGCCCCACCACATATCTCCACGGTTTTACCTCTAGACCGCGTTTCTGCGGAGCTCGGGCGGAGCCCTGCTGAGACGAGATCATCACCAACCTCTGGAGCGTCGTCACGCTGCCGGAGAACTCTTCTACCTCTCCGTCTCTCTTGCTGGATCAAGAAGGCCGAGATCATCGTCGAGCTGTACGTGTGCTGAACGCGGAGGTGCCGTCCGTTCGGCACTAGATCGTGGGACTGATCGCGGGACGGTTCGCGGGGCGGATCGAGGGACGTGAGGACGTTCCACTACATCAACCGCGTTCACTAACGCTTCTGCTGTACGGTCTACAAGGGTACGTAGATCATACATCCCCTCTCGTAGATGGACATCACCATGATAGGTCTTCGTGCGCGTAGGAAATTTTTTGTTTCCCATGCGACGTTCCCCAACAGTGGCATCATGAGCCAGGTTCATGCATAGATGTCTTCTCGAGTAGAACACAAAAGTTTTTGTGGGCGGTGATGTGCGTTTTGCTGCCCTCCTTAGTTTTTTCTTGATTCTGCGGTATTGTTGGATCGAAGCGGCTCGGACCGACATTACTCGTACGCTTACGAGAGACTGGTTTCATCGCGACGAGTAACTCGATCCGTTGCTCAAAGATGACTGGCGGGTGTCAGTTTCTCCAACTTTAGTTGAATCAGAATTGACCGAGGAGGTCCTTGGATGAGGTTAATTAGCAACTCATATATCTCTGTTGTGGTGTTTGCGTAAGTAAGATGCGATCCTACTAGATACCCATGGTCACCACGTAAAACATGCAACAACAAAATTAGAGGACGTCTAACTTGTTTTTGCAGGGTATGCTTGTGATGCGATATGGCCAATGATGTGATGTGATATATTGGATGTATGAGATGATCATGTTGTAATAGATAATGTCGACTTGCACGTCGATGGTACGGCAACCGGCAGGAGCCATAGGGTTGTCTTTAAACTAACGTTTCTGCTTGCAGATGCGTTTACTATTTTGCTAGGATGTAGCTTTAGTAGTAATAGCATGAGTAGCACGACAACCCCGATGGCAACACGTTGATGGAGATCATGATGATGGAGATCATGGTGTGACGCCGGTGACAAGAAGATCGTGCCGGTGCTTTGGTGATGGAGATCAAGAAGCACATGATGATGGCCATATCATGTCACTTATGAATTGCATGTGATGTTAATCCTTTATGCACCTTATCTTGCTTAGAACGACGGTAGCATTATGAGGTGATCTCTCACTAAAATTTCAAGACGAAATTGTGTTCTCCCCGACTGTGCACCGTTGCTACAGTTCTTCATTTCGAGACACCACGTGATGATCGGGTGTGATAGACTCAACGTTCACATACAACGGGTGCAAAACAGTTGCACACGCAGAACACTCGGGTTAAGCTTGACGAGCCTAGCATGTGCAGACATGGCCTCGAAACACATGAGACCGAAAGGTCGAGCATGAATCGTATAGTTGATATGATTTGCATAGAGATGCTTACCACTGAAACTATTCTCGACTCACGTGATGATCGGACTTGAGATAGTGGATTTGGATCATGTACCACTCAAATGACTAGAGAGATGTACTTTTTGAGTGGGAGTTCTTAAGTAATATGATTAATTGAACTAATTTTCATGAACATAGTCTAATGGTCTTTGCGAATTACGATGTAGCTTGCGCTATAACTCTACTGTTTTTATATATGTTCCTAGAGAAAATTTAGTTGAAAGTTGAGAGTATCAAACTTTGCAGACTAAGTCTGTAAAACCGAGGATTGTCCTCGTTGCTGCGCAGAAGGCTTAAGTCCTTAATGCACCATTCGGTGTGCTGCACCTCGAGCGTCGTCTGTGGATGTTGTGAACATCCGACATACACGTTTCTGATGACTACACGATAGTTCAGTGCAAAATACTTAATGGCTTAGAAGCAAGGCGCCGAAAACGTTTTGAAACATCACGGAACATAAGAGATCTTCTAAAATGATGAAATTTTGATTTCATGCTTGTGCCCTTGTTAAGAGGTACGAGACCTCCAACAGGATTCTTTGTCCACAAAGTAAAGGAGAAAAGCTCAATCGTTGAGCGTATTCTCAGATTGTCTGAGTACGACAATCACTTGAATCAAGTGGGAGTTAATCTTCGAGATGAGATAGTGATGGTTCTCCAAAGTCACTGCCACCAAGCTATGAGAGCTTCGTGATGAACTATAACATATCAAGGTTAGATACAATGATCCTTGAGCGATTCGCGATGTTTGACACTACGAAAGTAGAAATCAAGAAGGAGCATCAATAGTTGATGGTTAGTAAAACCACTAAGTTTCAAGAAAGGCAAGGGCTAGAAGGGATACTTCGTGAAACGGCAAAACAGTTGATGCACTAATGAAGAGACCCAAGATTAAACCCAAACCCGAGACTAAGTGCTTCTGTAATGAGGGGAACAGTCACTGAGGCGGAGCAACCCTAGATACTTGGTAGATAAGAAGGCTGGCAAAAGTCAAAAGAAGTATATTTGATATACATGATGTTGATGTGTACTTTACTAGTACTCCTAGTAGCATGAGGGTATTGGATACCGGTTCGGTTGCTGAGTGATTAGTAACACGAAATGAAAGCTACGACATAAAACGGAGACTAGCTAAAGGCGAGGTGACGATACGTGTTGGAAGTGTTTCCAAGGTTCATATGATCAAACGTCGCACGCTCCCTCTACCATCGAGATTGGTGTTAAACCTAAATAATTGTTATTTGGTGCTTGCGTTAAGCATGAACATGATTGGATCGTGTTTATTACAATACGATTATTCATTTAAAGAGAATAATGGTTACTCTATTTTCTTGAATAATCACCTTCAATGGTTTATTGAATCTCGATCATAGTGTTACACATGTTCATGATATTGGTGCCAAAAGATACGAAGTAATGATGATAGTACCGCTTACTTGTGGCACTGCCGCTTGAGTCATGTTGGTATAAATTGCATGAAGAGGCTCCATGCTGATGGATCTTTATACTCACTTGATTTTGAATCACTGGAGACATGCAAATCATACCACATGAGCAAGGTCTTGTTTTCATTGAGATGAAACAAGATAGTAACTTGTTGGAAGTGATACATTTTGATGTATGCAGTCCAATGGGTGCTGAGGCAAGCAGTGGATATCATTATGTTCTTACTTCACTCACGATTTGAGTAGATACAGGAATATTTACTTAATGAATCACAGGTCTGAAATATTGAAAAGTTCAATTCCATTTCAGAGTGAAGTTCGTCGTAACAAGAGGATAAATTGTGTACGATATGATCATAGATATGAATATCTGAGTTACGAGTTTTGGTACGCAGCTAAGACAATGTGGAAATTGTTTCGCAGTTCATGCCACGTGGAACATCATAGTGTGATGATGTGTCTGAACGTCATAGACACACACTATTTGGTATGGTGCATGTTATGATGTCTCTTATCGAAATACCACTATCGTTTATGGGTTAAGCATTAGAGACAACCGCATTCACTTTAAATAGGGCACCACGTATTTCTGTTGAGATGACACAGTATAGACTGAGGTTTAGAGAAATCTAAATTGTCGTTTCTTGAAAGTTTGGGGCTTCGACACTTATGTGAAAAGTTTCAGTCTGATAAGCTCGAACCCAAGGCGGATAAATGCATCTTCATAGGATATCCAAAACAGTTGGGTACATCTCCTATCTCATATCCGAAAGAAAAGTGTTTGTTTCTAGAAATGGATCCTTTCTCTAGGAAAGGTTTCTCTCGAAAGAATTGAGTGCGAGGGTGGTAGAACTTGATGAGGTTATTGAACCATCACTTCAACCAGTGTGTAGCAGGGCGCGGGAAGTTGTTACTATGGCGCCTACACCAATTGAACTGAAAGCTGATGATGGTGATCATCGAGCATCGGATCAAGTTACTACAAACCTCGTAGGTTGACAAGGTCGCGTACTACTACAGAGTGGTACGGTAACCCTATCTTGGAGGTCATGTTGTTGAGCAACACTGAACCTACGAGTTATGGAGAAAGCAATGGTGGGCCCAGATTCCGACAAATGGCTGGAAGCCATGAAATCCGAGAGAGGATCCATGTAAGACAACAAAGTGTAGACTTTGGAAGAATTACTTGATGATCATTGGACTATTGAGTAAAAAATGGATCTTTAAAGGAAGACAGACGATGATGGTGATAAGTCACTATTAAGAAAAGCTCGACTTGTTGCAAAGATGTTTTCGACAAGATCAAACAGTTGACTATGATGAGACTTTCTCACTCGTAGGGATGCTAAAGGTCTGTTAGAATTATGTTAGTTGTTGATGCATTATTTATGAAATATTGCACGTAGGATGTCAAAACATTGTTTCCTCGACGGTTTCCTTGAGCAAACATTGTATGTGATACAACCAGAAGGTTTTGTCGATCCTAAAGATACTAGCAAGTATGCAAGCTCCAGTGATCCTTCAATGGACTGGTGCAAGCATCTCGGAGTTGGAATATACACTTTGATGAGATGATCAAAGATTTTGGGTTTGTACAAGGTTTATGAGAAACTTGTATTTCCAAAGAAGTGAGTGGGAGCACTATAGAATTTCTGATAAGTGTATGTGGTTGACATATTGTTGATCAGAAGTAATGTAGAATTTCTGTAAAGCATATAAGGTTGTTTGAAAGGAGTTTTCAAAGAAATACCTGGATTGCGCTACTTGAATGTTGAGCATCAGAGATCTATGGAGATAGATCAAAAGCGCTTAATGAAAGTTTCAATAAGATGCACGCCTTGACAAGTTTTTGAAGGAGTTCAAAGTAGATCAGCAAAGAAGGAGTTCTTGGTTGCGTTGTAAGGTGTGAATTTGAGTAAGACTCAAAACCCGACCACGACAGAATAAAGAGAATAGACGAAGGTCGTCTTGTATGACTTAGCCGTAGAATTTAAAGTATGCCATGCTGTGTACCACACCTGATGTGTGCCTTGACTCAAAGTCTGTTGAGAGGTACAGAGAGTGATCCATGATTGAATCACTAGCAGCGGTCAAAATTTATCCTTAGTAACTAATGGACTAAGGAATTTTTCTCGATTATGGAGGTGGTTAAAGAGTTCGTTGTACAGGGTTACGCCGATGCAAGCTTTGACACTAATCCAAATAACTATGAGTAGTGAAACGGATTCGTATAGTAGAGTAGAAATTTGGAGCATTTCCGAATAGCACGTAGTAGCAGCATCTATAAGATGACATAAAGATTTATAAAGAACGCACGGATCTGAAAGTTTCATAACCGTTGACTAAAACCTCTCTCACGAGCAAGACGTGATCAGACCCCATAACTATATGGGTGTTGGACTCGTTGTAATCACATGGTGATGTGAACTAGATTATTGACTCTAGTGCAAGTGGGAGACTGTTGGAAATATGCCCTAGAGGCAATAATAAATTAGTTATTATTATATTTCTTAGTTCATGATAATCGTTTATTATCCATGCTATAATTGTATTGATTGGAAACACAATACTTGTGTGGATACATAGACAAAACACTGTCCCTAGTAAGCCTCTAGTTGACTAGCTCGTTGATCAAAGATGGTCAAGGTTTCCTGGCCATGGGCAACTGTTGTCACTTGATAACACGATCACATCATTAGGAGAATCATGTGATGGACTAGACCCAAACTAATAGACGTAGCATGTTGATCGTGTCATTTTGTTGCTGCTGTTTTCTGCGTGTCAAGTATTTGTTCCTATGACCATGAGATCATATAACTCACGAACACCGGAGGAATGCTTTGTGTGTATCAAACGTCGCAACATAACTGGGTGACTATAAAGATGCTCTACAGGTATCTCCGAAGGTGTTCGTTCAGTTAGTATGGATCAAGACTGGGATTTGTCACTCCGTATGACGGAGAGGTATCTCGGGGCCCACTCGGTAATACAACATCACACACAAGCCTTGCAAGCAATGTGACTTAGTGTAAGTTGCGGGATCTTGTATTACGGAACGAGTAAAGAGACTTGCCGGTAAACGAGATTGAAATAGGTATGCGGATACTGACGATCGAATCTCGGGCAAGTAACATACCGAAGGACAAAGGGAATGACATACGGGATTATATGAATCCTTGGCACTGAGGTTCAAACGATAAGATCTTCGTAGAATATGTACGATCCAATATGGGCATCCAGGTCCCGCTATTGGATATTGACCGAGGAGTCTCTCGGGTCATGTCTACATAGTTCTCGATCCCGCAGGGTCTGCACACTTAAGGTTCGACGTTGTTTTATGCGTATTTGAGTTATATGGTTGGTTACCGAATGTTGTTCGGAGTCCCGGATGAGATCACGGACGTCACGAGGGTTTCCGGAATGTTCCGGAAACGAAGATTGATATATAGGATGACCTCATTTGATTACCGGAAGGTTTTCGGAGTTACCGGGAATGTACCGGGAATGACGAATGGGTTCCGGGAGTTCACCGGGGGGGGCAACCCACCCCGGGGAAGCCCATAGGCATTGGGGGTGGCGCACCAGACCTTAGTGGGCTGGTGGGACAGCCCAAGAGAGCCCTATGCGCCATAGAAAGAAAAATCAAAGAGAAAAGAAAAAAAAGAGGAGGTGGAAAAAGGGGGAAGGACTCCTCCTTCCAAACCTAGTTGGACTCGGTTTGGAAGGGGAGGGTTTTCCCCTTAGGTTCGGCCGACCCCCTTGGGAGTCCTTGGACCCCAAGGCAAGGCTCCCCCTCCTCCCCCTATACATACGGAGGTTTTAGGGCTGATTTGACACAACTTTGCCACGGCAGCCCCACCACATATCTCCACGGTTTTACCTCTAGACCGCGTTTCTGCGGAGCTCGGGCGGAGCCCTGCTGAGACGAGATCATCACCAACCTCCGGAGCGCCGTCACGCTGCTGGAGAACTCTTCTACCTCTCCGTCTCTCTTGCTGGATCAAGAAGGCCGAGATCATCATCGAGCTGTACGTGTGCTGAACGCGGAGGTGCCGTCCGTTCGGCACTAGATCGTGGGACTGATCGCGGGACGGTTCGCGGGGTGGATCGAGGGACGTGAGGACGTTCCACTACATCAACCGCGTTCACTAATGCTTCTGCTGTACGGTCTACAAGGGTACGTAGATCATACATCCCCTCTCGTAGATGGACATCACCATGATAGGTCTTCGTGCGCGTAGGAAAATTTTTGTTTCCCATGCGACGTTCCCCAACACTCCGCCCACCATATATAGGAGGCAGGGGGAATCCATGGCGCCCTAGGGATTCCCCTAGGGTTGGCCGACCGAGCCCAAGAGGAGGAGTCCTCCTCCAAGTGGGTTTTTGGAGGCGCTAGGAGGACTCCTCCTCCTAGTCCAACACCTCACCATCTCACCACTTCGGCTGCATAGGCCCATTAGGCTGGCCGCCCAGCCGACTAAGTTCTGGTACGCCACCTCATAGGCCTATGTGGCTCCCCGGGGTGGTTAGCCCCTCCCGGTGAACTCCCGGAACCCATTCATCACTCCCCGTACACTACCAGAAATGCCCGCAACTTTTCCGGAGCCCAAATAACCTCTTCCTATATATCAAACTTCGTCTCCGGACCATTCTGGAACTCCTCATGATGTCCGGTATCTCACCCGGGACTCCAAACAACCTTCATTCACCAACATACATTACTCAACTATACCGAAACGTTACCGAACCCTAAGTGTGCAGATCCTGCGGATTCGAGAACTATGCAGACATGACCGAGACACTCTCCGATCAATAACCAATAGCGGGACCTGGATGCCTATATTGGCTCCTACATATGCCACGAGTATCTTTATCGGTCGAACCTCTATGTCAAGGATTCAGTTAATCCCGTATACTATTCCCTTTTCGTTCGGTAGGTTACTTGCCCGAGATTCGATCGTCGGTATCTACATACCTAGTTCAATATCGTTGCCGACAAGTCTCTTTACTCATCCCATAATACAAGATCACATGAATAATTATTTAGTCACATTGCTTGAAAGGCTTGCTATGATGTTGTATTACCGAGTGTGCCCTAGAGATACCTATCCGTCATACGAAGTGGAAAATCCCATTCTTGATTAACGCCAACCCAAGATACACCCTTGGAGATACCTGTAGAGAACCTTTATAGTCACCCAGTTATGTTCTGCCGTCTGATACACACATGGAATTCCTCCTGTGTCCGGGAGTTGCATGATCTCATAGTCATAGGAACAGATACATGACATGCAGAAAACAGTAGCAATAAACTGACACGATCACATGCTACATTCATAATTTGGGTCTTGTCCACCACATCATTCTCCTAATGATATGATCCCGTCATCAAACGATATCTCATGTCTATGCTTAGTAAACCTTGACCATGTTTGATCAACGAGCTAGTCCATAAGAGGCTCGCTAGGGACAGTGTGTTGTCTATGTATCCACACATGTATTTGAGTTTCCAATCAATACAATTCTAGCATGTCATGATTGTCTTCTACTTAGAATCTTTTACACATGAGAGAAGTTACATCTCAAAATTGATATCCTCTTTTCTTTTACGTCCACCGTTGCATTTCCTTTTTCAGTTTTTGGTGGCTTCGTGAAAGGATTTGTCTTGAGTGCGTATCTTATTTTCCTACATCTTGATGCACTGTTTGGCCGTGAAGATTATTTTTCTCATGCCTGTCTTGATGAGGGTTTTGCCATTTCGATTGGTATCCCTCCTCTCTTGACAAGGTTCTTATTTCCTATCTTCACCATGGGTTGTCACAAGCGTTGGTTCTTATTTTGTTTATTAGTAAGCTTGTGAACCCATTTTCTAGTATGTGTGTGTGGGAATGATATGTCTTGCACTTTGTGTCTCATTTCATCAAGACTATGTTGATGAGTAATGTTCATCCTTATCTTAGTCTTCTCAAGTGCCTTGCCATGACTCACACACCTTATTTTGGTTGAGCCTAATCTTAAGTTGCTTCTTTTACATGTTGCTCAACCACGTGTTTTGTGCAAGAGATTTGCTTATTGTCTCATCTTTCTTCTTGCACCCGTTGTGTGTTTTTATTAATTTTGGGGGAGCAACGATCCTATTTTGTGCACTCGTATCATTGTGACATCCTCGACTTTTGCAACACTAATTATTGTAATTAAGCTAAAGTGATCAACCGCTAATGATGCCACGTCATCGAATTTCCATCTTAGACCCGCGTTGATTCGAGTTTGTCCGGATCCAAAATTTGAAAACAAAAGAAAAGTATTTTATAAATTCATGTTAAATATTAAAAGAATATGTATGTGAAAGAGAGAATTAGAGGTATGTATAATAAATTGTAAAAGAAAGTATAAGAAAAGTATTTAAAAAGAAAGTTAAATAGTATATTAAATAATAAAAGATAGAAAAAAAGGAAACCAACCGGCCCAACTGGGCCAAAAGGCCCAGCCGGCCACCCCCCATCCCGCAAACCCTAGCCACCCCCCTGGCGAGGGAGCCGCCACCTCTCCCTCCCCCCTCGCTACTCCCTCCCCCCCTGGGCGCCGCCAGCCTCCCCCTCGTGGGGGGCCCCACCCACCCACGCTCTCCCTCTCTCCCGTAACTCCCTCCCTCTCCCGTGGCTCCGTCCCCCCAGGCCAGATCTCCTCTCCTCCCGTGGCCTCCTCCCCAGAGCCCCTCACCCCCCCACGAGCAACCCCATCCACCTCGCCCTCCCGTGCTACTCCTCCCACCGGCGACCGCCCCCAGCGCCGGCTCGCCCCCCCTCACCTATACCACCAGCCCCCCCCCCCCCCCGTCGGTCCCCACTCCCCGCCGGCGGCCCTCCGTGGCCACCCCACTTCGGCCGGCCTCCCCATCTCCGAGGGGCCCGTCTCCGGCGGCCCTCACCTCTCCGGCGAGCCCCCCCCCCTCCATCGCGCCGGCCAGCAGCACCACCTCGGCCCTCCATCCCGCCGGCGGCCCCCCTGCCTCTCCTCACCGAGGGGCCCCCCCTCCCCGTCGCGCCCCCTTCCTCCCGCTCGGTCCAGGAGGGACCGGGCAGGGAGACCGGCCCCCCCTCGGCCCCTTCACCACGCCGGCGAGCCCCTCCCCCACCGGGCCTCCCCACGCCCGTCTTCACCGGAACCACGTCACCGTCGTCACCTTCATCTTCGTGCGAACTCCGGCTTCATCGGGTCGTCTCATCACCGTCGGTGAGCCCCTCCTCGGGCTCCTCCCACCATGTCGATCTCCTCGCCGTCCCGGTTCCGTTCCGGCAAACGGGACCTCGATCCGTCGACGGTACACTCCGGTAGGAGGGATTGAAGTTTAGGTTCTTCTATGTTAGTTAGGAGAGAGTTCTGTGTCTCTGTGTTAGCACAGAGGGAGATGAGAGTTTTGAGAGAAAAGTAAATAAATATAAATGATGTATTAGATGCGTATGTATGTATGTATGTATGAGATGTGATGTATGTATTTGCGTATATGGATATTTAGAGGAATACGGTATTTGCACGGTTAGGTATGTAATAAAAAAATGAGTAAATGGCCTTGGGTCACTTACCGGTGGGGGCAATGCACCCGCTGTCTATGACACGGAGGCCCCACGCGATAAATTAAAATATAAATAATAGCAATATATGTTTTTATTAAATAAATAAATAAATAGATATAATAATTAATTAATGAGTTAATGAATTAGTTAAATAAATATATAAGTTAATCTGTTAATTAGAATAAATAATAAACATAATTAGAGTATGACACGCGGGTCCCCCCCACTAAATTAATCTGTTTAAATAATATTAATCTTAAATAAAACTTGTGCCTATGACGTTAGGGACCCGCTGGTCAGTTGACCATTCAACTGCTGATGTCAGCATGACATCGCGATGATGTCATAATAGGATTTTATTAAAATAGCTAAATCTGTTTTTAATTACTAAATAATTAATAAAACTTTAAAAATTAATATTAAATAATCCGTAAGTCAGATCAAAATAATTTCAACACGAAAGTTGATCAGCAAAACGAGACGAACCCGGATACACGGTCCGTTCGTCTGTCACGCGTCCCTAGCATAGCAAACTTGGAACTTTTCCTCCGTTTCTAGTATAACCGGTAGTAGCCCGAGACCCGGAAAATATCGTCAGATATTCTTCCGACCCGTCTATGACGGATGTTGCTGCGTTAGCTCATGTCTAGCCTGCATCTTTCCATGTCATGCTTTGTGTTGCATCGGTGCTATTATTTATTGTTTCTTCCCCCTCTTCTTACCGGTAGACCCCGAGACTGACGCTGCTGCCGGGTACATCTACGACCCTGCCGATCAGTCCTTTGCCGCAGAGCAGCAAGGCAAGCAAACCCCCCCTTGATCATTCCTATATCGCCTATGTCTTTCTTTCTACTGCTTGCATTAGTATTTTGCTACTGTTGTAGTTAGCTCCTATATCTGATGCATAGCCTGTTTTTGATGAACTGCTACTTTCTATCCTGTACTTTAAATATGCTTAGTATAGGTGGAGCAGTCATCCCCTCTGACCCCGTAGATCAGTTGCCCCGCTTGTTTTCAAATCTTGATCTCTGATCGACGAGCCAGACCCGACACAGCACATTCACCCCCCTTCGTTGTACGACGTTATAGGGATACTATCGGGTACCGAGGGTGACACCTCGCTAAGTACTCCTGATGATATCTCTGTAGTATAGCTAGTCGGTCGTGGTTATCGAGGGTGATTCCTCTTTCACCATTCCCGATGACGTCTCTGTCGTGCCACCCCGCGAGTGTGGGACCCCCGAGGGTGATTCCTCTAAGCCCACCTTGACGGGTACATCGTCCGGAATCCAACGAGGGTGATACCTCGGATTTCCCCCGATGTTACAACCACACAGTTACTCGACCATGTTACTGGGATCATTGGTGATTAGTTGTAAGACGGGTGGATTCCCGTGAGACTGTGTTGCTGGCCTAATTAAAATGCTAATGGATTTGGGTATTTGATCTGGGTTGGTCGGAGACCTTTTCGCACTAACCGGCTACGCGGGAAGAATTATGGGTACTCGACGTCGCGGTATCAGCCGAAGCTTTTCAGATGCCAGCAATGTAGCAGCGCGCGCCCGAGTGGTCCCGAGATGCATCGCGCTTGTGATTAAGGGATGCTAGGACTGACGTCGGCCGCCCACGCCACGTGCAGGAGCGTGAAGGGGAACTGGGCCCACGAACCCTTTGTGCTTAGGATTTAGACCGGCGGGCTGGTCTCTCTGATTAGTCTTAGGTGGGGCTGCGACGTGTCGATATTCCGAGGCCGGGCAGGACCCAGAAAAGTATGTCCGGCCAGAGTGTTATCGAGCGTGACGGGACATGTGGTGCACCCCTGCAGGGATGAAAATTAACTATTCGGATAGCCGTGTCCACGGTTACAGGACGACTTGGAGTTGTGCCCCGATCTTTTACAACTACAATTGTTACTTAACTGGAATTAGTTTGCCTCGGGATTGCTTCCTCGCAGGGAGTCGAGGGAGGATCTTTAGGCGTGACCTCACCTTAATATTGCTGCAACAATATGACTATTATTGTTTTACCCGTGTTCTACTCTCGTCTATTGCTGCAAGACCCTGAAGATGCTAGTCTTCGATAGGACTAGGCCTTCTCTCTCTATTCTCGCATTGCTGCAGTCAGTCCACATATAACCCCCTTCTTTGATACTGATGCATAATTAGAATAGTTCTGATGTAAGACTTGCGAGTACTTTGGATGAGTACTCACCGCTGCTTTGCTCCCCCCTTGTCCCCTTGATCCGTTTGCTGCGACGAGATGATGGAGCCCAGGAGATGGAGGTCCCCGCCACCGACGACTGCTACCCCGACGGTGCCTACTACTACGTGGAGGCCGCTGATGATCAGGAGTAGTTAGGAGGTTCCCAGGCAGGAGGCCTCGCCTCGTTCGATCTTTGTATCTCTTGTGCTAGCCTTCTCTAAGGCACCCCATGTTTTATGTCTGTACTCAGATATTTGTTGCTTCCGCTGACTCGTGTGTTTATCGAGCTTTCGTATTCTAGCCCTCGAGGCCCCTGGCTTGTAATATGAAGCTGATGTTATTTTATTTGTGTCTAGAGTTGTGTTGTGATATCTCCCCGTGAGTCCTTGGGTTTGATCGTACGCATTTGCGTGTATGATTAGCGTACGATTAAGCCGAGGGCGTCACAAGTTGGTATCAGAGCCGACTGCCTGTAGGTAGCCCCCTTTCCAACTCCTTGGCCGAAGTTGAGTCTAGTGTTTGAAAAACTTTACTAACACTGATGTTGTGGCTTACGGGCCCACATCTCAATTGGGTGGTATTAGTATCTTTTACTCCTTTCCTATACTCTGGGCTCTACTTTCTCTTCTCTTTTGGGTCAAAGATTTTACTAACTCTAACATTAGGTTCTCGAATCACATCGATCCGGAGCGCTGGACTATCTACTCTTTTTCTCCTGAATATGTATTACACACACTATCATTGACACCCGTCAATCTTATTTTCAGATGCGTCCCGCAAGACAGCACGTGCGCCTGACACAGGCCACTGAGACGACTGGGTTCCCGACCATTTTGGTCGATCTCCTGACCAGGCTGGGATATCGCTGGTACCCCGAGTACACTGTGTTCGAGGATTTCCGCGAGTACAACCAGTACCAGTACCAGGCTGAGGTTCGCATCTTCGACCAGAGGGGCGGCGAGACCCTCGAGCGCCACGTGTTCTGTGGTATTGGAGTGTCGGTCGAGATGGCCGTCCATGATGCGGCCTACATCGCCATCACCCGTCTCCGTGGAGCGTACCCTCACCTGGAGGAGAGCCCTTTCAGATACATCCCGCATGCTCCTGCTGGGGATGAGACTGGGTCTGATCTCACTGCCTACGCTTCTGACGTTCGGGAGCGCAGTGACCGTTCCTACGTTGCTGTCTGCGCCCCCTACGTGACGCGTCGCTACGACGCGCGGGTTCTGGTGCAGTACACTGAGGCAATGGATCGTGCTTTCCGAGCTCTGACTGTGGAGCTGTATGCTACGCGCGCTCGTCTTTACGACGCGTTGACAGAGCTGCAGCCATCACACTGTCCGAGGGTTCCCCCTATGCGCATCCGCGAGCCGAGCAGGACAGAGCTACCATCAGCTCTCGAGTGAACTGATGTTGGGGGTAGAACCCCTGCACTTGGACCTCAGCTGCTCGACTGGATGCGGTACCCTCACAAGAGTCACAATGGGACACAGGGTCCTGTCCCTACCTTCTATCACCGCCAGCTACCAGGATTCGATCGTCCTCTCCGACGTTGATGTAGCCTTATCGCTACATCTCATTATGGTACTCTTCCACCGCGTGCCTGCGCGCCGCCTAGTGAGTCCAGGGTATCGTCAAATGCGTCCGGGCTATCGCCAAATTTCGAATTTGTAATCGTTAGTCTGTAATCGAACTTATGTATGGGTCTATATGTCGAACTCAACTACTATGGAGTATCTATCGCATTTCCCTTTCGTTATGCTTGATTACTTCATGAATGCGTGCGATGCCTTTTCAATTACTTTAAGCTAAACTACCCCTGCTAAATATTTAACAGGATGGTTAGACCAGCTGGCCGCCCGCGTGGCCCTGCCAACGATGCACCACCCCCGCCTGCTGAGTATATGGCGGGGATGATCCAACAGTTTGAGCTGAACCGCCAGTTTATGCAAGGGCTCATGGATCAGTTCCAAAGGCCGAACATGAACCAACCGCAAGGCGTGACACTGCAAGACTTCTGCCGCCTCAACCCTGCAATCTACCGCAGCTCAACTCAGCCTCTTGATGCTGATGACTGGCTCCGTGACATTTCTTATGAGCTAGAGTCTGCCAATGTGCCCCTGGCGAGCTATGTCAACTTTGCCGCCTACTTTCTGAAGGGTCCCGCTGCTCAATGGTGGGACAGCCACAGGCGCTCTCAGACCGATGGAACTATCATCACTTGGGCAGAGTTCAAGGCTGCTTTCCGTGCTCGATACATTCCCCAGGGAATCATGGACCGGAAGAAGCGTGAGTTCCGCAACTTGGTCCAGGGCAACAAGACTGTGGATGCTTATCAGCGGGAATTTCTGGAGTTATCTCGCTATGCTGAAGAAGACATTGCGACTGATGCACGCAGGCAGGAGAAGTTCCGTGAAGGCCTCCACCCTGATATCAAGCTGACACTCCTCGTTCAGGACTATGCTGATTTCCCCACCCTCGTGAACAAGGCTATTCAGGTTGAGACTGGTCTGCAGGAATACAAAGATAGCAGCAAGCGCAACCGTGACATGGGCTCATCTTCGGGCTCATCTGCACAGAAGCGGAAGATCTGGATTCCCAACAACATGTACCATGCACATGCTCCTACTCCGAGGCCGTCCTATGCTGCACCTCGCCTGCCTCCTCCACCACCTAGGCAACCGAGGCTTCCAGCTCCACCACCTCGAGTTCCTCCTTCCCGCCCTGAGGACGGGCTGTGCTTCAAGTGTGGCCGTCCAGGTCACCGTGCTAGAGGCTGCAGGCAGAATCCGAATCAGCTGGCACTTCCCGCAACTGGCAGAGGCAACAACCAGAACCGCAACTTCAACACTAAGCCTGCTTATGTTCGTGGTCAGGCCAACAACATTGATATGGGTCAAGCTCAAGACCAGCCTGCTACCGTGATGGGTACACTTCTCGTTAACTCAGTACCTGCTTCTGTATTGTTTGATACAGGAGCATCGCATTCCTTTATGTCGGAAAATTTTGCATACATGCATGACATTAGGAGCGAAGAGATGAACATCCCGATAGTGGTAAACACCCCTGGGGGCGAATGCCGAACCTCTGTGGTTTGCCCCCATGTTCCAGTTGAAATTGAAGGATTAGAATTCCTTGCCAACCCCATCCTACTAAAGTCATCCAACATTGATCTCCTATTGGGGATGGACTGGTTGAAAGCTCATACGGCATCGATCGTTTGTGCCACCAAGACCGTCCACCTCCTACACCCTTCAGATGAAGTAATAAGCTACCATGCTCATCTCGTCCGTAATGCTGAGGCACGACTGTATGCTTTGAATGCATTAAATGCATCGCCTCTTGAAGGGATTGAAAACATACCGGTGGTCCGAGAGTTCCAAGATGTCTTTCCAGAAGAACTTCCGGGGATTCCCCCTGCTCGAGCTGTCGAGTTTGTCATTGACTTGGTACCCGGTACCACTCCTATTGCCAAGCGTCCTTATAAAATGCCACCACATGAACTCCTTGAACTTAAGCAAGAAATTGACAACTCGCTCCGTCTGGGTTTCATCCGTCCGAGTTCCTCTGCTTGGGGAGCACCTTCTCTCTTTGTTAAGAAGAAGGATGGGACAAATCGATTGGTTCAAGACTATTGTCCTATCAACCAGGCCACTATTCAGAACAAATATCCTCTCCCTCGGATAAGTGATTTGTATGATCAACTTGCTGGTTCCACCGTTTTCTCTAAGCTCGACTTGAGATTGGGATACCACCAGATCCGTGTTCGCAAGGAGGATATTCCAAAGACCGCCTTTGTTACTCGATATGGATCATACGAGTACACCGTCATGTCCTTCGGCTTAACCAATGCACCGGCAACCTTCTCTCGACTGATGAATTATATATTCATGGACTACCTCGACAAATTTGTCGTGGTATATCTTGATGATATTCTGGTGTTTTCGAAGAACAAAGAAGAGCATGCTGAACATCTTCGTCTTGTACTGGATAAGCTTCGGGAGCATAAACTCTATGCAAAGTATTCCAAATGTGAGTTCTGGCTAGACGAAGTGACTTACCTTGGTCATGTGATTTCCAAAGATGGTATTGCGGTCAACCCCGAACGAATTCAAGCTATTCTTGATTGGACTCCCCCGAAGAATGTCAAGCAAGTCAGAAGTTTTCTCGGACTCGCCAGCTATTGCCGTCGATTCGTCGAGAACTTCTCCAAGATTGCGAAGCCCTTAACCAACCTGCTTCACAAAGGTGTTAAGTATGAATGGACTGATAAATGTCAGGAAAGTCTCCAGGAACTCAAGGACAAACTGACGTCCGCTCCAGTACTTGCTCCTCCAGATACGAAAAGGGATTTCGTCATATACTGTGATGCTTCTCGTCAAGGAATAGGTTGTGTCCTAATGCAGGATCGCAAGGTGATCGCTTATGCTTCGCGACACCTGCGTGCTCATGAAGAGAACTACCCAGTTCATGATCTCGAGCTTGCCGCAGTCATTCATGCGTTGAAGGAATGGCGACAATACCTTGTCGGTAATCGCTGTGAAATCTACACCGACCATCAAAGTCTGAAGTACTTGTTCACTCAACCGGAGCTGAACCTGCGTCAACAAAGATGGATGGAGCGTATAGCAGATTTTGACTGTAGTATATCATATACCCCTGGCAAGGCTAATGTAATGGTTGATGCCTTAAGTCGCAAGTCATACTGCAACCACCTCCAGGTTCATCAGGTTCACGATCGTGTGCAAGAGGAATTCCGTAAGCTGAACCTCCACATTGTTCCTCAGGGTTACCTTGTTCCCCCTCCTGAAGAGTTTCAAAAGATGAACCTTCGTGTTGTTAATCAGGGTTCCCTCAGTAGCCTAGTGGTTGAACCAGATCTTGTGAGCTCCATAAAGAATCTGCAAGACTTTGACGATGATGTCGACAGGATTAAGAGCTATATTGCGAAGGGTAAACCCTCCTTTTTCACTGTTGATGAAGGTGGCGCCTTATATTTCAAGGGTCGCCTATTCGTCCCAAATAAGAAGGAAAATCTCAGGATGACTGGGAAGGTGATGGAAGAAGCTCATGACACACCATTGTCTATTCATCCGGGTAGTACCAAGATGTACCAAGACATCCGGCAGAGATTCTGGTGGCCCAATATGAAACAAGACATTGCACACTATGTGGCAGAATGTGATATATGCCGGCGTATCAAAGCAGAACACCAAAAGCCTGCTGGAACTCTGCAGCCTATCTCTATTCCCGAGTGGAAATGGGACCACATTGAAATGGACTTCGTCATTGGTTTTCCCAGATCTCAGAAAGGTAATGCTGCTATTCTTGTCGTCATTGATCGACTGTCCAAAGTTGCACATTTCCTGGCCGTCAAAGAAACGATTAATGCTAGTCAGCTGGCAGATCTTTATATGTCAAGAGTTGTTTCACTTCACGGTATTCCATTGGTAATAAGTTCGGACCGTGGCAGCTTGTTCACTTCAAAATTCTGGGAAAGTTTTCAGAAGGCTATGGGGACTCATCTGTCCTTCAGCACTGCATTTCATCCTCAATCCCAGGGACAAGTTGAACGAGTCAACCAAATTCTCGAGGACATGCTTCGAGCTTGTGTCATTTCTTTCGGTAAGAAATGGGAGGAATCTCTCCCGTATGCCGAGTTCTCTTACAACAATAGCTATCAAGCTAGTCTGAAGATGGCCCCTTTCGAAGTATTGTATGGGTGAAGGTTTCGAACTCCTCTGAATTGGTCAGAAACTGGGGAACGATCACTCTTCGGTCCGGATATTATTCAACATGCCGAAGATCAAGTCTGCATTATTCATGAGAATCTGAGGGCTGCTCAGTCTCGTCAGAAGAGTCAGTATGACCGTCATCATCAAGATATGGTCTATCAACCTAGCGAAAAGGCTTATCTTCGTGTCACACCAATGAGAGGTGCACACCGTTTCGGAATCAAGGGCAAGTTAGCTCCTCGTTATATTGGTCCTTTCACTGTTCTCGAAAGGCGTGGAAGAGTGGCTTATCAATTGGAACTGCCGGTGAACCTTTCTCAGGTTCACGATGTCTTCCATGTTTCTCAGCTCCGTCGCTGCTTCAAGGACCCTATTAGAACAGTGGATCACGATATGCTTGAGCTACAACAAGACCTCTCTTATAAAGAACATCCGGTCCGCATTCTCGACCAAGCTGAACGTAAGACTCGTCGCAAGGTCACCAAGTTCCTTAAGGTGCAGTGGTCAAATCACTCTGAAGATGAAGCCACTTGGGAACGCGAGGATCATCTTCGTGATGAATACCCCGGGCTCTTTCCTTCTACCTCTTAATTCTCGGGACGAGAATTCTTGTTAGTAGGGGAGAATTGTGACATCCTCGACTTTTGCAACAGTAATTATTGTAATTAAGCTACAGTGATCAACCGCTAATGATGCCACGTCATCGAATTTCCATCTCAGACCCGCGTTGATTCGAGTTTGTCCTGATCCAAAATTTGAAAACAAAAGAAAAGTATTTTATAAATTCATGTTAAATATTAAAAGAATATGTATGTGAAAGAGAGAATTAGAGGTATGTATAATAAATTGTAAAAGAAAGTATAAGAAAAGTATTTAAAAAGAAAGTTAAATAGTATATTAAATAATAAAAGACAGAAAAAAAGGAAACCAACCGGCCCAACTGGGCCAAAAGGCCCAGCGGCCACCCCCCATCCCGCAAACCCTAGCCACCCCCCAGGCGAGGGAGCTGCCACCTCTCCCTCCCCCCTCGCTACTCCCTCCCCCCCTGGGCGCCGCCAGCCTCCCCCTCGTGGGGGGCCCCACCCACCCACGCTCTCCCTCTCTCCCGTAACTCCCTCCCTCTCCCGTGGCTCCCTCCCCCCATGCCAGATCTCCTCTCCTCCCGTGGCCTCCTCCCCAGAGCCCCTCACCCCCACGAGCAACCCCATCCACCTCGCCCTCCCCTGCTACTCCTCCCACCGGCGACCGCCCCCAGCGCCGTTTCGCCCCCCCCCCCCACCTATACCACCAGCCCCCCCCCCCCCCCCGTCGGTCCCCACTCCCCGCTGGCGGCCCTCCCTGGGCACCCCACTTCGGCCGGCCTCCCCATCTCCGAGGGGCCCGTCTCCGGCGGCCCTCACCTCTCCGGCGAGCCCCCCCTCCACCGCGTCGGCCAGCAGCACCACCTAGGCCCTCCATCCCGCCGGCGGCCCCCCTGCCTCTCCTCACCGAGGGGCCCCCCTCCCCGTCGCGCCCCCTTCCTCCCGCTCGGTCCAGGAGGGACCGGGCAGGGAGACCGCCCCCCCTCGGCCCCTTCACCACGCCGGCGAGCCCCTCCCCCACCGGGCCTCCCCACGCCCGTCTTCACCGGAACCACGTCACCGTCGTCACCTTCATCTTCGTGCGAACTCCGGCTTCATCGGGCCGTCTCATCACCGTCGGTGAGCCCCTCCTCGGGCTCCTCCCACCATGTCGATCTCTTCGCCGTCCCGGTTCTGTTCCGGCAAACGGGACCTCGATCTGTCGAGGGTACACTCCGGTAGGAGGGATTGAAGTTTAGGTTCTTCTATGTTAGTTAGGAGAGAGTTCTGTGTCTCTGTGTTAGCAGAGAGGGAGATGAGAGTTTTGAGAGAAAAGTAAATAAAGATAAATTAGATGCGTATGTATGTATGTATGTATGTATGTATGTATGAATGTGATGGATGTATTTGCGTATATGGATATTTAGAGGAATACGGTATTTGCACGGTTAGGTATCTAATAAAAAAAATGAGTAAATGGCCTTGGGTCACTTACCGGTGGGGCCAATGCACCCGCTGTCTATGACAGGGAGGCCTCACGCGATAAATTAAAATATAAATAATAGCAATATATGTTTTTATTAAATAAATAAATAAATAGATATAATAATTAATTAATGAGTTAATGAATTAGTTAAATAAATATATAAGTTAATCTGTTAATTAGAATAAATAATTAACATAATTAGAGTATGACACGCGGGTTCCCCCCACTAAATTAATCTGTTTAAATAATATTAATCTTAAATAAAACTTGTGCCTATGACGTTCGAGACCCGCTGGTCAGTTGACCAGTCAACTGCTGATGTCAGCATGACATCGCGATGATGTCGTAATAGGATTTTATTAAAATAGCTAAATCTGTTTTTTAATTACTAAATAATTAATAAAACTTTAAAAATTAATATTAAATAATCCGTAAGTCAGATCAAAATAATTTCAACATGAAAGTTGATCAGCAAAACGAGACGAACCCGCATACACGGTCCGTTCGTCTGTCACGCGTACCTAGCATAGCAAACTTGGAACTTTTCCTCCGTTTCCTGTATAACCGGTAGTAGCCCGAGATCCGGAAAATATCGTCAGATATTCTTCCGACCCGTCTATGACGGATGTTGCTGTGTTAGCTCATGTCTAGCCTGCATCTTTCCATGTCATGCTTTGTGTTGCATTGGTGCTATTATTTATTGTTTCTTCCCCCTCTTCTTACCGGTAGACCCCGAGACTGACGCTGCTGCCGGGTACATCTACGACCCTGCCGATCAGTCCTTTGCCGCAGAGCAGCAAGGCAAGCAAACCCCCCTTGATCATTCCTATATCGCCTATGTCTTTCTTTCTACTGCTTGCATTAGTATTTTGCTACTGTTGTAGTTAGCTCCTATATCTGATGCATAGCCTGTTTTTGATGAACTGCTACTTTCTATCCTGTACTTTAAATATGCTTAGTATAGGTGGAGCAGTCATGCCCTCTGACCCCGTAGATCAGTTGCCCCGCTTGTTTTCAAATCTCGATCTCTGATCGACGATCCAGACCCGACACAACACATTCACCCCCCTTCGTTGTACGACGCTATAGGGATACTATCGGGTACCGAGGGTGACACCTCGCTAAGTACTCCTGATGATATCTCTGTAGTATAGCTAGTCGGTCGTGGTTATCGAGGGTGATTCCTCTTTCACCATTCCCGATGACGTCTCTGTCGTGCCACCCCGCGAGTGTGGGACCCCCGAGGGTGATTCCTCTAAGCCCACCTTGACGGGTACATCGTCCGGAATCCAACGAGGGTGATACCTCGGATTTCCCCCGATGTTACAACCACACAGTTACTCGACCATGTTACTGGGATCATTGGTGATTAGTTGTAAGACGGGTGGATTCCCGTGAGACTGTGTTGCTGGCCTAATTAAAATGCTAATGGATTTGGGTATTTGATCTGGGTTGGTCGGAGACCTTTTCGCACTAACCGGCTACGCGGGAAGAATTATGGGTACTCGACGTCGCGGTATCAGCCGAAGCTTTTCAGATGCCAGCAATGTAGCGGCGCGCGCCCGAGTGGTCCCGAGATGCATCGCGCTTGTGATTAAGGGATGCTAGGACTGACGTCGGCCGCCCACGCCACGTGCAGGAGCGTGAAGGGGAACTGGGCCCATGAACCCTTTGTGCTTAGGATTTAGACCGGCGGGCTGGTCTCTCTGATTAGTCTTAGGTTGGGCTGCGACGTGTCGATATTCCGAGGCCGTGCAGGACCCAGAAAAGTATGTCCGGCCAGAGTGTTATCGAGCGTGACGGGACATGTGGTGCACCCCTGCAGGGATGAAAATTAACTATTCGGATAGCCGTGTCCACGGTTACAGGACGACTTGGAGTTGTGCCCCGATCTTTTACAACTACAATTGTTACTTAACTGGAATTAGTTTGCCTCGGGATTGCTTCCTCGCAGGGAGTCGAGGGAGGATCTTTAGGCGTGACCTCACCTTAATATTGTTGCAACAATATGACTATTATTGTTTTACCCGTGTTCTACTCTCGTCTATTGCTGCAAGACCCTGAAGATGCTAGTCTTCGATAGGACTAGGCCTTCTCTCTCTATTCTCGCATTGCTGCAGTCAGTCCACATATAACCCCCTTCTTTGATACTGATGCATAATTAGAATAGTTCTGATGTAAGACTTGCGAGTACTTTGGATGAGTACTCACCGCTGCTTTGCTCCCCCCTTGTCCCCTTGATCCATTTGCTGCGACGAGATGATGGAGCCCAGGAGATGGAGGTCCCCGCCACCGACGACTTCTAGCCCGACGGTGCCTACTACTACGTGGAGGCCGCTGATGATCAGGAGTAGTTAGGAGGTTCCCAGGCAGGAGGCCTCGCCTCGTTCGATCGTTGTATCTCTTGTGCTAGCCTTCTCTAAGGCACCCCATGTTTTATGTCTGTACTCAGATATTTGTTGCTTCCGCTGACTCGTGTGTTTATCGAGCTTTCGTATTCTAGCCCTCGAGGCACCTGGCTTGTAATATGAAGATGATGTTATTTTATTTGTGTCTAGAGTTGTGTTGTGATATCTCCCCGTGAGTCCTTGGGTTTGATCGTACGCATTTGCGTGTATGATTAGCGTACGATTAAGCCGAGGGCGTCACAATCATATACAAAAATCTCTTATTAGTGCACAAATCATGGGGAGCTTCTCTAGTTTTGATAAAACACTCCGTTGCTTTTATCATAATATCTTTTATTCATGTGGTTCGAAGGACCATATGATTGTTTGTTCCATCCGGTATCTTTTGATTGCTTGCCTCTATTTTGGAATGTCCTTGTGGCATACGATTCTTTTATTTGCAATCTTTGGGTCCTCAATATAGTTTGTTTTCCTCCAACTACGTACTTATCATTGTATTTGTGTATTTATTTGCACTCATTTGCTGAGAAGTACACACTTTTTGGAGGACCACCAAATATATTGGCTTTCTAAACTTTTCGTCCATTTTGGCAATCGATGTCAATGGGGGAGAAGTTTAGAGAGTTTACTTTGGATATGTTTAGAGGGGTTTGCTTTTATTGTGTAAGCATTTACATCTTGCACGCATGCATTATTGTTTTGTATGTGTGCGGTTGGTTATGCTTATTTCCTTATATAAACTCTCTTGAAGTAGTTGTCATCAATTACCAAAATGGGGGAGATTGTTAGAGCATATATCTCCATAGGTAATTGATGAAAATTCCTATGGACTAATGGTTGCCTTGAGTTACATTTATAGGATTTGTCCATAGGAACTTCTTGAAGTCCATCTGTTGGGTTCAAGGAGTTTATATGATGACCAAGATGGTATTCAAGATCTCAGACAAAGAGTAAATCAAGATGATCAACACACAAACCGTACAAGATGTACCGAGAGGGATCAAGTGATCCCATGGTATGGTAAGCATTGTCCATTACGTGTTTGTGTACTAACCCATGGTCTTCATGAGAGTTCTATGTGGGGGTTAGGTGTGTTTCCATGGGCTTGCGTCAAAGGGAAGATCTCATACAACCCATGAAGTATGCTGAAGAGTGGCTCACCCATAGTGAGTATGGGGGGAGCAATCAACTAGTCTTCATCAAGCCAACGCAATCAAGAAAGGTGGTCCATCTTGAGGAAGGCAAGATCATCATCATCTAGCTCAAGAGGACGAGGTGCAAGGTATAGGTTTTCCCTTGATAGGTTTTCTGTTTAGGATAGATTGGTTCACTATCAAGGGGGGCTCTCAAGTGAGTAGCTTGATCGTATCGTTCGTTGAGAGCTCAAACCATTTGCATCCTTGCATCATACTTCTTGGTTCTTGTTTGGTGTTTCTCTTTGTGAGTTTTAGAGCTTATGGTCATCTTCGTGACAAGCTCGAGTTCATTGAAAATGGAGTCCATATGCATCTACTATGATGTTTTCGATGTTGGAGTTTTTGCCGGTTCTTCATTCATAGAGACCTCACATCTCTATATCATTGGCATTTTCATATCTGCATGGTCTTAATATTTTCATAGCTGTTTTGATAGCTCTTGTCGTCCTGAATCCAACAAGCTTGGGTTTGCTCGATTCGGAGCTCATATGCGAAAGTTATGGCTGTTTCAGTGGCGAGCGGTAGTACCGCTAGAGTTGGTGGTAGTACCACTGGCCCTAGAGGTAGTACCACTAGAGCTGGCGGTAGTACCGTTGTCCCAGCGGTAGTACCGCCCCTGGCCAGCGGTAGTACCGCTCCAAGTTTTTAGTACCGTCATCTTTGCGGTTGTACTGCGCCGGACATTTTTGCGAAGACTTTCTTGGCGGTGGTTGGCCCGGTAGTATCTTTGCGCTACCATGGGCTCAGCGGTAGTACCGCCGGAGGGTCAGTGGTAGTACCGCTGGAGCCAGCGGTAGTACCGCTGGGCTCGGGCTGTAAGTGAGGGTAACGGTTTGATTCCTTCCCCCACTATATAAAGGGGGTCTTCTTCCCCCTTGGCCGCATCTATCCGTTGAGCTCTTGTTCTACCTCCATTGTTGACATTCCTAGAACTTGCTTACTCTCAATCCCTCCAATGACTCTTGCTTGTTCTTGAGGGAAAAGAGAGAGGAGATCTAGATCCACATCTCCACCAATCACTTTCTCCTCTATGTGAGGGGGACCCCTTGGATCTAGATCTTGGAGTTCTTTGTGAGCTCCTTGTTCTTCCTCTCATATTTCTCCATAGCTTTCGTTGTTGTGGAGGGATTTGAGTGTGAGGGACTTGACCACTTCGTGTGTTCTTGCCATTGCATTGGTTGCATCGGTTTGAGTTCTCCACGGTGATACGTGGAAGTGAAGTTTGAGAAGCTTATTACCTTTGGTACTTAGTAACCTAGATATTGTTCTTCGTGGATGCTTTGGCGTCCTAGAAGCTTGGTGGTGTCTCGGAGCTCAATCATTGTGGTGTGAAGCTCCGGGAAAGCGTCGGGGTCTCCAAGTAGGTTGTGGAGATTGCCTCGAGCAATTTGTACGGGTACCGGTAACCGCCCCCAAGGGTTGCCACGTGTACGGGTTCGGTGACCGCCCCCAAGGTTTGCCATTTGTACGGGTTCGGAGACCGCCCTCAAGGGTCCCTTAGTGGAATCACGGCATCTTGCATTGTTCGAGGGCGTGAGGAGATTATAGTGGCCTTAGTGGCATCTTGGGGAGCATTGTGCCTCCACACCGCTCCAACGGAGACTAGCATCCGCAAGGGTGTGAACTTCGGGATACATCATCGTCTCCGCGTACCTCGGTTATCTCTTACCCGAACCCTTTACTTATGCACTTTACTTTGTGATAGCCATATTGTCTCTTGTCATATATCTTGCTATCACTTAGTTGTTTATCTTGCTTAGCATAAGTTGTTGGTGCACATAGGTGAGCCTAGTTGTTTGTGGTTTTGTGCTTGACATATTAAACGCTAGTTTTATTCCGCATTTGTTCAAGCCTAAACCTTAATTATTTTAAAGCGCCTATTCACCCCCCCCCCTCTAGGTGACATCCACGTCCCTTTCAATGGATAATAAAGGATTATCATGAGCAAGGAAATATAATACTAAATAATTTATTATTACCTCTAGGTCATATTTCCAACAGTCTCCCACTTGCACTAGAGTAAATAATCTAGTTCACATCACTATGTGATTCACACCCAATAACTTCTGGGGTTTAATCATGGTTGCTTGTGAGAGAGGTTTTAGTCAACGCGTCTGAACCTTTTAGATCCATGTATGCTTTACAAATCTATATGTTATCCTATAGATGCTGCTACCACGTGCCATTTGGAACCATTCCAAACGACTGCTCCACTATACGGATTTAGTTTGCTACTCAGAGTCATCCGGATTAGTGTCAAAGCTTGCATCATTGTAACCCTTTACGACGAACTCTTTTATCACCTCCATAATCGAGAAATAAATCCTTAGTCCACTGGTTATGAAGGATAACTTTAACCTCTATCAAGTGATTCCTTCCTAGATCACTCTTTGTACCCCTTCACAGACTCATGGCAAGGCACACATCAGGTGCGGTACACAACATGGCATACTATAGAGCCTATGGCTAAGGCATAGGGGACGACCTTCGTCCTTCCTCTTTCTTTTGCCATGGTCGGGCTTTGAGTTCTACTCAAATTCACACCTTACAATACAGTCAAGAACTCCTTCTTTAACCGATATAGTTTGAACTCCTTCAAAATCTTGTCACAGTATGTATTCATTGAAAGTTTTATCAAGCGTTTTGAGCTATCTCTATAGATCTTGATGCTTACTGTTCAAGTAGCTTAATCCAGGTTTACAGAGATCCTACATCATTTCCGATCAACAATATGTCAACCACATATACTTATCAGAAATTCTATAGTGCTCCCACTAACTTTCTTGGAAATACAAGTTTCTTTTAAACTTTGTATAAACAAAAAAGCTTTGATCATCTCATCAAAGCATACATTCCAACTCCGAGATGCTTGCTCCAGTCCATAGAAGGATCGCTGTAGCTTGCATACTTGTTAGCATCCTTAGGATCGACAAAACCTTTTGGTTGTAACCCTTACAACCTTTCCTGAAGGAAACCGTCGAGGAAACAATGTTTGACATCACGTCCAAGATTTCATAATTGAAAGATGCAGCAACTGCTAACATAATTCCAACAGACTTTAGCATCACTATGAGTGAGAAAGTCTCATCGTAGTCCACTCCTTGAACTTGTCGGAAACCTCTTTGCGACAAGCCGAGCTTTTCTAAATGGTGACATTTACCATCACCGTATGTCTTCCTTTTAAAGATCCATCTCTACTTAATAGACTTACGACTATCAAGTAGTTCTTCCAAAGTCCACATTTTGTTTTCATACATGGATCATATCTCACATTTCATGGCCTCTATCCATTTGTCGGAACCACGGCCCTACATCGCTTCTCCATAGGTTGTAGGTTCATTGTTATCCAGGAACATGACCTCCAAGACAGGATTACCGTACCACTCTGGAGCGGTATCTGTCCTTGTGGACCTACGTGGTTTGGTAGTGACTTGATCTGAAGCTTCATGATCACCATCATCAGCTTCCACTTCAACTGGTGTAGGCACCATAGGAACAATTTCCTGCACCCTTCAACTCTTTGCTTGAAGTGACGGTTCAAAAACCTCATTAAGTTCCATCATCCTCCCACTCAATTCTTTTGAGAGAAACTCTTTCTTGAGAAAGGACCCATTTTCATAAACACACACTTTGCTTTCGGATCTGAGATAGGAGGTATACCCAACTGATTCCTTTTGGTATCCTATGAAGATGCAATTATCCGCTTTGGGTTTGAGCTTATCAGGCTAAAGCCTTTTGACATAAGCATCACAACCCCAAACTTTAAGAAATGACAGATTTGGTTTCTCTAAACCATAGTTCATACGGTGTCTAAACGGAATTAAATGGTGCCCTATACAAGGTGAATGTCGTTGTCTCTAATTCATGACCCCGAAACGGTAGTGGTAATTCGATAAGAGACATCATAGTATGCACCATATCCAATAGGGCACGACTATGACGTTCGGACACACCATCACACTATGGTGTTCCAGGTGGCATGAGTTGTGAAACAATTTCCATACTGTCTTAAATGTATACCAAACTCGTAACTTAGATATTCACCTCTACCATCACATCGTAGACATGTTATTCTCTTGCCACGACGATCTTCAACTTCACTCAGAAATTGCTTGAACTTTTCAATAATTCAGACTCGTGATTTATCAAGTAAATACACCTATATCTACTCAGATAATCTGTAAAATAAGAACATAATGATATCCACTGCGTGCCTCAGCACTCATTCGACTGCATACATCAAAATGTATTATTTCCAATAAGTCACTTGCTCGTTCCATCTCACTAGAAAACGAGGCCTTGAGTCATTTTGCCCATGTGGCATGATTTGCATGTCCCAAGTGATTCAAAATCAAGTGAGTTAAAAGATCCATCTGCATGTAGTTTCTTCATGCGTTTAAACCAATAGGCATGGTTCGCATGTCTCAAATGATTCAAAAACGAGTGAGTCCAAAGATCCATCAGCATGGAGCTGTCTTCATGCGTTTTATACCAATATGACTTAAGCGGCAGTGCCACAAGTAAGTTGTACTACCATTACTACTTTGTATCTTTTGGCATCAATATTATGAACATGTGTATCACTACGATCGAGATTCAATAAACCATTCATATTAGGTGCATGACCATTGAAGGTGTTATTCAAGTAAACAGAGTAGCCATTATTCTCTTTAAATGAATAATCATATTGCAATAAATACGATCTAATCATGTTCATGTTCAATGCAAACATCAAACAACATTTAGGTTTAACACTAATCGAGAAGGTAGAGGGAGCGTACGATGGTGATCACATCAACCTTGGAAACACTTCCAACACACATCGTCACCTCGCCTTTAGCTAGTCTCCATCTATTCCATAGCTTTTATTTCGAGTTACTAACATTTAGCAACTGAACCGGTATCTAATACCCACGTGCTACTAGGAGTATTAGTAAAGTACACATCAATAACACGTATATCTAATATACTTCTGTTGACGCTGCCAACCTTCTTATCTATCAAGTGTCTAGGGCAATTCTGGCTTATTTATCATTCCCCTCATCGTAGAAGCACTTAGTCTCGGGTTTGGGTTCAACCTTGGGTTTCTTCATTGCAGTGACAACTGACTTGTCATTCTCGAAGTTTCCCTTCATTTCCTCGCCCTTGCTGAAACTAGTGGTTTTACCAACCATCAACACTTGATGCTCCTACTTGATTTCTACCTTCGCGGAGTCAAACATCGCAAATAGGTGAGGGATCATCTTGTCTATGTTGGAAAGAGGCAATAATAATTTGGTTATTATTATATTTCCTTGTTTGTGATAATTGTTTATTATCCATGCTATAATTGTATTGATTTGAAACTCACATACATGTGTGGATACATAGACAAAACACTCTCCCTAGTAAGTGTCACATCCCAAAAATTTAATAAGATTTTTAGAAAATAAAATATTGCTTAAAATAAATATTTTGAGAAATAATCTGCTTGAGGACACTTTTCAAAACCTCTTTCCAAAAACTTTTCTTTTCAAGTGGCATTTTAAAGACCATGTAGTTCTTGAGCCCTTAGTTGAGACCATTTTAAATTCTTTAATTAATTCAAGGGGGATATTATTTTGCCCATGTTTATGTAAAATCTGAATTTCTGGGTTTTCAATTAATCTTTGAAACATTCCTTTTTTCCTTTTATAAAGATTCTTGCCCAAGTAAATGTTCTTAAAAATTTATGTTGGAATGTGAGTACTTGCATCAAGACATTTCTTTTCTTCTGGCAATTTCCTGGGATATTTTGTTTTAATATTTTGTCAAGGTTTCTTTTATTCAAAAATGACTTGTATTTTCTTTAAGGGTTTGTTTTGCACTACAACCCTTATATAACTTTTTCTAAAAATTCTATAAAAACTTGAAGATGACCTATGATGTCCCTACATCATAGTTTTTCAAAAATTTAGCCAAGTGTTTTGAAAAATTTAAGCACATTAACTTATTTGCTAATCTGGCCCAAATTTGAGTTTATACTACAAACCTTAGAAATGATCTCTCAAAAATTCTATAAAAAATTTGGGATGTCAAGTGAAGCATGAGATTCATTTTTATGCAAAAACCCAACCTTGTGCTTTGGAAAAATTTAGCAAACCTACCATTTTCCTGTTCTGGTCCAGTTTGATGATTTGAACTACAACCATGTGTTTTCTTGCTCTACTTTCCATGAGATTTTTAGTGCTAGTAGTTTTCCCTACCAAAACTTTAACTCTAGGAGTTGAGCCCCATTGGATGATTTTAAGTGCATGTGATATTAACCTCAACTTTCTGGCCAGGAATGTTCTTCTCAAAACTTTGCATTAGCAAGTTTTTCTTTTTGCCTATCTAGCCTTGCCATTCTGACCAGCACCTAGGGAGACTCTGATCTGGTAACTTTGGTGTCCAGAAGAGCTCACTAGATACCGTTGTCATTTTGTCGAACACTTGTAGTGCATAGCGAGATTTGGCATTAGTTTGAGAGTTCATTGACAATTTCCTTTCTTGGCCCAACCAGCTTATCCACTAACCTTTTCCTAGCCCCTAGCCTAGCCCTGTGTGGTTTCACTAGCATTGGTAGTATTTTGGGTGCACAGGCATTTTGTCGAGCACGTGCCATGCGTGCTCTAGGCATACCAAGAGCGCACGTTTTGCACGCGCGTGTGCAGAGCCACCGCGTCCACGCACCCTTTCCCTTTTGGTTTGTTGCAGAGCCGCGTCAACACTCCTCCCTCACCAGTAGTTGCCCCCTCTGCGCGAGAAGTGCCGTGGCAGCGCCATGGCCGTGGTGGATAGCTGGCGTCCTTCTGCACCAGCAGTAGCCCGCACCGCGCAAGCAACCCCGGCCAGCCAACTCCCCCTGGACCACCTCCCCTGCATCATGTGCTCGCTGCCCGTCGTGTCTGTCGTCCCCTGCCGCTCCTGTGCTACCGTAGTTGCGGTCGCCGACAAGCTTATCCGCAAGCTGCTGCGAGCCCGCCTTGAGCCGGCTATATAAGGGATCCACGAGCCCTCTGAGCATCTCAGCAGCCTCCCGGAGCGTGCTGCCATCGCCCCACCCCTCAATTCGGCCGGAGCCCATCGCCTTGCTTCTCTTTGGCCGCAACGCCGCCATCCGTCTCTCGCTAAATTCCGGAAACCCCGAACCCCGGTCGACCCACCATGATCATTGGTACCCTCCCCAAAACCTAGCTAACCCATTCCCGATGCAAAAATCGGGCCATGGCCGTCGTAGGCCGAAGCCACCACTGCCGGAGCTCTCTGTCGCCACGACGGGAGGAGGCTCACCTGAGGTTCTCGGTTATTCCTTTGCCCTCCGGAGGATGGGGCCCTCCCTCCTGAGCATGTTGGTGTGCGCAGCTCCAGGAACGGAGCCTCCTAGCGTCGGCGAGCGCTGTCGGAGCTCACCCCTGAGGTTGTTCCGTGCACGCAAGAGGAGGAAGGAGGACCTGACAGGCGGGCTCTGCTTGTCGGTGAGCGAGCCAGCCAAGCCTCGAGTGGCGCAGCCCTCATGGTGCGTTTTTGTTTGAGTAAAGCATATTCTTTTGTAGCTGGCTCAATGAATACGTTTTCCGTGCTAGGAAGCGTATTCAGACCGAAGCGTTTTCTTTTATATTAGATTTTCAACACAGATTTAAATAGAAACTTAAAATGGTTCTAACTTTTTACTTATAACTCCAAATGGATTGATTCTTCTTCATACCTCTTTCTAGTTACCTCTAGTTTATTTACATATTTATTTCAAAAATATTCAAATAAATTTTGTGTGATGTTTTGTGTTTTTGTGTTAATTCAAATATTTTCAAAATAGGATTTTGAAGAGAGGAGACCTAGTCCAAGATGTTGGGGTACACCTCACCCTCCTCAACTCCAAAGGCAAGCATCTTGAATCCAAATTTACATAAAGTTGCGTGATGTTTGTGGTGGTGCATATATTGCGTGATTTTAGATTATGTTAATAAAAATCTCGCATGAAATAATACCTTGCATAAGATCATGTGATGGATATTGTTGTTGCTAAATTTGTGGACGGCAAGTGGTGAGTGGTTACTGCCTCATACTTCGTATGATACATTGGTTTGGACAACCTCGGAGTAAGGTGTGTCTGGTGGAAATGAGACCATAGGCTCACACCTCGTGGGACAGGAGTGGTCACTGAAAGCATGTCGGTGTGTGATGGTAGTAACCCTGAGATAATCTTTTCAGCAAGATTGTGTGGTACTAACCCTTGCAGGAAAAATATTAAACCTCCTAAGTCGACCGTAGATCGAGTCTTGTCTGTGTGTCACCTTACCTTACGTGTTGTCGCACATCTTTTCGAAAGGAAATACGGTCTAGTAAGTCGTAAATCTATTACCAGGTACACCCCAAGTACAGAGGTCGAGATGAAGGTATCCATGGCCGTGGACTAAATCCAGTCATCCGGTCACGGGGCATGGGTGTTTTCGGTCTGGGACCGAGAGGGAATGGCCCTTCCCTAATAGCGCGCGGTATAAATTTGATCCCATGCTAGTCGAGGTCGGAGCCTCCCCATCTTATGATTTTTCCCTGCCAGCGTAGTCGGGGTGAAGCCGAACTTCACAAGGGTAAAAAATGAGTGTGTACTGGTTCTGAGTATTTACTTCTAAAATACCATATGCAGGATTAGTCTGAGTGACTATTGAAACACGTGGGTTGTGGGTAAAGAGTACACCCTCTGCAGACTCAAAACTGTTCGAGTAGTCGGGTCCATGGTTAAGGACGAGTGGTTGACTAGTCAAGTGTTGGTCTGAGTGTCGGTCTTCGGAGGAAGTTAAAGAAAGAATGAGACTAATCATGAAATGTGGTGGATGACCATATTATTATTATTACTGTGGTCTAACCCCTATGATTATGATTGTTGGATATCCCTGGGACGGTTCTACCTCCTGGATATTCTATAATTACTATTGTTTTATAAAAGCCCTTTCTGTGGTGTTGCTCAGACGCCCGACTAAGGCATGTTTATTATTATTTCTTATAAGCCCTTTCTGTGGTGTCGCTCAGACGCCCGACTGAGGCATGCTTATTATTATATGTCCTTTCTGTGGTGTCTCTTAGACGCGTGACTGTGACAACTTGTATTACTTGCACGTGAGCCCTTTAGGTGGTGTCGATCAGACGCCCGACTACGACACACATGTTATTACTTATTAATTATTACCTTCCTTGCTTGTTTATAAATCATTGGTGGAAAATTGCGTATCTACATGAATGCATCCATGAAGTAAAATCTAATGGCATGATAGAGTTATTAGTGGATTATGCATGCATCTCACCTGCTTTATCTTATTTGTTTTCTTGATGTTTGCGAGTACATTCAAAGTACTCACTTGCTTGTCCCTGGCTATTGTCTTGGCCAGATTGCGTTCAGAGAGGAGCACGATGTCTTCAAACCAGGAATCTAGGAGTCCAGGATAGAAGCCTTGTGAGATAGGAATTTATCCAGGTCAGCTATTCATGTGGGAATAGAGTCCCATGGACAGTGGAGATTCCTCGAGTCGCTTCCATCGCCAACCTTAGACTTTGGTCCAACCCAGTAGACCTTTATAGTCTTGTAACCCAGATTTTGTATTTTGCTTGGATATTCTGTATCAAGTAAGTGTCTGCCACCTAACAGCAATCCTGGGACTGGTAAACACAAAGACCTGTTTTCTGGAAATTATTTTCTGAAAAACCGGTCACTACACTAAGCCTCTAGTTGACTAGCTCGTTGATAAAAGATGGTTGACGTTTCCTAGCCATATACAAGTGTTGTCACTTGATAACGAGATCATATCATTAGGAGAACAATGTGATGGAAAAGACCCAAACTATGATCAAAGCATGTGATCGTGTTATTTTATTGCTGTTGTTTTTTGCATGTCAAGTATATAATCATATGACCATGAGATCATGTAACTCACTGACACCGGTGGAATGCCTTGTGTATATCAAATGTCGCAATGTAAGTGGGTGACTATCAAGGTGCTCTACAGGTATCTCCGAAGGTGCGCGTTGAGTTAGCAAGGATCATGACTGGGATTTGTCACTCTGTATGACAGAGAGGTATCTCTGGGCCCTCTCGGTAATACAACATCATAACAAGCCTTGCAAGCAATGTGACTAAAGAGTTAGACACGGGATTTTGTATTACGGAATGAGTAAAGAGACGTGCCCGTAACGAGATTGAAATAGGTATAGAGATACCGACGTTCGAATCTCGGGCAAGTAACATGCTGAAGGACAAAGGGAACAACATACGGGATTAACTAAATCCTTGACATAGAGGTTTAACCGATAAAGATCTTTGTGGAATATGTAGGAGCCAATATGGGCATCCAGATCACGCTATTGGGTATTGACCGGAGAGTGTCTCAGGTCATGCCTACATAGTTCTCGAACCCGAAGGGTGTGCACACTTAAGGTTCAGTGATGTTTCGATATACTTGAGTTATGTATGTTGGTGACCGAAGGTTGTTTGGAGTCTCGGATGAGATCACGGACGTCACCACCAGTTCTGGAATGGTCCGGAGGTAAAGATTGATATATAGGGAAGTGGTTCTTGAACTCCAGAAAAGTTTCAGGCATTTCCGACACTGTACCGGGAGTGGCGAATGGGTTCGGGGTGTTCACCAGGTGGACCCACCCACCGCAAAGGGTCTCATGTGCTATGGGAGGACATGAACCAGCCCCTAGTGGGCTGGCCGAACCCCCGACTGAAGCCCAATGCGGCTAGGAGGTGGGAAGGAAAGAAACCCAAGTGGGGAAGGGAGAAATCCTACTAGGAGTAGGATTGGAGGTGGACTCTTCCACCTCCTCCACTTCGGCCAAACCCTTTGTGGGTTTTGAGGATGCCTCCTCTCATCCCTCCCTCCTATATGTACTAGAGGATTTGAGGGCAGCCCTAACCCTAATAAGCCATGTGCTTCCCTCTTGTTGTATCCAAAAGGCGGAGATTGTCATCGAGCTGTACGTGTGGTAAGCACGGAGGTGCCGTCTGTTTGGCGCTAGATCGGGATGGATCGTGATGGGATCATGGGATGGATCGTGATGAGATCATGGGACAGACTACGATTTGGATCGCGAAGATGTTCCACTAAATCAACCGTGTTATATACGCTTCCGCTTAGCAATCTACAAGGGTATGTGGATCTGATCTCCCCTCTGTAGATGATCATCACCTTGGATAGGTCTTGTGTGTGCGTAGGAATTTTTTTGTTTCCATGCAACGTTCCCCAACAATCTATCCCTGGTATGCTATAGTTCATCACGAATCTCAGTAGCTTGGTGGCCATGTGCGTACGAAAAAATTATGTCTATCACTATCTCATCTGGAAGATAAACTCCCACTTGATTCAAGTAATTGTTGCACCTAGACAATGTGAGCACATGCTCAATGATTGAGCTTTTCTCCTTTACTTTGTAGGCAAAGAATCTTGTCAGAGGTCTCACACCTGTCAACACGGGCACGAGCCTGAAATCCTAATTTCATCTCTTGGAACATCTCATATGATCCGCGACGTTCAAAATGTCTTGAGTGCCTCAATTCTAAGTCGTAAGGCATCACACACTGAACTATCACGTAGTCATCAAAACGTGAGTGTCGGATGTTCGCAACATCTACACACGACGCTTGGAGTAGCTAACCGAGCAGTGCGTTAAGGATATGAGCCTTCTTCGCAGCAATGAGGAAAATCCTCACTTTACGAACCCAGTCCGCATAATTGCTACTATCATCTTTCAACTTAGTTTCTCTAGGAACATATCAAAACAGGGGAGCTACAACGCGAGCTAATCATATACAACATAATTTGGAAAGACATTTTGACTATGTTCATGATAATCAGTTCAATTAATCATATTACTTAATAACTCCCACTCAAATTGACATCCCTCGGGTCATTTGAATGGTACATGATCCAAATTCACCAACCCATGTCCGATCATCACGTGAGATGAGGTGGTTTTAATGGTGAACATCTCCATTTTGATCATATCAACTATATGCCTCATGTTTGTCCTTTCGGTCTCGTGTGTTCCGAGGCCATGTCTCTACATGCTAGGATCGCCAAGTTTAACCCGAGTGTTCCGTGTGTGCAAAACTGTCTTGCACCGTTGTATGTGAACGTAGAGTCTATCACACCCGATCATCACATGGTGTCCCAAAACGATGAACTGTCGCAATGGTGCACACTCGGGGAGAACACAATTTTATCTTGATATTTTGGTGAGGGATCACCTTATAATGCTACCGTCGTCCTAAGAAAACCAAGGTGCAAAAAAAGTATTAACTTCACATGCAAATCATAAGTGACATGATATGGCCATGAACTTGTGCTTTTTGATCTCCAACTTCGAAGCACCGGCATGATCTCCATCGTCACCGGCGCCACAGCATGATCTCCATCATTGTGGTTCCATCGAGGTTGTCGCGCTATCTATGCGTGTACTACTATTACTACTGATTTAGCGATAAAGTAAAGCATCTCCGAGCGCCAAAATAAATTAAAGACAACCCTATGGCTTCTGCCGGTTGCCGTAGCATCGACAAGCAAGTCAATATTTAATTATTACAACATGATCATCTCAGACATCAAATATATAACATCATGTATTTGGCCATATCATATCACATCATACCCTGCAAAAACAAGTCGGACGTCCTCTAATTTGTTGTTGCATGTTTTACGTGGCTGCTCTGGGTATCTAGCAAGAACACATCTTACTTATGCAGAACCAAAACGGTGATACACAAGTTGCTATTTAACCTTCTACAAGGAACGCCTCTGTCAAATCTGATTCAAGTAAGTAGGAGAGACAGACACCCGCCAGCCATCTTTATGCAACAAGTTGCATGTCATTCGATGGAACCGGTCTCTGAAAGCGTACGAGTAAGGTTGGTCTGGGACGCTTCATCCCATAGTACTGTTGAACCAAGAAAAGACTAAGGAGGGAAGCAATTTGAATATCAACGCCCACAAACTTCTTTGTGTTCTACTCGTGATGTCATCTACGCATAGACGCAGCTCTAATACCACTGTCGGGGAACGTTGCATGGGAAACAAAAGAAAAATCTACGCTCACCAAGATCAATCTATGGAGACTAACATCTACGAGAGGGGGAGTGTTGTATGTACATACCCTTTTAGAACGCTAAGCGGAAGCATATATAACGCGGTTAATGCAGTCAAACATCTTCGTGATCCAAATCACGGTCCGTCCCACGATCTCATCACAATTCGTCCCGCGATCGCATCACGATCCATTCCGATCTAGTGTCGAACGGACGACATCTCCGCATTCACCACACGTATATATTGATGAAGATCTCCGCCTTCTAGATCCAGCAGGAGGGGGCAGAGAGGTAGCTGAGTTCTATGACAGCACGATGGCATGGCAGCGATGGTAGTGGAACTGATCCGGCAGGGCTTCGCCGTGCACTGTCGAAACTAATCAAGAGGAAGAACGAACTAGAGGGAGGGAGAGGGGGTTGCGCCTTGGATTGAGGTACTGCTACCCCCTCTCCCCTCCACTATATAGGGGGGAGGGGGAAGGGGTGGTGCCCTTGGGTTTCCCCTAGGGTTGGTTCGCTGCACCCAAGAGGAGTCCTCCTCCTCCAAATGGGTTTGGTGGAGGCACTAGTCAAACTCCTCACCTTCTCCACTATTTCGGCTACATAGGCCCATGAGGCTGGCCTCCCATCCCACTAAGGTCTGGTGCGCCACGTCTTAGGCCTATGTGGCTCCCCAGGGTGGTTGTCCCCTCCAAGTGAACCCCTCAAACAAATCCCGGTACACTACCGGAAATGCTCGAAACTTTTCCTTAGCCCAAATACCCTCTTCCTATATATCAATATTCATCTACGGACCATTTCGGAACTCCATGTGACGTCCGGGATTTCATCTGGGACTAAGAACTACCTTCTCTCACCAACATACATAACTCAACTATATCGAAACGTCATCGATCCTTAAGTGTGCAGACCCTACGGGTTCGAGAACAATGCAATCATGGCTGAGACACTCTCTAGTCAATAACCAATAGCGGGACCTGGATGCCCATATTTTCTCCTACATATTCTATGAAGATATTTATCATTCGAACCTTTATGTCAAGGATTAAGTAAATCTCGTATACTATTCCCTTTATCCTTCGGTATGTTACTTGCCCGAGATTCGATCGTCGCTATCTCCATACCTAGTTGAATCTCCTTGCCGACAAGTCTCTTTACTCGTACTGTAATACAAGATCCCGTGACTAACTCTTTAGTCACATTGCTTGCAAGGCTTGTTGTGATGTTGTATTACCGAGTGGGCCCTAGAGATACCTCTCCGTCATACAGAGTGACAAATCCCATTCTCGATTCACACCAACCCAACAGACACCCTCGGAGATACCTGTACAGCACCTTTATAGTCACCAGTTACGTTGTGATGTTTTATACACACAAGGCATTCCTCTGGTGTCCGAGATTTGCATGATCTCGTGGTCATAGGAACAAATACTTGACATGCAGAAAACAGTAGCAATAAACTGACATGATCACATGCTACGTTCATAGTTTGGGTCTTGTCCATCACATTATTCTCCTAATGATGTGATCCCGTTATCAAACGACATCTCATGTCTATGGTTAGGAAACCTTGACCATCTTTGATCAACGAGCTAGTCCATCAGAGGCTGACTAGGGATAGTGTATTGTCTATGTATCCACACATGTATTTGAGTTGCCAATCAATAAAATTCTAGCATGGATAATAAACCATTATCATGAAAAACGTAATATAATAATAACTAATTTATTATTACCTCTAGGGCATATTTGCAACATGAACCACTAAGGGTTCAAGAGGCTCTCGAAGACATGGATTGGGTTGAAGCCATGCATGAAGAACTCAACAATTTCAAGCGCAACAATATGTGGCGGCTGGTGCCAAGATCCAAGGAGAACTACAATGTCATTGGAACAAAGTTGATCTTTAAGAACAAGCAAAAAAGCGAACGGTGTTGTCACTCAGAACAAGGCAAGATTGGTAGCACAAGGCTACTCCCAAGTAGAGGGTATCGATTATGGTGAAACCTTTGCTCCTGTTGCTCGCCTTGAATCTATTCGCATGTTGCTTGCCTTTGCTTCTCATCATAACTTCAAATTATACCAAACAGATGTGAAGGTGCATTAATTAATGGTTCCCTTAAGGAGTTGGTTTATGTCAAACAACCCGAGGGGTTCAAGGATCCCAAGTTCCCTAATCATGTGTATGTTCTCGACATGGCACTCTATGGCCTTAAACAAGCCCCGTGTGCGTGGTATGAGCACCTTACCGAGATGTTACATGACCATGGATTTGAAGTTGGGAAAATCGACCCCGGTCTTACAAAGAAGGTCAAGGGGAACTTGTTCATATGCCAACTATATGTTGATGATATTATCTTTGGTTCTTATAACAAAGCTTTTAATGAAGAATTTGCTGCTCTAATGACTAAATAGTGTGACATGTCTATGATGGGAGAGTTGAAGTTTTTCCTTGGATTCTAAGTCAAACAACGAATTCAAGGAACCTACATCAACCAAGAAAAATACACTCAAGACATGCTCAAAAGGTTCAAGATGGATGATCTCAAACCCGCCAAGGCCAACACTCCAATGCCACTCAACTGCCATCTTGATCTCGATCCCAATGGTAAAGGTGTGGATCACAATGTATACTGCTCTATGATTGGATCTCTACTTTACCTTTGTGCATCTAGACCGGATATTATATTGAGTGTGGGAATTTATGCACGTTTTCAACCCGCACCTAAGGAAAATCACTATGTGGCGGTCAAGCGAATCTTTCGATATTTGGCTCATACCCCAAACTTTAGCTTATGGTATCCCAATGGGGCTTCATTTGATCTCTCGGCATATTCAGACTCAGATTGGGTGGGAGACTGTGTGGATAGGAAGTCAACTTCTGGAGGTCTACAATTCCTTGGCCGCTCTCTGGTAAGTTGGTCTTCCAAGAAACAAAATTGTGTTTCTGTCTCATCCACCGAGGCTGAATATGTGGCTGCTACAAGTTGTTGTGCTCAGTTACTTTGGATGAGGCAAACTTTAAAGGATTATGGTGTCACCTGTGAGAAAGTGCCTCTTTATTGTGATAATATTAGTGCCATCTCAACCTCCAACAACCCGGTTCAGCATTGGAAGACGAAGGACATCAATATTCGTCACCACTTCATTCGGGAGCATATCAAGCGTGGGGAGATTGACCTCATCTACTTCAACACTAATGAATAGCTTGTAGATATCTTCACAAAACCTTTGGCTGAAACAAGGTTTCGCGAGTTAAGGCATGAGCTAAGTATCATTGATTTGAGCAATGTACATTGAAACCTGGCACATTCCACCACTCTCATCATTATATTCCGTTTAGATGTAGCCATGAATTTAGGGGGAGTCTAGTTATCTCAATGAATTATCCGTCCTCCTATTATGCATAAAACAAAGACGAGTTTTGCTCATGGGCCCAAGGTTAAAATCTTCGCGGTGCCATACCATAGGTGGCCTCGGCCACCGCCCCCTCTTAGTGAGGTCTTTACCCTTTGTCTTTCTTTTTGTTGCATCTTTTTGTCTTTCTTACAGTTTTAGGTGTGGAATCCCTCAAGCTGTGTATACCTTTTTGTGTGGCTCTTCACATTCACCTTGGGACTTCCTCGCCATACTCCCTTGCATGCTCTGTGTACCAAGCCCTCCTCACCCCTCAAACCCTCTCCTTTCCATTATACGCATTGTTTCCCTATGGTTGACACTAAGGCAGGGCGGTTCAATCGGTGGCTCAAGCGGTACAACCACTAACCCCCATTGCCCCCTCTCCAGCGATAGAATTGGTGACAATTAGCAATTCTACCGCTAACTCCCAGGTTGTACTGGAACGGTAGAACCGCTCCTTGGAGAGATACAACCGGTGCGGCAACTGGCACTTAAAAGGGAGGGCCAGGCCGAAGGGGTACTCAGTTTCCCCTTCATTCCCAAGTTCTCCCCTCGATGCCCTCGTCTCCTGCCGCCGTCTCCACCATGCTGGAGTCCCTCCGGCACCCCGGGTCTGCTGCCTCCCCTAGGATTCACTCCGTGGAGGCCCTCCCTTCGCTGATCTCCTCTAATGGATGCTGGTAATGCCCTTCCTCCTTCTTATTTTTGGATCCTCCTCCTTGGATCTACTTCTTCGTACGAAATTTCTAGGTTCCCGCATTTTTGTAAAAACTATTGATTGGAGGAGATCCTATATATGATAACTATTAGTTATACTTTAGTATCTAGAATCTAGTCTCATATCCGGATGAACCGGTCTCCCTCAAACAACGGTACAACCGCCTGCATTAGCAGTACAACTGCTACTGCGGTACAACCGCCCTTGTGACCGGTACATCCGGCCTGCCTGGTTCCGATGCCACTGCTTCTTTGTTTTTCTTTGCATACCTAATATATTCTTGTTTTTGTGTTAATACTCTCATCTTTTCTGGGTTTCTTTGTGTGTGGTTTTTTGGTGTGTGTCTGCAGAAGGCTCTGGTTCTCGCTCTGCTCCTCGGAAGAACACCAAGAAGCGTGCTTATAGGTGTAGGATCGTTGATGACTCTAAGCACTAGGAAGTGGTGATACCTACCAATCCTTCTCGCCGTGCAAAAGCCTTGGCTGCAAAGTACAAATCCCCCAAGCCAATGCGCAAATGGAAGCAAGCTGATTGGGAGCAGGTTCGCTTTCAGAATCCATATGTGGTACCCATTGTTCCCACCCGGACCACCCCCCGGTTCCGGAATGCGCTTCACATGTGCATTGTGCATGAGCTCTATGAGTATCGCAAGAACAAGTTTTCCAAGCAGTGGACTATTGAAATTGAGCACTAGAAGAACAACATGGACTACTTTGGAGAAGCTTATACTCTGTGTGACGAATTTGACCTACTCAAGCTCATGAAACTCAATTGTCCCTTTGATGTGCAACTCATTCACCAGTTCTATGCCATGGTTCACTTTGGCACTGATGACGCTCTCACCCATACCTTCATGTGTCGTGATGAGCTTTTCAAGGTCCCGTGGCGTGCCTTCTGCAATGCTCTTGGATATGATGATACATGTCTCACTAGGAATGGCGGCATTCGTCCTCATCCAGTGGATAAGGTGAAGCTTGCCCGCTTATACATTCTCGTGCATTGGATTGCGGGATCCTCTAAGGACATGCTGCTGGTATATGATATTCTGCACTATGTTTTCTGAAATGTTCTCCTGCCCAAGGTGGGCAATCAAGACGAGATTCATGGTTATTTTTTTGATCTTCCTGTTGCTATGAAGAAGATGGTGGCACTTGTGCCACATTTGATGCCTCCAAATGGTTATGGGAGGAGCTCTACCCCACAGTTTACTACAAATTGGTCCCCAAATATGCTTCGTTCATTATGTGCTTCCTCAACTCTATTGGGCAGTTCGGAGGCCTGGCGAGCCTCTCTCTTCTCCTGAGAATCTCACTGGGCATGAGGTCAAGCAACTCCGGAAGAAGAAGCATGCTACTCCTCGCTTCCCTAATGACACACCTGTGGATGTCTTTGCTACTTCCAGTGAGAGTGAATTTGAGCTTCCTGCGGCTGCCAAGCCCTCTTGGGTCTCCAAGTTCTCAGATAAGTTGAAGAAGACCTTCTGCCTCCAAGCTCATGTTCAGCAGAAGCTCTATGAAGTCCGGTGCCGACAGATTCAGATTATGAGGGCTCTCAAGCTTGAGGCTAGTGGTGGTTCCGAGAAGTCCATCACCCCTGAGGAGAAGTGGATCTATGGTCATAACTCTTGGACAGATGATGGGGTCTCGGGTCACCCTGCTACCTCCTCTGCTACTGCTGCTCTGAAGGAGTCTAGTAGTGATGATGGTGCTGGTGATGATGAGTATGCTAGTGGTGATGGTGATGATGATTCCGAGGAGTCTGACTGATCTGATGAGCTTTATTGAGCACCGGGGCACTAGCATCGCTCTTTTCCTTTTTGGTGTCCTGATTCCAAAGGGCGAGAGAGCTATATCATGACTAGATTTGCATGGGCGCTTTGCCTTCATGTCGTCGTATCTTTCATGTTTTTTAAAATTGAACTCATATTTGCTTGTTAGTTGGTCTTGAATCTATCGTGTGGAGAATATTTGTGTTTTTATGGAGACCATGTTTATTAATTCCCGTATCATTTCAAGCTCTACTTGTTATCTCGTACATATGCTCCTCAATGTTAAATTTCTGTATGTACGCTTTGGATGGTCTCTAACACCAAGGGGAAGATCCAATCCTGGCTCTGTCTCATTTGAGGCACTTAGCAAGGGGGAACTCCGCTTCTACTTTAGAGATCATCGATGCAAATCGTGTTGGTGTCATCATCCACCAAAAGGGGGAGACTATAAGGGAATTCTCGTGCTTAAGTGTTTTGGTGATGATGACAACCCACTATGTTCTCTAACCGGGTGTCAAGTATGCAGGTATCATTTGTTAAGACAAAAGACAGTTAGGCATTCCCTCCAAACGGAAAAATCAAAGACGTGTTTCCTATGTGTTTATTTTCTTTGGTCGTAGGGATCCCGTACTATTAAGAGGGAATCCACATTGGGAGTCAATGTGTGAATCAATTCTTCTCACACACTGTTGCACCCATCGTGTTCCATCACATCATTGAGAGAGAGGAACCCCAGTTTTTCTAACGCACCGGTTGTACCGGTGCTACGGGCGGTTGTACTGCTCAGCTGCTGGGCGGTTGTACCGGCCCTACACCGGTCCACAACCGGACACGGTTCTGTTTCATGGCAGTTGTTGGGCGGTGATGGTCCGCTTGTACCGCTATATTAATTATAGCTGGTACTACCGGTTTTCCAAGCGGTTGTACCGCTTGGGACTTTGCCACACCCAGCGGCCATGGCTGGTGACACCTCTGGGCCAACTTTCTGTTTTGGCCCGGTTGTAGGGCTGTGATTGACCGGTTGTTCCGCTATATGGGAACACCGGTTGTACCAGCCCGGCGACCGGTTGTACCGCCCTGTGCAAATTTGCTGTAATAGTTAGAAATCTGGGGGGCCTATATAAAGGGGGTTTTCTTCTTCCTCCCCTTATGTCTTCCCTCTCTCTCCACCATTGATGCACTGAAGCTTTCTTACCCGATCTCTCTCCCTAGCCACCCAAACTTGTTGTATTGCTAGGGATTGAAGGAGTAGACCTAGATCTACACTTCCACCAAAGGAAAATTGATTCCCCCAAGTTCTTGTGTGGATTTTGCAATGCTTGGGTGTTTGAGCACCCTAGACGGAAGGGGTCACCTTGGAGCCACATTCCATTGTGGTGAAGCTCCGTGGTTTTGTTGGGAGCCTCCAATTAAGTTGTGGAGAGAGCCCCAACCTTGTTGTAAAGGTCCAGTTGCCGCCTTCAAGGGCATCACTTATTGGAATCATGACACCTCGCATTGTGTGAGGGTGTGAGGAGAATACAGTGGCCTTAGTGACATCCTGGGGATCATTGTGCCTCCACACCGCTCCAACGGAGACGTACTTCCCTTCAAAGGGAAGGAACTTCGGGAACACATCCTCGTCTTCATCGGTTCCACTTGTGGTTATTTCTTCCTTTACTTGTATTTACTCTTTGCTTATTATTGTTGTTGTTAGCATCATATAGGTTGATCACCTAGGTGCATATCTAGACAACCTACTTGTTGCTAAACCTAATTTGTTTAAAGTAAAAGTTAAAATTTGTTAGTTGCCTATTCACCCCCCTATAGTCAATCATAATGATCCTTTCAAATGACATGGTGTAGACAAATTAAACTCAAGCAATATGAATAAACCCCATCCTGTTATCTTTAGTAGCAGCAACACAAAGACACATCTTGTCCCCTTCTATCTCTGGGATATAGAAACTCGCTAGGTTGAACCTACTACAACACTCCTCTCTCACCGAAGAAATATCAATCTAGCTGGCCAAACTATTTCAATAGATTGGAGAGAATTACGAAGCTATCATAATCATGCAAATATGAATCATATTAAAATTCAGAGAAGACTCGAATATTTATCATGAATAATCTGAACATAAACCCACAATTCATCGCATCCGAACAAACGCACCGCATAAAAGAATTACATCATATGGATGAAAGCGAAGAAGCGATAGGTATGTGGTGAACTACTCACAGATCATCTTGAGGGAACAAGGTTGATGAAGGGACCCTCCAAGATCGACCCCCCTCTGACAGGGCGTTGGAACGGAGCTCCAGATGGCCTCCCATCGGAACAGAGGCTTGCGACGGTGTAAAAAAGTGTTTCGGGACTGCCTTTAGGGTTTTTTGGATATATGAGAATTTATAAGCCACAAAACGGAGTCGGGAGAGCCTCAAGGGGCCCACAAGCCATCAGGGCGAGCCCTAGGCCATGTTGTGTTGGCTTGTGGGGCGCTCTGGTAGCCCATAACCTTCTTCCGGTACTCATTAGTCTTCTTTTGGTCCAGAAAAAATCTCCAACAATTTTCAGGTCAATTGGACTTTGTTTGGTATGAAAAACCCGAAAAGTGAAAAACAATCAGAAAACAGCCACAGGCACTGGGCACTGGGTCAATAGGTTAGTACTAAAAAATAACATAAACTGGTAAATAAATACCCAAAAAGTGTCCTAGAATGATAATATATCAGCATGAAATAATACAAAATTAAAGATACACTAGAGACGTATCACCTATACGTCTCTTCCAAGGGGGAAGAGCCAATATGTGACACGGAGGGCACCCTGTGGTCGTGCTCTTCCAAGGCGAAGGAGCCCATCCGTGACATCAAGTAGGGCACCATGCATTCATGCTATTCCAAGGGGAAGGAGCACATCTGCGACAACAGGGAGCACACCTAGAATCCGTGCTCTTCTAATGGGAAGGAGCCCATCTATGACAGGTAAGGAAGCCCATGTCATGTTTAATTATTTCACTCATGATAAATGTATGGACTGTGCAGTTGAATTTCATCAATACCTATTTCATTACTATCCAATTTGATGTTCAATTATACAATTTCTTGTTTATGCGCCAACTACGTTCTATGGAATTTTGATATTACCTTATGAATGCCTATTTTTGGTTGCTATTTAGCCTCTTGTAGTGATCACATGTCTTTTCTAACTGTTTTCCTTGCTCAATTGTTTGTAATGGGCATATGTCTAGATTCAATTTCCATATACACTAGTAGAAAGTGGGTCTTTCGATCGAAGCAGAAAAGACCATTAGTCTCGGTTCAAACTAAAACAGAGACCAATGCCAGACATTGGTCCCGCTTCGAGTTGCTAGGGCAATAGCCCCGGTTCGTTTCGTCTCATTAGTCCCGGTTCGGGGCAAAAACCGGGACTAAAGATCCAGCGACTGCCACGTGGCATGCCGTAGAGCATTAGTCCCGGTTTGTGGGCAGAACCGGGACTAAATGGTAGGCCATTAGTCCCGGTTTTAGAAAAATATCGGGACTAAAGTGCTTCCTATATATACCCTCGCCCCTGCCCACCCTCTCCTCTGTTTTTTGGTTGTTGAGGTGTGCATGCCACGCTCTTGCCATCCTTCTAGTTCATGCACATGAGGTGTTCGATGAAATGACCGAGCCACACTACTTAAGCTTTCTCCTCTCCAAGCTCCATTTTCCTCAATATTTGTCTAGGTTTGGTCATGCACCAACTACACAAGTGTTCTTAAAAGTTAGCTACTTCATCCTTTCAGCTCTCCCTGCTAGTTTAGCTCATTTCAAATGCTCTAGAAGTTGAGTGGTTTGTGGGTTTTAGTGTAGGAGTGTATGTGGGAGTTATTTTGTTTTAGAATGCAAAATTTGAGCTCAAATTAACTTCTTAGAGTCTGCAGATGTGTAGGGTGTCGTCCCGTGCCCGTCCTCACCGTTGTCGATCGCCCACGCCGATCTCGTCGCGAGCACCACCGTGGTGAGCCTCTTGTTATTATCTTCTTTTAAAAAAATCTTACTTGTATGATTTACATAGATACTTGTATAAATTACTTACTTTCATTATTTTTTTTATTATATAGTGCGATGATTTTGGTATCTGCCTCCGTCGGCCCTCGTCGTGTCTATGATTCAGATGTGGTATATATTATCTTTTATAAATATATTTTTTATTTAGTGTTTATGACAATTATGACGACCAACGTGACATATATTTTGTAATCTAGAAGGTATGTGAACCAGAAATTCCAACCCACATAGGAATTCTTGTCAAGAAGTCAAATTTAGTTCAAAAATAAAACAATTACTTCAAGAAAAAATTGAAAATAATTAAGGAGAAGTATATGGAACTGGAGTTGCATGTTGCCGATGTCATCGATGCTCGCAAGATGAAGATGGATGAGACACGGTTGAAGATGGATGCAATGCGCTTGAAGATGGATGAAATGCGCTTGAAGATTAGGAATATTAGAAAATATGCCATTGATAAAGAGGCTTGGTATCATTATGTTCTTGGGTCAATTGTTACCTTAGTTGCGATTTTTATCGCATTTGTTGTTGCATTTAAATGTTTTACATAGTTGTATGTTGTTTTATGAGAGAACTTTATGTATTTATTTTTGCAATAATAACATTTGATCACTACTGTGCTTTGGTTTGAATGTGATGATGAACTTGTATTAATTTGGTCATTTCTCTATTCATGATGTTCTGCAATGGTTTTTTGATATACTTAATTTCATAATACAGATGAACCGCCAATAGATGTACAGTGACTAATGCCCGAGTCACACCTAAGTTCACACAAAAATGGTATCCTAGACCGAGGTTAGCAATCTTATCATTTTCATCTGTAATTGATACAAAAATATTGCATGTGTCAATGTACGGTGGTCATTTCACTATTCATGTATATGCCAGATCGATGCACGGAAGCGATGGATGTACGGCGAACGACGTGGTTCCGGATTTATTGCAGGCCTGCATAAATTTATCGATGTGGCTGAGGCAAACAAAGTGGATAATTTTATGCCTTGTCCATGTGTTGGCTGTCGAAACATGAAGGAGTACTCTAGCTCGAAAACCATTCATCTCCACTTGATTCAGAGAGGTTTCATGCCCACATATTATTGTTGGACCATGCACAGAGAAAGAGGGGTTAGGATGGAAGACAATGAAGAAGAACAAGATGATAACAACTATCCTACGTTCACTAAAGAATACGGTGATACTACAATGGAAGAAAATGAATAAGAAGGGGGTGAAGAACAACCGGCATCAGATGAGCCCGCTGATGGTATTAGTCGGGTCATTTCTAATGCAATGAGAGAATGCGATACAGAAAAGGAGAAGCTGAATTCGGAGGCCATGCTAAAGGATCATAAAAAGTTGTTGTACCCAAATTGCGAAGATGGCAGCACAAAGATCGGTACCACACTGGAACTGTTGAAACGGAAGGCACAAACTGGTTTATCTGACACGGGATTTGAAAAGTTACTGAAAATATTGAAGCCTGAGCTTCCAAAGGATAACGAATTGCCCGACACTACGTACGAAGCAAAGAAGGCTATCTGCCCTCTTGGATTAGATGTGTAGAAGATACATGCATGCATTAATGACTGCATCATGTACCGTGGTGAGAAGTTCGAGAATATGGATAAATGCCCGGTATGCACTGCATGTCGGTACAAGATCAGACAAGATGACCCTGGTGATGTTGAGGGTGATGACGAGCCCCCAGGAAGAAGGTTCCTGCTAAGGTTATGTGGTATCCTCATATAATACCACGGTTGAAACGTCTGTTCAGAAACAATGAGCATGCCAAGTTGATGCGATGTCACAAAGACAAGCGTAAGAAAGACGGGATAAAGTTGAGACACCTCGCAGATGGGTCGCAGTGGAGGAAAACCGAGAGGGAGTGGCCGGACTTTGCAGATGGCCCAAGGAACTTATGGCTTGGTCTAAGTATAGACAACATGAATCCTTTTGGGGAGCAGAGCTGCAGTCACAGCACCTGGCCCGTGACTCTATGTATCTACAACCTTCCTCCTTGGTTGTGCATGAAGCAGAAGTTCATTATGATGCCAGTGCTCATCCAAGGACCGAAACAACACGACAACGACATTGATGTCTACCTAAGGCCATTAGTTGATGAACTTTTGAAGTTGTGGGCCAAACCAGGTGTACGTGTGTAGGATGAGCACAAACAATAGGAATTTGCCCTACGAGCATTGTTGTTTCTAACCATCAATGATTGGCCTGCTCTTAGTAACATTTCAGGACAGTCAAACAAGGGATACATTGCATGCACACACTGTTTAGATAAGACTGAAGGTATATATTTGGAAAAATCTAAGATGGTTGTCTACCTGGGGTGTCGTCAATTTCTTCCGACCAATCATCCCATAAGAAAGAAAGGCAAGCATTTCAATGGTGAGGCAGGTCACCGGAAGAAGCCTAACCTACCTACTTGTGATGAGTTATTGGCTATGGTCAAGGATTTGGATCAAATAGTAATCTTTGGAAAGGGTCCTGGCGGTCAATCTGTTCTGAAAGACGACGTTACTGGACACGTGCCCATGTGGAAAAAGAAATCTTTATTTTGGGAGCTAGCCTATTGGAAACAACTAGAGGTCCGGTCTTAAATCGATGTGATGCACGTGACGAAGAATCTTTGCGTGAACTTGCTAGGCTTGTTGGGCGTGTATGGGAAGACAAAAGATACAACAGAAGCACGGGAGGAGCACCAACGTATGAAAGACCCATACGACAAGAAGACTGATAAAGGGCGTCAATACTTAAGCAGCTACGCTCTTACCAAAGTAGAGAAGGAAATCTTCTTTGAATGCCTGAGAAGTATGAAGGTCCCCGCTGGCTTCTCGTCTAATATAAAGCGAATAATAAATATGGCAGAAAAAAATTCCAGAACCTGAAGTCTCATGATTGCCACGTGATTATGACGCAGTTGCTTCCGGTTGCATTGAGGGGGCTTCTACCGGAAAATGTTCGATTACCCATTGTGAAGCTATGTGCATTCCCCAATGCAAAATCTCACAAGGTAGTCGATCTAGAACGTCTGGAAAGGCTACATAAGAATGTGGTCCAATGTCTTACCAGTTTTGAGTTGGTGTTCCCCCCATCCTTCTTCAATATTATGACGCATCTCCTGGTTCACCTAGTCGACGAGATTTCCATTCCCGGTCCTGTATTTCTACACAATATGTTCCCCTTCGAGAGGTTCATGGGAGTCTTAAAGAAATATGTTCATAACCGTGCTAGGCTAGAAGGAACCATCTCCAAGGGCTATGGAACAGAGGAGGTCATTGGGTTCTGTGTAGTCTTTCTTCCTGACCTTAAGACGATTGGTGTTCATGAATCGCGGCATGAGGGGACACTTAGTGGAAAAGGCACACCACGAAAGAAAGCAGAGATATGTAGGGACGGGCATTCTTTCACTCAAGCACACTACACAGTCCTAAAAGTTCCACATTCGTGGCTTCGTGTATCGAGGAGCACAAGAATTTTCTACGCTCCGAGTTCCCGGGGAAGGCTATCTCCTGGATTGAAGAAAAACAAATGGATACTTTCGGTAGTTGGTTGCAAGCACGTCTCATGAATGACAACACTGTTGGAGATCAACTCACTTGTTGGCCGCGTCACCTTCTTCGACTGTATTACATTTCCAAGGGCAAGAGATAAACATGAATACTTTTTACACGACCGCCCAAGATAAAAAGAGCACCAACCAAAACAGTGGTGTCCGCTATGATGCGACACATGAGAATGGGAAAAAGGACACATACTATGGTTACATAGAGGAGATATGGGAACTTGACTACGAACCTACTTTTAAGGTCTCTTTGTTTCGGTGTAGTTGGGTGAACATGAATGGAGAAGGGGTAAAGGAAGACCAGTTGTACGGAATGACAACGGTTGATCTCAAGAATCTTGGTTACAGAGACGAGCCATTTGTCCTAGCCAATGATGTGCTCAGGTTTTCTACGTGAAGGACATGTCCTCCAGACCGAAAAAGAAAAAATAACAAATGAATACATCAGATGATGAGCCAAAGTGTCACATAGTTCTTCCAGGGAAAAGAAACATCGTGGGGATCGAGGACAACACAGACATGTCATTAGATTATAATAAGTTTGATGAAATTCCGCCCTTCATAGTGAGAATTAACCCAAGCATCCCGTTAAATAATGAAGATGCTCCACGGTTACGGCCAAAGCGATCATAGGCAAGAGATCGAAATATAAATCTATGTAATCTATTAAACTTTATGTGATGTGTACTAATGATACTTCGAAAGAGATTGTCCGTTTTGTACACGAAGTGCATCCAGTTTTTGTCGTAACCCTCTCAACTTTTTAGCTCATGCTATGTGGGTGAAATGATGATACCATGCCGACTTTCAACATTTTCAAAGTCCATTTGTAGTGCTTTTCAATTTCAGGGTCAATTAGCTCAAAAAAATTAAATGCACGAAAAATACCAAATGAAGTAGGAAATTGTTGAAAATTTGTGATGTGCCTTTGAAAGGTGCATTTTGAACACAAAAAAGTATGGAGTTCAAATAAGTTCAAAAAAATGAAATCCCTTCTTCCTCCTCTATAAGCTCAAATTTTTTGTGATGTGCCTTTGAATGGTGCATTTTGATGAGTTCTCGTTCGAAACCCGGTTCGAGCCAGACCCGGGACTAAAGCTCCACCTATATAAGCGGGAGTTGGAAATTTCCAACCCAAATAGCCGCAGTTCCATCTCTTCTTCCTCCTCTCGCTGCGCAACGGACGAACCCCTCGACGCTGCCAGGCTGCACAACGGACGAATACCCCGACGCCGTCGCCGCGCTCCTCCCCGCCGACATCGTTGCGCTCCTCCTCGCTGGTGCCCTCCTCCCCATCTTCGGTGTCGGGCTCCTCCCCACGCGCGCCCTCCTCCCCGTCGCCGGTGCCGCGCGCTCCTCTGCCTCACGCGCCCTCCTCCCCGTCGATCGCCGGTGCCGCGCTCCTCCCCGCCTCCGGCTTCCTCCTCCCTGTCGCCGGTGACCCTCTCTCCACTCCTCTAGATCGATTGCCAAATATGTTTAAGTGATATTTGTAGATTATAGAATATTTGTAGATTGTAGATTGTACATTGGTGAATTTTCTTGTAGATTGTAGAATATTTGTAGTGTATATGCTTATGTCATATTTACAAATATGCAGATGATTCAAAAAATATATTTGTGGAATTTTAAAAAGACAAAACAATGTAATAAAATGTTCACGAAATTTGGAAAACAAAACCTAACGAATAAAAAGTTGTATATTAAAAAATATAATAAAATGTTATAAAAGTGCATAATTAAAAGTCAAGTTTAGTTACATTCATGTGATTTCTGAAAAAACTTTATACAATATCATAATATGGCCAAAAAAAATGAACGTGTATTTAAAAATTTCCAAAAAACAAAAAATGTGTATTTAAAAAAAATCACATACTTAAAAAAAATTCAGCATGAACCAAAAAAGTGTTCCTTATATCTCCAAAAAAGTTACCATGTATATGACCTAAATAGACATGTATTTGAAAAGAAAAAAAAAGGAAAAAAGGAAAACTGAAAAAGGCACAAAAATATAGAAAAATATAAGCTAAAAAACCAATGAAAACCGATAGAGTAAACACAAACATGTAAAAATTGTTTTAGAGGCTTATAAAAGACACGTTCTTGATACCTAGGTTGGCCAATCTGGTGATAAACATTTTCATGAAAATCGCTATTGTATATGTTAAGTGTTATTTGTAGAATATTTGGTGACTATTCTTTTAGGTGTAGGTTAAGCTAGAGGAAACAACATTGTTAGTGTATAATGGATTTATCAAGAACGCCACATTATTTATGTGCACAATTTGATTCATTTTTTTGGTCTCATCTATGTAACCTAGCTAGCTAGATTCTATATGTCACATTGTTGTGTGTCAAAGTATTGAAGAAATCAATGGCTTCATCATTACCTGATAGTAACAAACACATGGCGCTATGAAGCTCTCGAAAATTGTTTTGGAACAGAGTTCCTGATAGAATAATTTGTTTTTTGGTACGAAGTTCAGCAAAGTCCTTCCAAATAGCGATATTCGGATGGCTCTTTTTGAACTGCGTACCAAAAAGCTAATTATCCTATTCGGGATTCCGTTACAAAACAACTTTGTAAAGTTTCATAGCATCATGCGCCTATTACTACTAGGTAATGATGAAGTCATGGTTTTCTTGAATCCTTTGACAGTAGACAATGTGACATATAGAAGGGTAAATGAGATCAGGAAAAATATGGATCATTTTCTACACATCCAGAATGTCGCCATTTTGTTAAATCCCTTAAAGGTTAAGAGAATCCGTTAGACATATTTTAGAGTATAGATTCACTCATTTTGCTCCGTATGTAGTTTTCTGATGAAATCTTTAAAAGGTCTTATATTTTGGAACGGAGGGAGTAAAAGTTTAGAAAAGTTTATTAAATAGTAGGAATTTAAATAGTAGGACGTATGATGCCCGACCCGTATCCTCGTCGTTGACTCGGTGGCGACCACCTGCTTGATAGGCGCCAACATGTGCGGGACTGGGCTCCGCCGGGATGGCACTGGGACGAGTTACCTTCCGGGTGCGCAGCTTGGTGAGGAACCGGGCTCCCGTCATCGACCCGGAGCTTCTTTGGTGGCGGTCGCGGGGGCCACTTTCGGTGCCTTGGGTGCCGGCCCCCGAGGAGGAGGTACGTCACTGTGTCAGGGAGGAGGACGAGCACGTTCGTCACTACATGGAGGCGTTGGATGCCAGGTTCTCTAGTACCTGGCAGGTTCTTTCGGGATCTCACCCGAGCTACGATCCGGTGATGGTCCCTGCTCTTTGGGTGTCCACTACCCGCGCCTCAGTACAGTGACGGCTCTTTGTTGGTTGATCAGTTATATATTATTCGATGTATTACTGTATTCGAGAGATGTATTATTTATGTATTGTAGATTATACATTCGATAATATTAAGTGGATTATTCGATGATGCATTAATTAAGTGGATTATTCGATGTATATAAGCGGGAGTTTTAGTTGTTAGTTATTTTAGTTTTTTTATGTTTAATTAATTTGTATATACTATGGATCCAATACACGGCAAAGACGAATATAAGGAAGACGTGATGCATGGTGTCATCCGCGGGGATGATATTTTAGTTGGCGATGTTGATGTCACCAATCAGTTTCCGAACGAGTCCGACGAGGGAGATGAGTCTCTCAACACGGGATGTAGAAGCTCCGATGAGGTAGACGCCCACGCCTCGGGCGAGGGAGGAATCGGCGGCTCCAATGAGGAAGAAGTTGACGAGGGAGAAGCCGACCGCTCTGTCGAGGTGCATATATATATTAATAAATTAATCCTCTGCTATATACATATATTAACGCTCTTTCTTTTAGCCCTCTGAATCGAGCAAAACTTCAGTACGTACGAAACGAGGCCCAACCAAGAAGCTGGATGACGGTGAGAGATACAGGATCGAAACAGTCTCAAATGCCGGGCAACCAATTGCTCCCACAGATGTAAAGCAGAAGTTTGTGAAGGCATGCGGAGTTGTTGTTAGGGACCACATCCCTAACACCACTCGAGAATGGATTAAGCCAAGGGAGGAATGAGTCTCATATGTCAGCACAACAGCCAAAGAAAACCTTTGAAGAAAGCTCATGCTTCATTTGACCCTGCCGGCGCCAGAGGTGGATCCACATGAGGAGTAGCCAAAAGAGGAGGAAATGAAGAGGCGAAAAGAGGCCCTAGAGAAAAAATTCAAGGAGTGGGCTCTTAAGAAGATGGACGATCTATTCAGGGGATGGAAATAAAGATTGCCCCATGAATTTATCTTGAAATATAAGACTCCAGATTTCGATCACGGCTATGAGAAGATAAAAGACTACTGAGCCAAATTTGTGGCGTACAATAAATCGGAGGACACCTTGAATAAGTATGCAATAAATAAGACGAATGCATGTAAGAAGAAGTACCACCATATTATGGGGCCTGCTGGCTACGGCGGTAAGTTGGCTAAGTGGGAAGCACTTGAGGCATCATTTCTAGAAAAAAAATATCACTCTAGAGCCCTTAAGATGGCTCGAACGGGGAAGAAACTGGTTTTACGGGCATGGGGGCTTGTTGGACGAAGAAGGGAAGGCAATATATAACCAAAGACACAAAGATAATCCCCTATCCATCAAGAACATTAGACGTGCAGTACAAGAGGTTGAAGAGGGACAGTTCTTTCCAAATAAAGAGAAGGACGAGCTCACACGCGCCCTTGGGAATAAGGAACACAAAGGGAGAGCACGAGGCTTACCAGGCCCCTGCCGTGGATGCTTGCGTTTTCCGAGGAAAGGAAGAGATTTCCCAATAGAAGCCATCAGAGGAGAAAGGAAAAGGAGGCAGCTGAGAAAGCGGCTGCTGCAAACGGGCTGCGTAATATAGAAGAAGCAGTAAAGCGGCTGCAGCAGGATCAAATCGACAGACAGCAAGGTAGCAGCCAATCTCAGTGGCTCATGATATAAGCTGCATCAAATCGGAAAAGCAGTGTCGCTTCCATGCAGCTCTAGGATGATGGTGATGATGCACTGACGACGGATCCTCCTCGTCGCTACCGAGTGGATGATATCGAACACAGCAAACATTGTGAGCTAAAGATGAAGTTGCTAACTTAAGGTTGACGGTGGCGATCGGATGGCCGTACCAATTAGACATAATCCAACTTGGCATTGCTCTTCGGTTCCAGAAGGGTACGTTGTCGTCACGGTGGATGAAGTGATGAAAGATTATGAGGAGCTGGAGCTCGACCACCCTACAGGTGAAGATAGGGATTTGACTCTACTTGGAGAAGTCATGAAACAAACTATTGTATGGCCAAAGGAGGACATATTGCTTCCAAATTGGCCGCCAAGGCCACCGACTCCTCAGAGCAGAAATCCTTCTTCGCCTCCACCTCACCAGTCTCCAGCGCAACCCTCGTCTTCGCCGCCTCACCAGTCTCGAGTGCAACCATTGTCTTCGCCGCCTCACCAGTCTCCAGCGCAGCCGTCTCCACCGCCGCATCAGCCATATCCACCGCCCCGTCATTCGTGTCCGTCCACTGAGGATCAGAGCAAAAAGTGAAAACGTACCAGCACTAATAGTGGCGACAGAATGGCGTTCCGATCACCAAAATGTAAGTTGTCGCCCCTCCTAAAAGTACATCATAAGAATATGGAGAAGAGACATTGGGACTATGCTGGAGAGGACAATATTAAGAGCGCAGACGCCTAGTATCAACAGCAGAAGGCCGACCTGGCTAACAAGAAGAAGCCGAAAGAGCCAGAGTTCCCGGTCACCCCAGAAGATCACGCCGCGTGCATGAAAATGCTGAAAACCCTTGCAGATCCCCCGCCACCATTGCCAACAGACTATGAACTCTCTATTGTCAAGTCGGCTCAGGCAAAAAAGCAGCGGTTGAAGAGTAGTACGTCCAGCGGGAAATCAGTTGCCCAGCTCGGACAACAGAAAAACCAATCGTGCCCCCCGCTCAAAGTGCATTCCGATACAAAGGTGTGCTCGAGCGGAGTTGTGGTCGAGCAGAGGAATGATGAAACAGCTGGTATCGATACGAAGTTTGTTGCACAATACGGAGAAGCGGCGAAGGCTCATGGCATGTCTATTGATGAGTACTTCAACCTTATGGACGAATTCGCTGACATGACATACGTGTACCAGTACGGGGCTCCTCTCGTCAAACCTGAGTTAGTCAATGAGCTACCAACAAAAAAGCGAAGATTCCATGACTGGTACATGCGAGCATGTTGTGAACAGCTAAACTGGATCTACTGTGCATATAACGACGAGCATTACAGGCATGGAGACAGCGTGATAATGATTGAATTCAACAAATTATTTCAGTTATACAAACAAAACACCCTCGACGAATCTATCATTAGTGCCTATTGTTTGTAAGTATTATTAATTTATGTCATTAAGTCTTACTCAGCTCGTTCTTGCATGTATAATCTTACCCATCACTATATTAATTTTGCAGAATGAAGATTCTTGAATGCAAAATAGGTCAAGTCTATGAGATTGGGTTCATTGACCCATATTTCATTGATCACCAAAGTCTCGCAACGAATCCCCGCGAGACAGAGAATAACTTGGTACAAGGGTTAAGGTTTGCCGGTACCATAAGGGAAATACTATTTCCTTACAACTTCAAGTGAGTGTTACTACACACAATCTATTTTCGCTTACTCGATGTTATTATAAGTGTATAATTGACTCGTTATGCGTGCGTGCTACTGCAGCAAAAGACCTTCCAATGGCGCCACAAATAGGCACGTCGATGGGAGAATACTTGGCTTGATCTTTCTACGGCGGCTACACCTTAAGGGACTTCCTAGGCAAGTATGCAAATGATTTCCCCCGTGGCCTTGGAGCCTTGCGTTGGTGTTGCCTCGAAGGGAAAAGGGTGATGTAGCGTAGCGGTGGTAAGTATTTCCCTCAGTTTGAGAACCAAGGTATCAATGCAGTGGAGGAGTATCTCAAGATCCTGCACAAACACAAAAGCTTGCTCCCAACGCTATGAAGGGGTTGTCAATCCCTTATAGATTGTTTGCCAAGTGAGAACTGAAAGCAACAAAGTAACAAAGCAAAGTAAAAGCGAAGGTGTAAACGATGGATGTGAATAGACCCGGGGGCCGTAGTGTTTACTAGTGGCTTCTCTCATGAAAGCAAGTAGACGGTGGGTGAACAAATTACTCTCGAGCAATTGATAGAACCGTGCAAAGTCGTGACGATATCTATGCAATGATTATTTCTATAGGCATCACGTCCAAAACAAGTAGACCGATACTGTCTGCATCTACTACTATTACTCCACACGTCGATCGATATCCAGCATGCATCTAGTGTATTAAGTCCATAAGAACAGAGTAACGCCTTAAGCAAGATGACATGATGTAGAGGGATAATCTCAAACCAATGATAAAAACCCCATCTTTTACCCTTGATGGCAACTACTTGATGTGTGCCTTCCTGCCCCTACTGTCACTGGGAAAGGTCACCACATGGCAGAACCCAAAACCAAGCATTTCCCTCATTGCAAGAATCATAGATCTAGTTGGCCAAACAAAACCCAAGACTCAGAGAGACTTACAAGGATATCAAATCATGCATATAAGAAATCAGGAAAGACTCAAATATATATCATAGATAATCTGATCACAAATCCACAATTCATCGGATCTCGACAAACACACCGCCAAAGAAGATTACATCGGATAGATCTCCATGAAGATCATGGAGAACTTTGTATTGAAGATCCAAGAGAGAGAAGAAGCCATCTAGCTACTAACTACGGACCCGTAGGTCTGAAGTGAACTACTCACGAGTCATTGGAGGGGCGATGATGATGATGAAGAAGCCCTCCAACTCCAAAGTCCCCTCCGGCAGGGTGCCGGGAAGGGTCTCCAGATGAGATCTCGCGGAAACGGAAGCTTGCGGTGGCGAAAAAGTATTTTTGAGGCTCCCCTGATTTTTTCCGGAATATTTGGGAATTTATAGGCCAAAGACCTAGGTCAGGGGGTGGCTAGGGAGGCCACAAGCCTGCCCACCACCGCCTCGAGTAGGGAAGTGATAAGAATGAATTTTTGATGCTTTCATGCTACCTAGCATAGGTGTCCTTTGTAATTCCTCTTATGTGACATGAATGTTCAGATCCATTAGATTCAAAACAATAGTTTGCTATTGACGTGGAAACAATAATAATTCAAGCAAACTAGCAAGGTAATCATGAACTTTCAAAATAACAAGGCAAAAAGAAAGTTATCCCTACAAAAGCATATAGTCTGGCTATGCTCTATCATCATTGCACAACGAATTTAAATCATGCACAACCCCGGTATTGGACAAGTAATTGTTTCACACCTTTACTTTCTGAAATTTTTTCAACTCTCACGCAATACATGAGCGTGAGCCATGGTTATAGCACTATAGATGGTGTGGAATGTCGTGGAGGTTGCAAGATAAAAAGGAGAAGATAGTCACATTAACTAGGCATATCAATGAGCTGTGGAGATGCTCATCAATAGATATCAATGTGAATGAGTAGGGATTGCCATACAAATGATGCACTAGAGCTAAGAGTAAGTGAAAGCTCTTAAAGAAAACTAGTGAGTGTGCATCCAACTTGCTTGTTCACGAAGACCTAAGGTAATTTTGAGGAAGCCTATCATTGGAATATACAAGCCAAGTTATATAATGAAAATTTCCCACTAGCTATATGGTGGTGACAAAACGGGAGACTCTCAATCATGAAGATCATGGTGCTTAATATGCACAAGTGTGGAATAAGTGGTAGCATTGTCCCTTCTCTCTTTTTCTCTCATTTTTTTTATAGTTTGGTGGGCTCTTTGGCCTCTATTTTTTTGGTGGGCTTCTTTGGCCTCTTTTATTTCCTCACATGGGACAATGATCCATTAATGATGATCATCACACGTTCAACTCAAAACTTAGAGCAACTATGACTCTATATGGAATGCCTTCGATAGTGTACCGTGGCAATGATCTAGCATGGCATAGACATCAATGGAAACATCATGCAATGGCAATGTAGACGTGGTGGCACATGTCATGGTGGTTGTTGCATGGAAATATATCTCGGAATGAATTTGAAAAATCCATAGTAGGTAGGTATGGTGGCTGTTTTGAGGGAGGCTAATGGTGGGTTTTGTGCACCGGCGAAAGTTGCACGGCACTAAGAAGATAGTGATGGTGGAAGGTGAAAGTGCATCTAAACCATGGACTCAACATTAGTCATGAAGAACTCATATACTTGTTGCAAAAGTTTCATTAGTAATCAAAACAAAGCATTCAACGCATACTCCTAGGGGAAGGGTTGGTAGGTATAAACCATCGCGCGATCCGGACCGCCACGCAAAGGATGACAATCAATATACTAATCATGCTCAGATTTCATCACATAGCGGTTCACCATACGTGCATGCTACGGGAATCACTAACTTCAACAGAAGTATTTCTAGATCCACAACACCTTACTAGCATAACTTCAATATTACCATAACCACAACTCAAAACTAATTGAGATGAATCAAACTTCTCTAACTATTCAATGCACATGAAGGTGAAAGTTTTCGTATCCCTTTGGATAACTACCCCTTTTGAGACTAATTTCAAAGCATAGATCAACTACCAAGCCACGCACTGCTGTGCTCTAAAAGATATAAGTGAAGCACATAGAGAAAAAGTATCTAGCTCAAAAGATATAAGTGAAGCACATGTGAGCAGAATTGTCTACCAAAAGATATAAGTGAAGCTCGACAAATCACGGTGTGTGCATGTCTCTCTCTCTAGGTGTGAAGCAAGGGTGATTGTGACACTACAATAATAAAAGACTCCTACGATACAAGACGCTCCAAGCAAAAACACATAATATGTGGTGAATAAAAATATAGCCCCAAGTAACGTTACCGATGGATTGAAGACGAGAGAGGGGATGCCTTCCCGGGGCATCCCCAAGCTTAGGCTTTTACGACATCTTGAATCTCTTGGGGTGCCTTGGGCATCCCCAAGCTTGAGCTCTTGCCACTCTTTATCTCATTGTCCATAAGAACTTTACCCGAAACTTGAAAACTTCACAACACGAAACTTAAACAGAAACTTGTGACAACATTAGTACAAGAAAGCAAACCACCACTTCCTTAGGTACTCTAGCAAACTTAAATTCTACTTGTGCTAATGTTGGGTTACTATACTTTCAATCTTCCATGGCTAATACCCCCCGATACTATCCATAGTTTCATCAAAATAAGCAACCAACACAACAAAAACATAATGTGTTAACAACAGACCAGTCTGTAGCAATCTGTATATTTCGTATACCTCTGGTACTTCACAAATTCTGAAAAATTACGACAGTCTGAATAATTTGCATAGCAATCAGCAGAAAAAAGTATCAACTCAAAATCTCTTACAGAAAAAAAATGAAAATTCTTTTCGTGAGCATAAAGTTTCTGTCTTTTCCAGCATGACCAAACGATCATCCCCAAGACTAATCATAACGGTTTTGCTTGGCACAAACACAAAAAACACAATCATAACAGAATTATGAAAGTGTGGAAAACACAAAACAGAAAGAAAAGTATAGATTCGTTGGGTTGCCTCCCAACAAGCGCTTTTGTTTAACGCCCTTAGCTAGGCGAAAGGTGATGAAATCACGTATAGTCATCTTTGGTGCTCAAACCATAGGTAGCCCTCATCATAGATTCATAAGGCAATCTTATTTTCTTTATAGGAAAGTGCTCCATGCCCTTCTTTAAAGGAAATTGAAATCTAATATTCCCTTCCTTCATATCGATGATAGCACCAATAGTCCTTCGGAAAGGTCTACCAAGAATAATGGGACATGAAGGATTGCAATCTATGTCAAGTACAATGAAATCCACGAGTACATAGTTCTTATTTGCAACAATAAGAACATCATCGATCCTCCCCATGGGTTTGTTGACAGTAGAATCCGCATGATGCAAATTAAGAGAACACTCTTCAATCTCACGAAAACCAAGAATATCACATAAAGACTTTGGAATCGCGGAAACACTAGCACCCAAATCACACAAAGCATTGCACTCATAGTTTTTATCTTGATTTTGATAGTAGGTTCCCACTCATCATGAAGTTTTCTAGGTATAGAGACTTGTAGTTCGAGCTTCTCTTCAAGAGATTTCATCATAGCATCTACGATATGCGCGGTAAAGGCTTTGCTTTGGCTATAAGCATGTGGAGAGTTTGCAATGGATTGCATCAAAGAAATGCATTCAAACAAGGAGCAATTATCATAATTGAATTCCTTGAAATCCAAAGTGGGAGTTTCATTACTACCCAAAATTTTGACTTCTTCTACTCCACTCTCCACACCTTTATCATCAAGATAGGTGGACTCCGAATCATTGGGGCGTTTTTCAACCAAAGTGGATTCATATCCAGCCCTTCATAAGTAGGTTTGACACGCGAAAACAAAGATTCAAGAGGAGACACACCAAGCACTTTAAGATCTTCGTGATTTGCATCACCAGAACGCACCCTTTTAAACCATTCATGTCTAGCGTGAATTTGGGCGGTTCTTTCTTTGCTCTCATTCATGGAGATACACATAGCTTTCAAAGTTTCATCCAAGTTGACCTTGGGAAGAGCGCATATAACTTTCAAAGCATCAATATCACAAGACATCCTATCAACGCTCTTAGCCAAATCGTCTATTTTGAGTAGTTTTTCCTCTATGGACGCATTGAAAATCTTTTGAGAGTTGATGAACTCTTTGATATTACTCTCTAAATCAGAGGGTAATTGTCGGGACCCCGATCCTAAGCCATGTGAATCCAGCGTGTAACATATCGCATCCCTTTGCGGTCTCACGCACGGTTAACTCCACGGCTGCAGCCTTACCTTAGCCAGGACCGTTTGCGCCTTTTGACTCACGTATGCAACTGTGTAGCTAGCATTCCAATGTCAAAGAACCCGGATCGACAAGTCTAGTCATAAACCAAAGTGGCAGTACCGCACAAGGACAGGCATACATGACCCAACAAAGCAGGTGTCAGTCACCAGCGAGTGTAGACGAGTCGTAGCAAGCTACAAGGACTCCATTACATCGCGTGACATTTCCCCAAAGGGGACTGACACAACAGCTAAGAAGGACACATGCCACTCAACCAATGTGTCCGGAGCAGTAGCGAGCTACCATGGCTCGTTGGATCACAAAGGGGCATCTCCCTGTAAGGAGTGCTACTAAAGTTCACGGCTAGGTAATTGAACCCCATACATATCAAGTACGACACACGTACGCATGGCATACCGATATGTATAGATACATCGATGGCATCACAACATAACCATAAACATACAAGCTTTATTTAAGAGGCTCAGAAGAGCCACACACATAATATTACACAGTAAGGGTCTCACGACCCATAATAGCAGTCATTCAGTTACAAGCCAGCGGAAGTGTCTAAAACTGTCTCAGTACAGACATGTGCAACTAGAAGGCACATGGCCTGACTATACTACAGACCCAACCTAGGGCCAGATCGTAGCTAGGACACCAGCTACTCGTCGTCGTCGATGTCTATGAAGAACCCTCCATTAGGGTCATTAGCAACCTCTGCAACATTTATTAAGCAAACATGAGTACGGAGGTACTCAGCAAGACTTTAGGATAACTATCTACTCATGCAATGTATCAATAAGGTATTGTGGGGTTTCATGTGGAGAGCCAACATTTGACTCGTGGCTAGACAACTTGCATTTTTTAAATAATTTTGACAACTTTATTTCTCGCACACGAGTCCACTAACACCACAACAATACTCCATCGTGGAATCATTCCGTCTCCATACGGAAATGCCGTCCACGACACTCGCGCTTATCTTGACAATTTTATGAGTAGCCATTGAAGTTATATATGAACAACATATGTCTCCAAGTAGTCCATATCCGCGGACGCGGCTATTTGAATAGAGCATAACCCTGCAGGGGTGTACTTCGTCACACACGCTCTCGCCACTTATCGCCATGTGCACGTCATGCACCTCGGCAACCTTCAAGCGGAAGCCCAGCGAGGGAGTCGGCCACGACCGTTAACCACACTAGTACCTAGTCCAGGTTTATCGCCTATCTGAGGGTAACCCGCATGGAAGTCCGGTCAAGGTTTCTGCCACGGCCCCAAACGATGTGCGCAGGGTTCCCAAGCCCACCATCCGGGTGCCACTTGGTACACTGTGCCACTGCCTACCGCATCATAGCCCACCTCTCAGGTCAGCACTATGCACGGCCTCCAGCATGACTATAAACACCAGAAACTACTTGCAACTCCTGGACCGAGTACTAAGCGATTAATAAGTCGAGAGGGTCAATTAAGTATCCCAACGTGTGGTAGTATCTAGTCTTGGATTACATACACGGAACTCAGTTCCTAGGGACGGTTCCAATGAAACAACCCGCCATGTACTCCTACACAGCCTTTCACCGGTACCTTTACCAAATCAGGTTCAACACACAACCTTTGCTTACCGAACACATTCTCACAATTATGTTCATCTCCCAGATGACAAACCATACACAACTCTAAGCATAGCATGCATAGCAGGATAAGGCACATCATGGCTCAAGCAACTACCAGGTATGCTAGGTTGCAAGGTTCAGCTATTTACTGTGACAAGGATAGGTCATGCAAAGGAAGTGGGTTCAACTAACGTGGCAAAAGCAGTTGAAGCATTTGATCCTAATGCAACAAGTAAGTGCAGGAGTAAGAACATGGGATTTATCGAGATGATCAAAATGGTTGCTTGCCTTGTTGCTCGGAGCAGTGACAATATCCGTCAGACGGATATTCGGTGGAATCCGGGGGAGCGGAGCCTACCGAAAGGAATGACAACAATCAATAACAAACATATGCAATCAAGATGATGCATGAGCATGGTATGAGAATGCAAGATGATATACTAATATAGCTAACATGTATTAGGTTTGAAGTTGATTTGAATCAAATTCAAATATAACTTCAAACGAGGTATTCTCGAATACCATTTTAATTGATTCGACCTGATGCTCAGATCAACTTGCTTTTAACATGCATGGGATGACATGTTAGGTTGCTGGTTTGTAATTAGAACAGTGTTTGATGATGTCATTCATAGTGAATTTTAAATATTTTCCAAATTCTATTTATAAAGTATTTATAAGAATTAACTTATTCATTAATCTACATGTTTGGGTTCTGTAACATTTTCAAACATGTTTGAAAATGGCATATTCAGATTCCTTGGATTTTTCTGATACTTCTTCATATATAAATTATTTTCATTGGAGTTACAAATTAATTTCTATGAATTTTTGAAGTTTTAAACATTTCTGGAATTATTTTTATACTAGAAAACCCCTTTATTGCGTCAGCCTGACATCAGCAGGTCAACTGAGCTGCTCAGGTCGAACTTGACAGTGGGGGACCCACTGGTCAGCCTCTCAGGGACTAATCCCGCGCTAACCAGCCCCTAAGTGTGTTTGACTTGGCCTTGGGCCCACTGTGAGTGAGTGTTTAAGCATTCAAATTGCTGGATTAGGCTGGCCACGTCATTCCTCGCCGGAGCCTGGCCGGCGGCGACCAGATCCGCGGCAGAACCTCGCTGGAGACATGCTAAAACGTGTTGTGGTGCTCGGAAAAAGATGCTAAGAGCACTGGAGTGATCTCCAGGCTCGACCTCATCCAGCGCTGGCCTCAGGGAGAGCTATAGGTGGCCGGAGTAAGCCGGCGACGAGCCGGGGCGGCTGTCGGAGTACGGGTTCGATGGTCCAGTGGCTAGGGGGCTCGGATCCGAGGGGAAAGAGAGGGGAATTGATCGCAGGTTCACGGGGAGTGCAGAGAAGGGCCTAGACGGCTCGGGGAAGGGCTGTTGCCGGCATTTCACCGTCGATTTGCCGACGTCCGAAGGTTGAAGACGATGGCGTTGGGGACGTTGTAGAGCTTGGGGAGACTTCGGCCGTTGCAGAGAGAACCAGCTCGACGAGGCGAAGCTACTGGGCTACTCGGAAGGGGGGTCCTGTGGCTAGAGGCGCGGCGGCTCGAGCTCGAGCTCGTGGCAATGGCGGTAGAAGGAGGGAGGAGAGATCCCGAGAGGAGGGGGGAACTGGAGCTGGGGAACAGATAGGGACGGGCTCGAGGTGGATATCCCCGTGCTTGGCAGCGCGAGGCGGCGGCCAGGCAGGCGCACAAGTGCGTGGCCGCGCCGGAGTACGCGGCGGCCACCTCCTGCTGCCCACTGGCGAGGGAGGAAGACGACAGGAAGAAGATGGGCCGGGCCAGGTGAGCGTCAGGTAAGATTTTTCTCATTTTCTTTCTGTTTTGTTTCTGTTTTAATTACTGACACAGATTTGCTATTTATTTCAGCTACCAGTAGCTTTTTGCATTTAAATAAAATGCTTAAAGTGTCAAGAAAATGGTTTTCTTCATTGCTCATTTACTTTCATGATTTATCAGAAAGATTGAACTTTTCTTGAGGCCATTTTGGGTTCATTAATTTTAACTAGTTTGAATTTTCCTTTATTTTGAGAAGTGGCTAGGGTTTTAGCATTTTCCTTCATCACTTACTTTGTTCTTGTTGAAAATTTCCTAGATGCAATGCAAAGAAAACATGAGCACAAAGCTAACTTGATTAAGGTGTCAGGGATGTGACAACTCACCCCCACTCAAAAGAATCTCGTCCCGAGATTTAGAAGTCGTCGGAAATAACGCAGGATACTCAAGTCGGAGACGATCCTCTCTTTCCCAAGTTGCCTCCTTTTTAGAATGATTTGACCATTGAGCTTTAAGAAACCTAAGGTTTCGACGTCGAGTGGTACGCTCAGCTTGATCAAGAATACGCACGGGGTATTCTCGGTATGAAAGGTTATCTTGGAGATCAAGCGTTTCGTGGTCCACTTCACGGATAGGATCCGAAAAGCAACGCCTGAGTTGCGAGACGTGGAAGACATCATGAACCTTGGAAAGATGCGGAGGAAGTTCCAACTGGTAGGCAACTTCTCCTCGTTTGGCAAGAATGCGAAAAGGACCAATGTAACGAGGAGCACATTTGCCCTTGATACCGAATCGATGGGTACCCTTCAAAGGTGTAACCCGAAGATAAGCCTTCTCGTCAACTTCAAAGGTCACAGCCTTATGATGACGATCATATTGGCTCTTTTGACGAGACTGGGCTGTTTTCAACTTTTCACGAATAATGCGAACCTGCTCTTCTACATCCTGGATCATGTCCGGTCCAAAGAGTTGCCTCTCCCCGGTTTCTGACCAATTAAGAGGTGTTCGACATCTTCGTCCATAGAGAACTTCAAAAGGAGCTTTGCCCAAGCTTGATTGATAACTATTGTTATAGGCGAATTCGGCGAATGGAAGGCACTTCTCCCAATTCATACCGAACGATATAACACAAGCTCGGAGCATATCTTCTAGGATTTGATTCACCCTTTCTACTTGACCACTTGATTGGGGATGGAAAGCAGTGCTAAAAGACAAGTGAGTCCCCATGGAATTCTGAAAACTTTCCCAGAAGCGAGAAGTAAAGATACTCCCACGGTCCAAGTTAATCTCCAGGGGAACACCATGAACAGACACTATTCGAGAGATATATAGCTCTGCTAGCTGGCTAGCTGTTATACTCTCACGAACGGGAAGAAAATGAGCCACTTTGGAAAGACAGTCAATGACCACAAAGATAGCATTATTTCCTTTCTTGGTCTTGGGAAATCCGGTAATGAAATCCATACTAAATTTATCCCATTTCCATTCAGGAATAGCTAGAGGTTGAAGGGTGCCAGCAGGCCTTTGATGTTCTGCCTTAACTCGTCGACAAACGTCGCAGTTAGCAACGAACTCAGCAATTTCTCTCTTCATCCTAGTCCACCAGAACCTCTGGCGTAGGTCGTGATACATCTTAGTACTACCGGGATGAATGGTGAGAGGAGATTCATGAGCCTCCTTAAGGATCAATTGCCGCAGACGTTTGCTCTTAGGAACCACTAAACGGTTCTGAAAGAACACAACACCTTTCTCATTGATGGAGAAATCCCTAGCGTTGCTGCTAGAAATATTCTCCTTGATCCGGGATATACCCTTATCATAAGCCTGCACGACTATGATTTGATCCTTAAGAGTAGGCTTCGCCACCAGGGTAGAAAGGAATCCTTGAGGAACAATATGAAGATTCAACTTCCGAAATTCCTCATAGAGATGTGGTTGACCTTGTTGTAGCATCAAATTGTTACAATAAGATTTACGACTTAGTGCTTCGGCCATAACATTGGCCTTCCCCGGGGTGTAAGTTATCCCTAAGTCGTAATCCGAGATCAACTCAACCCACCGTCTTTGCCTGAGATTCAAATCCGGCTGGGTGAAGATATATTTCAGACTTTGGTGATCAGTGAATATTTCGCAACGATTACCCAGAAGGTAATGTTGCCAGGTTTTTAGTGCATGGACCACAGCTGCAAGCTCAAGGTCATGTGTGGGATAATTATCCTCATGTGGATGCAACTGTCGAGATGCGTATGCGATCACATGACGATCTTGCATGAGAATGCAACCTAATCCTTGTCGCGGGGCGTTGCAATAGATAACAAAGTCCTTAGAAAAATCTGGTGGTAGCAACACAGGTGCGGAAGTCAGGCGTCTTTTCAGTTCCTGAAAACTATGCTCACACTGTGGTGTCCACTCGAACTTTTTATCCTTCTTGAGGAGTTCAGTTAGAGGCTTTGCAACCTTGGAGAAATTCTTGACAAAGCGGCGACAATAGCTCGCTAGACCAAGAAAACTCCTAACTTGCTTAACCGATTCAGGTTGAGTCCAATCAAGGACAACTTGAACTCTCTCGGGATTGACAGCAATACCCTTACCAGAGATTACGTGACCTAGATAGGTCACTTCTGGTAACCAAAATTCACATTTTGAAAACTTGGCATAAAGGCGATGCTCTCGAAGTTTCATCAATACCAGCCTTAGATGCTCGGCATGTTCTTGTTCGTTCTTCGAGTAGATGAGAATGTCATCGAGGTATACCACGACGAATTTATCCAAATACTCCATGAAGATTGAATTCATCAAACGAGAGAAGATGGTTGGGGCATTGGTTAAACCGAAGGACATGACGGTGTACTCGTATTGGCCATAACGAGTAACAAAAGCCGTTTTTGGAATGTCCCCGTTCTTGATCTTGATTTGATGGTATCCCAACCTCAAATCCATTTTGCAGAAGACTGAGGACCCAGCGAGCTGATCATACAGATCGTTGATCCTGGGGAGCGGATACTTGTTCTTTATGGTGACCAGATTAACTGGTCGGTAATCTACAACCATCCGATCCGTTTCGTCTTTCTTCTTGACGAAGAGGACGGGCAAGCCCAAGGAGAAGAGCTAGGACGAATGAAACCTTTATTCAAGGCCTCATCTAGTTGCTTCTTAAGTTCGGCTAGCTCCAGGGGTGCCATCTTATATGGTCGTCTGGCTATTGGGACAGTTCCCGGAACAAGATCTATCACAAACTCTACATCTTTGTCAGGTGGAATTCCTGGCAGTTCCTCTGGAAAAACATCCGGGAAGTCACGGACTAGCGGAATGTCTTCAAGTTCCGGAAGAGGGTTGGCATTTAGGGAATAGAGTTGGCATTTGGCAACTTGAGTAGAGACATTTACTATCTCACCCGAGGGATGGATAGGGTGGACATTTCTAGAATGGGTATCAATCTTGGCATAGTGAGCTGACATCCAGTCCATACCCAAGATGATATTAATATCCGAAGATTTCAAGGCTATCAGTGAGGCTAGAAAAACTAGCCTGTCTACTAGAATTTCATTGTCATAGGTTATCCTAGAGGTTTGCCATTTACTACCAGGAGTTTGGACAACCAACGGAATTGGCATATCACAAAAAGACATGTTATGCAACTGTGCATAACTTTCTAAAATGAAGGAATGAGAAGACCCAGTGTCAAAGAGAACAGACGCTGGTTGATAATTAACAAGAAGCGTACCCAGCATGACGTCGGGATCCTCTGCAGCTTCTTCTTCTTAGACATAGTTCACACGGCCGCGTGCAGGAGTTGGCTTCACATAGTAAGCTTTGCCCGACTTGCCTTGCCCGACGGACTTTCCGGGTTGCTTGGCACCCACATTTTGAGGACACTCACGGGAGTAGTGCCCTGGTTCTCCACACTTGTAGCATATCACTTGGTTGGCACGTGGTGCAACATTGCTAGCTGGACCACCATAAGTTTTTGCTGGAGGGTTGGTCTGATTCGTCTGAGGCGCCACGTAGGATGGCCTCGGAGTGTATCTTGGCGGCAGAGAACTGTTCGGAACCCACAGCCTGCGTTTGGGAAACGCGAAACCAGAAGATGAGCCAAAGTCACGGGAGTGCTTCCTTGTGGCTTCAAAGTAAGTATGACCAGTCTCGGCACTGATAGCCTTGTTGACCAGGGCTTGAAAGCTTGCACACTCGTGGAGGCGGAGATCACGACGAAGCTCAGGGCTCAGACCCTTACGGAATCTTGCTTGCTTCTTGGCATCAGTAGACACCTCCTCTATTGCATAGCGGGCGAGTTTACCGAACTCGCGGCTATAGGCATCCACGGTCAACTTGCCCTGAGTGAAGGCACAGAACTCCTCTCTCTTTCTGTCCATCAGGCCCTCTGGAATATGGTGCAGACAAAAAGCTGCACTGAAATGTGCCCATGTGGCTGCTGGTTCAGCGGGACGCATAGCTTCAAAGTTCTCCCACCACAGATTGGCGGGTCCTTCTAGGAAATATGCCGCAAAGGTCACCTTGTCGGCCTCAGAAACATTCGGAGAGCGAATCTTGCGTGCGATGCTGCACAACCAGTCATCAGTGTCGAGGGGATCGACGGAATGATGAAACTTTGGAGGATTCAGCTTCACAAAGTCCTTGAGGGACACTGCAGCATTCCTAGGCTGACGAGCCGTATTCTGCTCAATACGCTCTAACAGTCGGTTGCTCTCCCTTTTGTTTCTCTCTGCCTCAAGCATAACTTCCGCCAGAGAGGGCGGGTGAGGCAGGTCTTCCTGCGACGCTTGACTACCCTCGCCTTGCTCATGAGCAGGGGCACGGTTCAACCTGGTGAACACCATCCTGACAAACAAACTCACAGCTTAGACCAATATCATATCAATACTAGCTATGGATTAAGAATGTACTGAACACACGGAATGCGGAAATGAATATCCGAACAGCATGGTAACAAGCAACTGCTATATATACACCATGGTTCATACACACCCTTACATAGTTCAGTACAACCTTAACCGAAGAGCAAACTACTGAAATTATGAAACTACTCATTAGAGGCTTACAAGCTTCCTATACATTATTTATCTAGGCCTCCGGAATTCATTTCACATCACAGGCATACTTCACAAGTCACGGAGGACTGTGAACGTACGGCTACTACCATACTATCCTTCCGCTCATAGCTCAGGCATCCGCATAGAACATCTCATAGAGATTACCTCCATGACCTGGAAGCTCAACCTGCAGATCAGGAAACACTCTAGCCTGGGATCCCTGGGATCCATAAGGACACGGATGTGGCCTTGGTCCCCTGACTGGTGGTAAGAGGGGCCCCGAAGAGGGGTGACTCCTCCTATAGCTGGCCAGTCAACGTGGGCCGGAAGATGGGTCCTAACAGGGTTCAACATCTCCATATCTCCGTACCCTGTCTGGACTACCGGTGCCAGCTGCGTCAAAGCCGTCCACAGACGGGCACGGGTAGCATAAAGCTCCATGCGGAGAGCACGAGCATCCCTGTCTCTGTTCTCTAGCATCTCAATAGTGGATTGCAGTAGTGGATCCTCCATAGAAGAATCAAAATAGACTCCGCTGAGGTATCCCTCTTCACCAGGCTGAGAGGCCGGAACATAGCAGAACTCTGAATTCTACAGCAGTGCATGTCTTGCCCTCATAATGGTCAGCATTGAGTAGGCAGCATCTTGTACTGCCATGTCAACAGTGACTCCCAACCCATAGGACCAATGGATTGGCTCCTCAGCTCCAGGGTAGTCTGGAAATACCCTGACAGTGCAGATATACTGGCTCTGGTTGAAGTCTCGGTACTGTTCCTCCACTGTGTACTCGGGGTACCAGCGGTAACCGCACACCGACATCACCCTTACCAACATGGCCGTATTATCCGGTACATAAATGCACCTGGTCAGACGTACCACCTGACGAGAAGGACGGCCAGGCATCTGTAAATAGAGAGTAATGCAAAAGCATTAGAGCTCCGAATGCAAAATTGGGCAGCATAACGGCTGTAAATACTCAAAAAACAAATTTGGAGACAACCCAAAATGGAATAGCGTAACAACTCAACTATCAAGTTCAACTCTCTGATCATCAAACTTACTTCCTTTTTCCTAGGAATGAAAGAAACCCAAATATCTCTTGACCCGTAGTCCTATAATCTACCGATCACAAACACGAGCCTAGAAGAAGATGAGTAACCTAGTCCTCAATTCCCGCAGAAAAGACGAGGATGACCAGAATAGAATAACTTGAGAAGAGAACAAGAGTCTTACGTTCCCTTCCACAAACAATTCCCTTATATATAACTAAAGCAATTCTAGACTCAACTTCGACCAGTTTGGCTTAGTAGTCCTATAGTCAGTCAGGCTGTGATACCAACGCTCTCGGGACCCCGATCCTAAGCCATAGGAATCCAGCCTGTAACACATCGCATCCCTTTGCGGTCTCACGCACGGTTAACCCCACGGCTGCATCCTTACCTTAGCCGGGACCGTTTGCGCCTTTTAACTCACGTATGCAATTGTGTCGCTAGCAGTCCAATGTCAAAGAACCCGGATCGACAAGTCTAGTCATAAACCAAAGTGGCAGTACCGCACAAGGACAGGCATACATGACCCAACAAAGCAGGTGTCGGTCACCAGCGAGTGTAGACGAGTCGTAGCAAGCTACAAGGACTCCATTACATCGCGTGACATTTCCCCAAAGGGGACAGACATAGCAGCTAAGAAGGACACATGCCGGTCAACCAATGTGTCCAGAGCAGTAGCGAGCTACCATGGCTCGTTGGATCACAAAGGGGCATTTCCCTGTAAGGAGTGCTACTAAAGTTCACGGCTAGGTAATCGAACCCCATACATATCAAGTACGACACACGTACGCATGGCATACCGATATGTATAGATACATCGATGGCATCACAACATAACCATAAACATACAAGCTTTATTTAAGAGGCTCAGAAGAGCCACACACATAATATTACACAGTAAGGGTCTCACGACCCATAATAGCAGTCATTCAGTTACAAGCCAGCGGAAGTGTTTAAAACTGTCTGAGTACAGACAGGTGCAACTAGAAGGCACATGGCCTGACTATACTACAGACCCAACCTAGGGCCAGATCATAGCCGGGACACCAGCTACTCGTCGTCGTAGATGTCTATGAAGAACCCTCCATTAGGGTCATTAGAAACCTCTGCAACATTTATTAAGCAAACATGAGTACAGAGGTACTCAGCAAGACTTTAGGATAACTATCTACTCATGCAATGTATCAATAAGGTATTGTGGGGTTTCATGCGGAGAGCCAACATTTGACTCGTGGCTAGACAAGTTGCATTTTTTAAATAATTTTGACAACTTGATTTCTCGCACACGAGTCCACTAACACCACAACAATACTCCATCGAGGAATCATTCCGTCTCCATAAGGAAATGCCGTCCACGACACTCACGCTTATCTTGAAAATTTTATGAGTAGCCATTGAAGTTATCTATGAACAACATATGTCTCCAAGTAGTCCATATCCGTGGACGCGGCTATTCGAATAGATCATAACCCTGCAGGGGTGTACTTCGTCACACACGCTCTTGCCACTTATCGCCATGTGCACGTCATGCACCTCGGCAACCTTCAAGCGGAAGCCCAGCGAGGGAGTCGGCCTCGACCGTTAACCACACTAGTACCTAGTCCAGGTTTATCGCCTATCTGAGGGTAACCCGTACGGAAGTACGGCCGAGGTTTCCGCCACGGCCTCAAACGATGTGCGCAGGGTTCCCAAGCCCACCATCCGGGTGCCACTTGGTACACCGTGCCACTGCCTACCGCATCATAGCCCACCTCTCAGGTCAGCACTATGCACGGCCTCCAGCATGACTATAAACACCAGAAACTACTTGCAACTCCTGGACCGAGTACTAAGAGATTAATAAGTCGAGAGGGTCAATTAGTTATCCCAACGTGTGGTAGTATGTAGTCTTGGATTACATACACAGAACTCAGTTCCTAGGGACGGTTCCAATGAAACAGCCCGCCATGTACTCCTACACAGCCTTTCAACGGTACCTCTACCAAATCAGGTTCAACACACAACCTTTTCTTACCGAACACATTCTCACAATTCTGTTCATCTCCCAGATGACAAACCATACACAACTCTAAGCATAGCATGCATAGCAGGATAGGGCACATCATGGCTCAAGCAACTACCAGGCATGCTAGGTTGCAAGGTTCAGCTATTTACCGTGACAAGGATAGGTCATGCAAAGGAAGTGGGTTCAACTAACGGGGCAAAAGCAGTTGAAGCATTTGATCCTAATGCAATAAGTAAGTGCAGGAGCAAGAATATGGGATTTATCGGGATGATCAAAATGGTTCCTTGCCTTGTTGCTCAGAGGAGTGACAATATCCGTCAGACGGATATTCGGTGGAATCCGGGGAAGCGGAGCCTACCGAAAGGAATGACAACAATCAATAGCAAACATATGCAATCAAGGTGATGCATGAGCATGGCATGAGAATGCAAGATGGTAAACTATTATATCTAACATGTATTAGGTTTGAAGTTGATTTGAATCAAATTCAAATACCACTTCAAACGAGGTATTCTCACATACCATTTTAATTGATTCGACCCGATGCTCAGATCAACTTGCTTTTAACATGCATGGAATGACATGTTAGGTTGCTGGTTTGTAATTAGGACAGTGTTTGATCATGTCATTTATAGTGAAATTTAAATATTTTCCAAATTCCATGTACAAAGTATTTATAAGAATTAACTTATTCATTAATCTACATGTTTGGGTTCTGGAACATTTTCAAACATGTTTTAAAATGACATATTCAGATTCCTTGAATTTTTCTGATACTTTTTCATATATAAATTATTTTCATTGGAGTTACAGATTAATTTCTATGAATTTTAGAAGTTTTAACATTTTTCTGGAATTGTTTTAAATCAGAAAACTCTTTATTGCATCAGCATGACATCAGCAGGTCCAACTCGTCGTTGAAAGTCAAACCTGACCAGTGGGTCCGACCCACTGGTCAGTGTCTCTGGTCAGTTTTAGATTAGAATTAATCTTAATTAGCTAATTAATCTCACTGGACCCACATGTCAGTGATTTATTAAATTATTTGGTTTTATTTTTACTATTCCAGATTATCCAAAGGCTGGCCCCACACGTCAGTGGCTCAGGCCAGCTGAGATCCACCGGCGGCGAGGTCGTCCTCGCCGATGGGGAGCCTCCGGCGACCACCAGACGGTGGAGGGCATCGGAAACTCGCCTCCGACGACCAAACTCACGGCAGAGGACACGAGGAGAACGGCCACTCGACGACGCGCATGATGGGACAAACCCCAGGGGCTGGGGTGGCCGGAATCAACGCCGACGACGAGCTTGGCGGCGACCAAGTTCGGCCATCGTTGAAGCCATCGATTACAGGGTCAAAACGTGTGGGGCTGGGCTCCTAAAGCATCTACGTGATGTCCTGAGGCTGCTGGTGGCCTCAGACGGACCAACCCTTCACCGGAGGGTTACCAGCGACGAGCTGCAGCGGCGGTCCTCGTCGGGCTCCGATGGAACTAGGCCTAGAGGAGGGGATCGACGGGGAGATGTTAGGGGAAAGATGCGCAAGCTCACGAGGAGTGCAGAGGAGGGCTTAGACGGCTCGGGGAAGTACTGAGGGCGACGAATCAGGCAGAGCTCGCCGGCGGCCGAAGGTTGAAGACGACGGTGTCGTAGGCGTTGCAGGGCTCGGGGAGGCTTCGACTTCTGCAGGGAGGACCAGCTCGTCAAGGCGGAGCTAACGGCACACTCGGGTGGAAGTTCCTATGGCTAGGGGCACGGGCAGCTCGAGCTCGAGCTCCTGTCAATGGCGGCAGAGGGGATTGGGAGAACCGAGAGGAGAGGGGGAAGAATGAGCAGGGGAATGGATAGCTACGTGCTCGGGGAGGTTATCCCCGTGCTTGCCAGCACGAAGCGGCGGCCAGGCAGGCAGGGAGCTGCGTGGAGACGCGCGGTGACGCGGCGGCCACCTCCTGCTCCTACTGGCGAGGAGGAAGACGACAACGCTACTGGGCCTGGGCTGAGGTGAGCGTCAGGTAGTTTCTTCCTCTATTTTTTTCCTGTTTTGTTTCTGTTCTGCTAACTAATTGATTTACTATTTATTTCAGCTCCCAAATAGTTTGTAAAAGCTATTTTAAACACACCAGAATATTTGTTGGAATATATCCAACCATTCCTGGAGTTTTCAATATTTTTGAAGACTTAAAGTTTCTGATTTCAAATTTTAAACTTGAAACCAGTAGCTTTTTGCATTTATTTAAAATGCTTAAAGTATCAAGAAAATGGTTTTCTTCATTTCTTATTTACTTCCATGAATTATCAAAAATATTGAACTTTTCTTGAGGCCATTTTGGGTTCATTGATTTTAACTAGTTTAATTTTCCTTTATTTTGAGCAGTGGCTAGGGTTTTAGAATTTTCCTTCACCACTTGCTTTGTTCTTGTTGAAAATTTCCTAGATGTAATGCAAAGAAAACATGAGCACAAAGCTAACTTGATTAAGGTGTCAGGGATGTGACAGTAATTTGTTGTGATTTCCATAAGTGTTGCTGTAGGAATTGCCATAATTGTTAGAGGAGTTACTAGGAAAAGGCCTAGGAACATAGTTTCCTCTAAAAGCATTGTTGTTGCCAAAATTGTTCCTACCAACAAAATTCACGTCCAAACTAGCGTTACTACTCTCAATCAAAGAGGATAGTGGCATGTCATTAGGATCTACGGTAGCATTTCTACTAGCAACCAAATTCATCAACTCGTCCATCTTAGCACTAAGCGACTTAATCTCTTCTATAGCGTGCACCTTTTTGCTAGCAGGCGACCTTTCAGTGTGCCACTGAGAGTAGTTGGTCATTATATTGTCTAGGAGTTTTGTAGCATCTCCTAACGTGATTTCCATGAACGTTCCACCTGAGGCAGAGTCCAAGATATTACGAGAAGCGAAATTCAAGCCAGCGTAAAAGATATGTATAATCATCCACAAACTCAAGCCATGAGCGGGACAATTTCAAATCATAAGCTTCATCCTCTCCCAAGATTGTGCAACGTGTTCATGATCAAGTTGCTTGAAATTCATGATATCGTTACGTAAGGAGATGATCTTAGCCGGCGGAAAATACTTGGATATTTAAGCATCTTTGCACCTGTCCCAAGAATCGATACTATTTTTAGGCAAAGAAGAAAACCAAGTTTTAGTGCGATCTCGCAACGAGAAAGGAAAAAGTTTCAACTTAATCACGTCATTATCCACATCTCTTTTCTTTTGCATATCACAAAGCTCAATGAAGGTATTGAGATGGGATGCGGCATCTTCACTAGGAAGGCTAGAGAATTCCTCTTTCATAACAAGATTCACCAAAGCTGCGTTGATTTCATACGATTCCGCACTAGTGGCGGGAGCAATCGGAGTACTAATAAAATCATTATTATTAGTGCTCGAGAAGTTGCAAATTTTGGTGTTTTCAGACATGATGTCTTCATCAAACAAACAAGCACACAAGCAAGCAAGAAAGCCGGCAAAGGCAAAATAAAACGACGAAGGCGAAAGGCGAATGAAAACGGCAAATGTGAAGTGGGGGAGAGGAAAACAAGAGGCAACTGGCAACAAAAGTAAATGCAAGAGAAGAGTTTGTGAGACCTACTTGGATAGATCTTGATTTCTCCTCCCCGGCAACGGCGCCAGAAATACTTCTACTACTGCAACAAAAGACCTTCCAACGGCGCCAGAAATAGGCACGTCGACGGGAGAATACTTGGTTTGATCTTTCTGTTGCGGCTACGCCTTAAGGGACTTCCTAGGCAAGTATGCAAAGGATTTCCCCCGTGGCCTTGGAGCCTTGCGTTGGTGTTCCCTCGAAGCGGAAAGGGTGATGTAGCGTAGCGGTGGTAAGTATTTCCCTCAGTTTGAGAACCAAGGTATCAATCCAGTGGAGGAGTATCTCAAGATCCTGCACAAACACAAAAGCTTGCTCCCAACGCTATGAATGGGTTGTCAATCCCTTATAGATTGTTTGCCAAGTGAGAACTGAAAGCAACAAAGTAACAAAGCAAAGTAAAAGCGGAGGTGTAAACGATGGATGTGAATAGAGCCCGGGGGCCGTAGTGTTTACTAGTGGCTTCTCTCATGAAAGCAAGTAGACAGTGGGTGAACAAATTACTGTCGAGCAATTGATAGAACCGCGCAAAGTCGTGACGATATCTATGCAATGATTATATCTATAGGCATCACATCCAAAACAAGTAGACCGATACTGTCTGCATCTACTACTATTACTCCACATGTCGACCGCTATCCAGCATGCATCTGCTGTATTAAGTCCATAAGAACAGAATAACGCCTTAAGCAAGATGACATGATGTAGAGGGATAATCTCAAACCAATGATAAAACCCCCATCTTTTTACCCTTGATGGCAACTACTTGATGTGTGCCTTGCTGCCCCTACTGTCACTGGGAAAGGTCACCACATGGAAGAACCCAAAACCAAGCACTTCTCTCATTACAAGAATCATAGATCTAGTTGGCCAAACAAAACCCAAGACTCGGAGAGACTTACAAGGATATCAAATCATGCATATAAGAAATCAGCAAAGACTCAAATATATATCATAGATAATCAGATCACAAATCCACAATTCATCGGATCTCGACAAACACACCGCCAAAGAAGATTACATCGGATAGATCTCCATGAAGATCATGGAGAACTTTGTATTGAAGATCCAAGAGAGAGAAGAAGCCATCTAGCTACTAACTACGGACCCGTAGGTCTGAAGTGAACTACTCACGAGTCATTGGAGTGGCGATGATGATGATGAAGAAGCCCTCTAACTCCAAAGTCCCCTCCGGCAGGGTGCCGGGAAGGGTCTCCAGATGAGATCTCGCGGAAACAGAAGCTTGCGGCGGCGGAATAGTATTTTTGAGGCTCCCGTGATTTTTTGCGGAATATTTGGGAATTTATAGGCCAAAGACCTAGGTCAGGTGGCGGCCAGGGAGGCCACAAGCCTGCCCACCGCCGCCTCCCCCTGGCGGCGGAGTGGGGGCTTGTGGGCTCCCTGGAGCCCACCTGGCTTGGCCCAAAAGCCCCCTGGTCTTCTTCCGTTCGGGAAAAAATCATTTCGGGGTTTTTCTTCCATTTGGACTCTGTTTCAAAATCAGATCTGAAAAGAGTCAAAAACACGGAAAAAACATGAAGTGGCACTTGGCAATGAATCAATAAGTTAGTCCCAAAAAGGATATAAAAGTTACATAAAACAACCAAAGAAGGCAAGATAACAGCGTGAAACCATCAAAAATTATAGATACGTTGTAGACGTATCAGTGCGCAGGTTCCACTATATTCTGTTAATCATTGTACCTGACGAGAGACAAGTAAAAGTCATGGATCCAAAATGCACACCTCTCGCTGAATGGGCGAACATGCAAGAATGCCTCCAGAGGTAATTTCAATCATTATGGCACTATATCGGCAACTTTTCGTTCATTTCCTCATAGCAAGGAATTAATATAGAACTCCTTTATTCATTTCCTTTTCTTGGCAGGGCTTGGAAACGGTTCACCGCCAAGGCTTGGGGTGGTTGGAAGTCAGAGCTTACATTTATCCAAATGGATGTAAGTAACTACTAGCTAGATCCGCGCCTCTCTTTATTCTAGTTTCAATACCATTATCATTCTTGATTATGTTTTTGATTGAACTCTGTTCTTGTAAAGTGCTTGAGGCAGGAATGGGGGAATAATTTATGTGGATACTATGTTTGCGAGTTCATTCACCAGACGACCCATGAGAACGGCAAAAACTGGGACATCAAAAAAATGAAGTATGATAAACAGTACTCACAATTTTATTCTATTACCGTCAATTGTGTTCGGTTTCATTGATATATATTGACCCCTTCTTTAAATTAGATCGAACGGTTGAGGGACGGTCTTCTACCACATAACGTGTACGAGCAATTCAAGAGGAAATTGCCGGATTCTTAGATGCAGAGGTCCTACATGTGAAGGGAGAATATTATTGCCCGTCAATGCAATTCAAATGAAATTTTAAAGTGTAAAATAGATGCATATGTGCATGTGTAACTCGTGTCTACATTTTGTAATATGTTCGACAAAGCACGATGGATGAGATGGTGTAATATATTTGTAACGATGATGTGCAATATAGTTGTTCCTTTATTGATGTGTATGTACCATCCAATTTAGTGCAAAACAAGAATTAAAAAGTGCCCAAAACAAATAAATGAGAAAATAGGGGGCTGCAAAATAGCCCCATCCAATTTAGTGCAAAACCCTAAACCCTAAAAAGTGCTCAAAAATAAATAAAAGCAGCGAAGAAATAGCCCCGGTTCGTAATAAGAACCGGGACTAATACCCGTGCCCCCTCGCTCCAAGCCCCACCACATGGAGGACCATTAGCCCCGGTTCGGGGCCGAACCGGAGCTAGCATTAGTCCCGATTGTTTAGTCCCGGTTCGTGAACTGATACTAATGGCCCAACCGAACCGGGGCTATAGGCCCGTTTTCTACTAGTGATAGTATGCCTTGTTTATTTTAGTTATTCACATTGTGAAGTTCTATATGTGCATGTATGTACTTTCCAATTCTATTTCATCAAATGAGTTTCAACAACCATGTGTGGTTCCTGTTAAGCCTAGTGCAGTTAACACCCCCACTATTTATTTTAGTTTTTTCACAATGTGATGTTCAGTTACACAATTTGATGTTTAAGCACCAATGGCACCCCCATGATTTTAGCTCAAGCTCCGCCACTTGATGGGAGTACTTGATATTCACACCGGCTACGTGCTATGCAATTTCAACGGTACCATTAGGAATGACTATATTTTCTTGATGTTAAACATGTTGTATTTATCATATGTCTTTACATTTTTATGTAACAATAAATAGTGTGTTACCCAGTTTGAATGACTAAATTTTGTTGTTGCTAAATGTTAAGCCTATTGTAGTTAACACACCTATCCACTTCTTATTTGCTTAGCTAGCGTGCTTAAACTTGCACAATGAAGCTATCATTTGATGATCAGGTTGTTTACCATGCATACTTGTTTGATGTTTAGCCTATCGTACTTAACATGCATTTCGATGTACTTACCCATGATAATGTTGGGAACATTATTTGTTATCCATCAATGTTAGTTTCATCACATGGCTTATATATACTCCTTCCAATACATAGTATAAGATATAGATCAAACATGTGAGTATTTTGGATGTAGCATGATGTTTCATACTCGGGCATGGAATACCCTACTATGTCATTATGCAATTTTACTTTACATTCCAATAATAACTTTTTGCTTGTAGGTACATATGTCATTGTTAAAGATCCGTGCGTCGATCCTTTTTGTGTGTGGGGCAATGAGATATTCATGAACCAGCATCAAGTGAGGAAAATGATAAAGATTGTTAGTAAAATGGGACAAAATATGCCTATTAAAATTATAAAGATATTCATGAACCAGCATCAAGTGAGGAAAATACACCTTATCCAAGACAACAGTAAACTTCAGGATGGTAACTAAGAACTCTCTACCTTTCTTTTATTGTCCATAATGAGTTGTTAGTTTCCAAATTTCTAATATCTAAATCTTTTTTGTTTGTAGTGGTTCCAAAAGCAGTTCACTCAAGATTGCCTCTTAGGCTACATGATTAGTGGATGTAAAAAAATTAAAGTATATCTACAATGTCACGATGACTATCTAGATATCCTCATCAATAGAGAGAAGGATGGGCGGTCCGCCACCACAAAGGTGTGGCCTCGAGTGGTGCGTGCATTTTGCATGGAGGAGAAAAAATATGGGCATTCCGCTTCACCTTGTACAACTCCCAAAATCTCTTGCGCCTCTTTCTTTATCGTCTTTAATACAAGTATGCAAGTGAGGTTCATCATTCTTTATTTGGTCCTCATGTAATTATTATTTCTTGATGTAATTCTTGAACATATGTACGTGTTAATGGAATGATGCATTGGTTTCTAAACCTATATCAGTATAAAATGGATATGAAAAATGTTATAGACTCTTTCAAATTCAAATTCTACATAATTTGAAATTGCGGCGATTAAACTAATAGAAAAATATGCTCTGCAGGTCATTACACCGCACAAGGTTCATAAAGCAGAACATGTGTGATACACCTCATGATTCGACATGGTTCAGACAGAGAAACAGTGTGCTAGAACGCACATAATTGTCGTCTGGAAAACCGTGAGTGATGTTAGACAATATCAGAAACGGTTTAACTCACCTAAGTGTTTGTGATACTATCCTTATCGTACGTGCGTTCTAATGTTTCATTTTTTATGTCATATGCATCCTACACGATTACAAACAGTTTGACCATTTGGGAATCTTGGTACTGCCTCCGTAAGGAAATATAAGAGCGTTTAGATCACTAAATTAGTGATATAAACGCTCTTTTACTCCTTTATGGAGGGAGTATATCGCAAATGACGTTTTGGGACAAAATGTTTGTGATAGTCTCCTTATCATACACGGATTATAGTTACGAACTATTTGTGATCAGGAACACATCATAAATGGTGCACCATAGAGTAGCATGTGCGATGGTAAAGCAATCTCACATGAGTAGCAAAGATGGGTCATAAGGGAGATATGAAATATCTCGGACAGTTGTTTGATAACTCTCATTTCTAATAGGTTCGGACATCCCATACGTTTAGTTTTGCGAAATGTTTGCGTACATAGGTCACTATCACCGACGATTTTTACATGACGTGTGGGATGGAACCCGCCCTATCGACCACACATGCAAGGCGACGGTTTAGAACTACGTGATGCAAAGGGGTTAAAAACTATTTGTATAGAAAGTCGATGCAATAGTGACATTATTCTTGAACCCATAGGGCCGCACGCTGAATGTTCGGTAGCCCTAGGGTAATGTTGAGTTATTAATAGTGGAAATTTTGAAAGTTGTTCGGAGTCCTGGATAGGATCGAGAACATCATGAGGAGCTCCAGAATGGTCCGGGGGTAAAAATTTATATATGGGAAGTCATATTCAGGGTTCGAGAAAAGTTCGGGAATTTATATATGCTACGTTGGTGATTTTGATAATTCATGACAACATACATTGCCTCTGGGACTAACACTTTCACCTAGATATTTCAGGTTTAGACCATGAAGAGTTATGGCTTAAGGTTTATGTGGAGATGACCCTGGATGCAAGAAAGGAATAATATTGTCTCAAGCTTCAAGCTAGAAGACTCTTCATTTTATATCTGTCAGAAATCACTTTTGAGCCCATAGGAAAGCCAATACTATTAAAAGGGGGTGAGGTAGTAAAATGACTTGATTGCTCAAATGCTCAAAGTTAGCCACCAAAACACTGAGTCATTTTTCCCACATATCCACTCTGTCAAGTTCCACATTCACAAATTCGATGTCACCAACATTGCCACATCGGACCCACCGAGTTTGAACCTAAGACAAAACCCTAGCCATTCCCACCAAATCGGTGCAACCAATACTGCATGGGTGCTACCGAGTTTAGTGTAACCAACATTTTGTTGCCAAGATACAGAAAATCGGAATTTCTGAGTTTGAGTATCGGTGCCACCGAGTTTGGCCATTGGACCGTTAGTCAACTTTTCGGTGCCACCGAGTTCTATATACCGGTCTCACCGAGATTCAAAAGTTCACCACTTTAGTGCTAATCGGTACCACCGAATTGTCCACTTTCGTGTCACCGAGTTTTCTCTTTTGTGTGTAACGGTTGGATTTTGGCTGCTGCCTATATATACCCCTTCATAGACCTGTCACCTGGGAGAAGAACTCAGAACACACACTTCATTTCTAGATCCATTTTTCTAAGAGAGAACCACCTACTCATGTGTTGAGACCAAGATATTCCAATCCGATCATTTGAATCTTGATCTCTAGCATCCCCAAACTGCTTTCCACCAAATCAACCTCTCCTACCCATGCATATTCTGTGTGAGAAAGGTTTGTGTTGAGGACACTATCTTTAGAAGCACAAGAGCAAGGAGTTCATTGATCTACCCCATCTATTACCTTTTGGAGGGTGGTGCCTCCTAGATTGGTTAGGTGTCGCTTGGGAGCCTCCTACTTCGTGTTGTGGAGTTGAACCAAAATGTTTGTAAGGGCAAGGAGATCGCCTACTTCGTGAAGATCTAACGTGAGTACGACTATTCCTTCGTGGACGAAAGCCGTGGTGGGATAGACAAGGCCGATTCTTTGTGGACGCTCCATTGGTGGAGCTCTCCGTGGACTCTCGGAGTCGTTACCCTTCGTGGGTTGAAGTCTCCACTAACATGGACGTATGATAGCACCACCTATCGGAACCATGCCAAAAATCGCCATGTCAACCTCATGCGTTTGATTTTCCTTCCCTTCTCCTCTACTTTACACTTGCATGTTTTACTTTCCGCTGCTATACTCTTAGAACTGCTTGTTTAGGGTGCCTAGACTTGTTAGAACTGCTAGATTTCTGCCCTCCTAGAAATTAGTTTAGGCTAGAAATTTTATCTTGACAAGTAGTCTATTCACCCCCCCCCTCTAGACACATCTTCTATCGGTCCCTCAATTGGTATCAGAGCAAGGTCTCCAAAACCTTGGTTTAACAGCCATTGGAGGAAGATGAATGTGACTAGTTCCCAGATTTGTAGTTGTAGTGTGCCTATTCTTCATGGGGAGTACCTTAGACAATGGAAAGACGAAATGCTTGACATATTCGATGAGTTCCATTTGCGCAAGTATATTGAATATCCCTATGCGCCTCCCATTGACCCCATACATCCTTCTCAAGATGATGAAGTTAACATGCCTGGCAACCTCGACACCATCAATCTTATCATTAGAGGTTTACAAAGAAATGTGCTTAATCAGTTGCGAAACTTTGAGTGTGCTCATACTTTGTGGAAAGACTTAGAGGAAAAATATCAAAATTATTCCTTGAGAAATCTTCATATCATTGTTCACAAATACATTGCTTTCTATAAAATGAAGCCAACCGATCCTAACTTCGATAAACGCCTATTTGAGCTTCGTGACCTCATGTGTGCCAAAGGAAATGTCATGACCATCAACAACATCATTGTTGAAGCCATTCGAATGCATAAACTCGAATATTGTAATAGTCAAATATCTGATGAAACATTTGTCTCTTACGAGGAAACTTCAACCGATGATGACTATGCGGAACGTGGTACTACTATGATGATGAGGACTCTGACACCGAGTATGAAAAGACCATGAAGAATCTTAGTCTTATGGCTAACCTTAAAGACTACATGGCTGGTGGGAAGGAGTGGCTTCTCGACAGTGGATGCACTGATCACATGACTAGAGATAAAGACATGTTCCATGAAATCACACTGAATCGTGGACCTCGAAGGTATGTATCTTTTGGAGACAATTCCAAAGGTAAGGTACTTGGTCTTGGTAAGGTGGTCATATCTCATGAAAGTTCTATTCATAATGTACGTCTAGTGGAATCTTTTGGCTACAATCTACTTTTCGTATCTAGACTAGCAGATTTCGGTTTCGATGTGCTATATACGGAAGTTGAATGCCGAGTATTTTGTAGCGACAATCATAACATCGTCTTTACTGGTTTCCTAGAGGTGATCTATACAATGTTGATTTGTCTAAGATATCCAAACCACGTACATGCCTCGTTGCAAAATCTTCTAAAGGTTGGTTATGGCATAGAAGGCTTGGACATGTTGGTATGCGTAACCTTGACAAACTTATCAAAGGTGATCATATTTTTGGTATTAAAGATGTTATCTTTGACAAAGATAGACTTTGTAGTGCCTGTCAAGCCGGAAGACAAGTTGGTGGAAGTCATCTCGTGAAGAACATCATGACCACAAGAAGACCCCTCGAGCTGCTTCACATGGATCTCTTTGGTCCCAATGCTTACAAGAGCCTCTGTGAAAATTCATATGGTCTAGTTATTGTTGATGATTTTTCCAGATTTACGTGGGTGTTCTTTCTCAATTATAAGTCACAGGTACAAATGATCTTCAAGAACTTTGCTCGAAAAGCTCATAACCAGTTTGAAGTGAAGATCAAGAAGCTTCAGAGCGACAATGGAACGGAGTTCAAGAACACTGATGTGGATATTTTTCTTGACAAAGAAGGTATCTCACATGAGTTCTCGGCGACGTACACACCTCAACAAAATGGAATTGTTGAGAAGAAGAACCGACGCTCATAGAGATGGCGAGAATGATGCTTGATGAATACAAGACTCCAAGACACTTTTGGGTAGAAGCCGTGGAAACAGCTTTCCATGCCATAAACCGACTCTACCTGCACAAGCTTATGAGTAAAACGACATACGAGCTACTCACCAGTAAGAAACCCCAAGTTGGATACTTTCGGGTATTCGGCTCTAAGTGCCATATTCTTGATAAGCATCGTAGATCTAAATTTGCACCTAAATCTTATGAAGGTATCCTTCTGGGTTACGGATCAAACTCTCATGCCTATCGTCTCTACCACAACTTCACTCGAAAAGTTGAAGAGACGGCAGATGTGAAGTTTGATTAGACTAACGTTTCGCAAGTTGAACAATTGCCAATTGATATAGAAGATAAGGAACCTTCGGGAGCTATCAAATATTTGTCCATTGGCAAGATTCATGCAATGGAGGTGAAGTAAATCACTTCATCAACTCAAGTGGAAGCTCCTACTTCGCATCAAGGCGAACCGCAAAATGACATGGAAGCATCCACAAGCGAACACGACATGATGACAAAGAGGAAGAAGTACATCGTGATGATCCACCTCAACCTTCCTCACCAACACCTCAATGAGAAGATGACGCCAATGACAATGCTCAAGATACGATGAAGAAGAAGAAGCTCCTCTACCAAACAAGAATAAGTTGTCAAGAGTTAGAGCAAGAGTGGACAAAGATTATTCGCTCAAAAAAATCTGCAGCGACATAAACATGGGAGAATCACTCGCTCTAAATCTCGATTAGCTAACTTTTGTGAGAATTATTCTTTCATATCTAGCATTGAACCCTTGAAGGTATAAGAATCTCTATAAGATCCAGACTGGGTGAATGCCCTGCATGAAGAGCTACACAATTTGAGAGGAACCAAGTGTGGACAGTTGTTGAAAAACCAGAAGGCGAGCAGAATATCATTGCTACAAGATGGGTGTTTTGGAACAAGCAAGATGAAGACGGACAAGTTGTACGCAACAAAGCACGTCTCGTAGCCCAAGGATACACGCAAGTCGAAGGTATGGACTATGGTGAGACTTATGCTTGTGTTGCTAGACTTGAAGCCATTCGTATTCTTCTATATTATGCCAATCGACATGATATAATTCTCTACCAAATGGTTATTAAAAGTGCCTTTCTCAATGGAGAAATTGAAGAGGAAGTTTACGTTAAACAACCTCCTGGTTTTTTGAACCCTAAGAAACCTGATCATGTTTACAAACTTCGCAAAGCTTTATATGGACCTAAACAAGCACCTAGAGCTTGGTACAAATGCCTAACGAAGTTTCTCATTGAAAAGTGATTTGAGATTGGCAAAATTGGTAAAACCTTATTCACTAAAAGAGTAAATGGCAACCTATTTGTGTGTCAAATATATGTGGATGATATTATCTTTGGTTCTACTAACCCACATTTTAGTGAAAAGTTTGGAAAGCTGATGTCAAAGAAGTACGAGATGTCCATGATGAGTGAACTGAACTTCTTCCTTGGACTACAAATCAAACAGTCGAGATAAGGTGCGTTCATCTCTCAAACGAAGTACACCAAGGACTTTATCAAGAAGTTCAACATGCAAGGATGCAAAGGTATGAGAACCCCCATGCCTACTACTGGACATCTTGACCTCACTAAGGATGATGCTCCTGTAGATCAAAAGGTTTATTGATCAATGATAGGATCATTGTTATATCTATGTGCCTCTCGTCCTGATATCATGCTAAGTGTTTGCATGTGTGCCCGCTATCAAGCAGCACCTAAAGAATGTCATCTATTGTCAGTGAACAGGATAGTGAGATACCTTATACATACACCAAACTTTGGCATATGGTAACCCAAGGGATCTTCTTTTGATCTTGTTGGCTATTCCTACTCGGATTATACTGGAGACAAGGTTTATAGAAAATCCACCTCGGGTAAATGTCAATTTCTTGGGAGATCTCTTGTCTCTTGGACATCCAAGAAACAAAACTTGGTATCCTTGTCAACTTCCGAAGCAGAAAATGGATCATGATGTGCTCAATTACTATGGATGTCTCAAACGCTTAAGGATTATAGCATTCATGTTAGAAAAGTCCCATTGTTGTATGACAATGAAAGTGTTATTAATATTGCATATAATCTTGTGCAAAATTCTAGAACGAAGCACATCCAAGTGCGACAACATTTCATCAGTGATCATGTTTCCAAAGGAGATATTGATCTCAGGCATGTTTGTATTAACAAACATCTGGCTGATACTTTCACCAAACCACTTGATGAGAAAGTGTTCTGTCATTTGAGGAGTGAGTTGAACATCATTGATGCTTCAAACTTGAGCAAGACTCAGTCGGATGCATGCAAGGGCATGAGCTTGACTGACTATTCCTTGATGTGATTGATATGACCATCTTATGTCTTGGAAACTATGCTCCCTTGTATTGTATCTAACCTTTTGTAGGTACTTGGATGAAATACACTCCACGAGATTGCAACCAACTACAAACAAAAGCAATCTTGACATGGCCAAGTATCAACAACGTATTTCTTTGGAGATGAAGGAAGAAGACAACAAAATCATATCCTTGACAACACTATGATTATGAATTTCATTGATATCATTTGGATATATTATGTTCTGCCTTGCGTGACTAACCATTGTAGGTGAAAAGTGAACCAAAACGACATGGATTGCTCCCAACACAAGATGGTCTTCATCAACCTTGAGCATCCACAACAAGTTCACCTACATGCTACGTCAACAACATCATTCGAAGGTATGTACTCATATCCTTGATAGAGCTCTACACCAGTTAATGGAGTAAAGCAACTCAAGTGACATGAATACATTGATTTGCTTAAGCATGTAATGGGAAGCTTAATGATTAGTATGACCTATGATCAAGCATCCTTGCTTGACTACTCAAGTCAAATACTCTAATATAGGTGACCTAGTCACCGCCCACATCTAGATGGAGAATATCCTATGGTTCACATTTGATCTTTCACATTCTTAGAACCATACCTCTCTCATCTATATGTGTGTATGTTCAAAAAAATAAATTTATATTCTTCTTTTTGTTTTGTTTAACTCTCTCAGTTGGAATTATCTTTCTTTTTACACTAGACTTTTGAAACAATACTTTCAATCATCCTAGTTTTTGTTAAAGAGATGACTATCATTCCAACTCGGTTTCACCGGACTGGGAAACTCGGTCTAACCGATTTCTCCCAGAGGCCCAAATATTAATCTCGGTTATACCGAATCATTATGCCTCGGTGACCCCAATTTTCCTGACTTTGTTGCTCTGATAAATTTGTTCCGGACTATTGTCTTTGGGGGAGACAACTTCTCTAGGGGGAGAAAAATCTCAGTGATCCCATGCAATATAAGACGGTGAATTATAAAGGATCCCTACCATATGGGGAGATCATTCAAGGACCTCTTATCCATACCTAAGGGGGAGAACATTTGATGACCCCTACAAAATATCTAAGGGGGAGAAAAGCTAAATTCAAGGAACCCTTACAAAAGAGAGAAGTATCGAGGATCCCTACCTCTCAATGAGCCCTTACCCTGTGCCTTTGTTTTTGGTAATTATGCCAAAGGGGGAGAAATATCATCAAAGCTTCCATCCAATGAGCGTACTTGTAGGGCCGACATATCATCAAGAAGCTTGTACAAAAAGATGGAGAAACAACATTAAGGGGAGATACTTGTATCAAACCTTACACATTAAGGGGGGAGAGATAAACGTGGCTTTATTGGTTTGAACTTATTTTCCCTGCCTACTCCCAATATCTACATGCTATGATTCAGGGGGAGAGGAAACTTTACATATTTATCTTTAGGGGAGAAAAGTTCTTCTTCCTTGGAGACATATTCTTTCATCAAATCTTATATTCAATATGTCTTCAATTTCTTGGTATCTTTGAAGTTCTTTGCATCTGTACAACAAGGTACTTTTGTGTTATCTAATATTTGTTTTCCCAAGTGTACTTCTATGACAAGACGCTCAAGATTCTCAAGGTAAGTATATGTATCATATCCTTGTTCATGATGACCTCTTGTTTCTTGCACATATTGTTTGCAAGAGGGAGTCTTGAACATGGAAGTCCTTCATTCACATATGTTTGATGCATATAGCCAAGATCCATATGACTTTTCTTGTCCTTCTACCTTCTGTGTGCCCATGTAGTCCAAAGCAACTATGCTTTAAAGGGATTTCACACATTTAGGGGGAGCTTGTACTAGTCGTATGTCTGTCAAAGCTGTCATATCCTTATGAGTATCTTTATTTGAAGCTTTGATTGTATGTCCTCATCAATTACCAAAAAGGGGGAGATTGAAAGAACATATGCTCCCTTGGTAATTTTGATAATTCATGACAACATACATTGCCTCTTGGACTAACACTTTTACCTAGATATTTCAGGTTTAGTCCACGAAGAGCTATGGCTTCAGGTTTATGTGGAGATGCCCGTGGATGCAAGAAAGGAATAATATTGGCTCAAGCTTCAAGCTATAATACTCTTCATTTTATATTTGTGAGAAATCACTTTTGAGTCTGTAGGAAATCCAATACTATTAAAAGGGGTAAGGTAGTAAAATGAACTGATTGCTCAAATGCTCAAAGTTAGACACCAAAACACTCAATCATTTTTCCCACATATCCACTCTGTCAAGTTCCACATTCACAAATTCGGTGTCACTAACATTGCCACATTGGACCCACCAAGTTTGAACCTAAGACAGAACCCTAGCCATTCCCACGAAATTGATGCAACCGAAACTGCATCGGTGTTACCGAGTTCAGTGTGACCCACATTCTGTTGCCAACATACACAAAATCGGCATTTCTAAGGTTGAGTATCGGTGCCACCGAGTTTGGCCATCTCACCGTTAGTCACATTTTCGGTGCCACCGAGTTTGGCCATCTGACCGTTTGTCACCTTTTCGGTGCCACCGAGGTCTATTTATCGGTCTCACCGAGATTCAAAAGTTCACCACTTTACTGCTAATCGGTACCATCGAGTTGTCCACTTCGGTGTCACCGAGTTTGCTCTTTTCTGTGTAACGGTTGGATTTTGGCTGCTGCCTATATATATATACCTCTTCACCCACCTATCATTTGTGGGAGAAGCACTCAGAACACACACTTCATTTCTAGATCCATTTTCTAAGAGAGAACCACCTATTCATGTGTTGAGACCAAGATATTCCAATCCAATCATTTGAATCTTGATCTCTAGCCTCCCCAACTGCTTTCCACCAAATCAACCTCTCCTACCCATGCATATTCTATGAGAGAGAGATTTGTGTTGAGGAGACTATCTTTAGAAGCACAAGAGCAAGGATTTCATTGATTTACCACATCTATTACCTTTTGGAGGGTGGTGCCTCCTAGATTGGTTATGTGTCGCTTGGGAGCCTCCTACTTTGTGTTTTGAAGTTGAACACAGATGTTTGTAGGGGCAAGGAGATTGCCTACTTCATGAAGATCTACTGTGAGTAAGGCTTGTCCTCCGTGGACGGAAGCCGTGGTGGGATAGACGAGGCCGCTTCTTTGTGGACCCTTCGTGGGTGGAGCCCTCCATGGACTCTCGCAGCTGTTACCCTCCGTGGGTAGAAGTCTCCACTAACATGGACGTACGATAGCGCCACCTATCAGAACCATGCCAAAAATCGTCGTGTCAACCTCATGCATTTGATCTCCCTTCCCTTCTCCTCTACTTTACAGTTGCATGTTTAACTTTTCACTGCTACACTCTTAGAACTGCTTGTGTAGGGTGCCTAGACTTGTTAGAACTACTAGATTTCCACCCTCCTAGAAATTAGGTTAGGCTAGAAATTTTATCTTGACAAGTGGTCTATTCACCCCGCTCTAGACACATCTTCTATCGATCCCTCAATTGGTATGAGAGCAATGTCTCCAAAACCTTGGTTTAATAGCCATTGGAGGAAGATGAATGTGACTAGTTCCCAGATTTTTAGTTGTAGTGTGCCAATTCTTGATGGGGAGTACTTTAGACAATGGACATGATGAAAAACACCTTAGCATCAGACCACCCACATATCAAATTATCAAAGTAATAAACACGAATCAACTCAACATGATGAACATGACTAGACGGAAATTCTCGTGTGTCCTCAAGAGCATTTTCCTTTATATAAGAGAACTTTCAGGCTTTTGTCCTTTACTACAAAAAGGATTGGGCCACCTTGCTGCACCCTTGGTACTTCTGTTACTTGTTACTTGCTACCAATTATCTCGCTACAAAACTATCTATCATTGTTACTCATAGCACTTGCAAACAATACCTTGCCAAAAACTGCTTATCACTTCCTTCTGATTCTAGTTGGGTTCTACACTCTTATTAATTGAAAGGACTATGATTGATCCCATATACTTGTGGGTCATTGATGACCCAAAAGTATAGGGGATCAATCGTAGTCCTTTCTATAAGTAAGAGTGTCGAACCCAACGAGGAGCAGAAGGATCTGACAAGTGGTTTTCAGCAAGGTAAAATCTGCAGTCACTGAAATTGTCGGTAACAAGTGATTGTGTGGTGAGATGATTCGTAGCAAGCAACAAGTAACAAAAGTAGCAACGGTGCAGCAAACTGGCCCAATCCCTTTTGTAGCAAGGGACAAGCCTGGACAAAGTCTTATAGGAAGAAAAACGCTCGAGAGGACACACGGTAATTTCTGTCATGCTAGTTTTCATCATGTTCATATGATTCGCGTTCGTTACTTTGATAGTTTGATATGTGGGTGGACCGGCGCTTGGGTACTGCCCTTACTTGGACAAGCATCCCACTTATGATTAACCCCTCTCGCAAGCATCCGCAACTATGAAAGAAGAATTAAGACAAAGTCTAACCATAGCGTTAAACTAGTGGATCCAAATCAGCCCCTTACGAAGCAATGCATAAACTAGGGTTTAAGCTTCTGTCACTCTAGCAACCCATCATCTACTTACTACTTCCCAATGCCTTCATCTAGGCCCAAATAATGGTGAAGTGTTATGTAGTCGACGTTCACATAACACCACTAGAGGAAAAACAACATACAACATATCAAATTACCGAACGAATACCAAATTCACATGACTACTATTAGCATGACTTATCCCATGTCCTCAGGAACAAAAGTAACTACTCACAAAGCATAATCATATTCATGACCAGAGAGGTAATGAGTAGCATCAAGGATCTGAACATAAACTCTTCCACCAAACAATCCAACTAGCATCAACTACAAAGAGTAATCAACACTACTAGCAACCTTACACGTACCAATCGGATTCGCGAGACGGAGATTGGTTGCAAGTGATGAACTAGGGTTGGGAGATGAGATGGTGCTGATGAAGATGTTGATGGTGACGAGTCCCCTCCGATAAGAGGAGTGTTGGTGATGACGATGGCGACGATTTCCCCTCCGATGAGAGGAGTGTTGGTGATGACGATGGCGACGATTTCCCCCTCTGGGAGGGAAGTTTCCCCGGCAGGATCGTCTTGCCGGAGCTCTAGATTAGTTCTGCTCAAGTTCCGCCTCATGGCGGCGGCGAAACCACGAAAAAGCTCCTCCTTGATTTTTTTCCTGGACGGAACCCTTCATATAGCAGAAGAGGGGGGCCAGTGGGCTGGCAGGCTGCCCACAAGCCCTCATGGCGCGGCCTGGGGGGTGGCCGCGCAGTGCAGGCTTGTGGCCAACCCCTGGCACCCCTCTGGCGCTTCTTCGGCCCAGTATTTTTTGTAAATCAGGAAAAAAAATCCTCATTGATTTTTAAGCCGTTTGGAGTTGCGCAGAATAGGTATCTCAACTTTGCTCCACTTTCAGGCGAGAATTCCAGTTGCCGACATGCTCCCTCTTCATGTAAACCTTGCAAAATAAGAGAGAAAAGGCATAAGAATTGTACCGTGAAGTGAAATAACAGCCCAAGAAGCAATAAATATCAACATGAAAACATGATGCAAAATGGACGTATCAACTCCCCCAAGCTTAGACCTCGCTTGTCCTCAAGCGAAAGCCTAGCTCAATAAATATGTCCACATGTTTAGGGAGAGAGGTGTCGACAAAACAAGATACGAACATGCATGCATCATGATAATGATCAGAACAGCAATACCAACATATAATCTCTCATGCTAAAGTGATAATTCCTTCACAAAGTAAAGCATGGTTCAAGAACCTTACAGAGAAGTAACAACCGATAGCCTTTAGTCATTGAAGCAATTGCAATTCATCACAACATCAGAAAGAGTCAAATAAGAGCTTGTAAAGCAAATCCACATACTCAATCATTCTTTCGTTCTCTACAATTGATACAACTCACGTGGTACTCATGAGATCAAAGTTTCAGCTGGACACAGAGAAAGATAGGGGCTCCCAACTGCTTACCTCAAGGGTAATGTCAACAATAATAATTCAGGAATACTTACTTCCAAGTTGAGATATTAATATAGATCTTTCCCAAGCATATGAGGTTAGCCAAGATAAAGGTGAAACAAGGAAGATCACCATGACTCTTTCAAGGGCAAAAGGTAAAGGTACAAGATAGGCCCTTCGCAGAGGGAAGCATAGGTTGTCATGCGCTTTTGAGGTTTGGATGCGTGTCCTCTTAGTGCGGAGGAACGTCACTTTATATTGCCTCCTGTGATAAAGAACTTTATTATGCAGTCTGTTGCTTTTATGTCTTCCTCTTCATAGGTTTGTACAAAGCTTATTTTCCACACACTAATAGATCATACATATTAGAGAGCAATGTTTATTGCTTGCATCGATGACAGCTTACTTGAGGGATCTTATTCAATCCATAGGTAGGTATGGTGGACACTCATGGCAAAACTGGGTTGATGGTTTATGGATGCACAAGTATTATCTCTACTTAGTGCGGGAGGTTTGGCTAATGTGAAGTGGAAGCAATCGTCACATGCTAAGGGATCTCTAATCATATAACATTGTTCAGAGCTAAGCAAACACAATTCATTATGTTGTCTTCCTTGTCCAACATCTACTTCTAGGCATGCAATAGTTTAGTGAGTGTTCACAATCATAGATGGTGTCAGAGATGATATATTTATATGTGAACCTCTCCTTCTTTATCACTTCCTATTAATTGCAAACATGACCAAGGTCTACGTTTGCCTACCCTCAACAAGTTTCAATCCTCATTCTTTTTATATGTGAAGCCATCACTTCCCATAAGATCATTACATGATCTTTCATGCTTTTGTTCTATTCTCACTCTTTTGATCATGGCAAGAGGCAAAGCCCTTCAACTATGACACTCTTTATTATATGGCTCACGAGCTCGAATACATCGGGGGTGACACAAAGCAAAACTCAAGAGTAAACCACTAAGACTTTTAAATCTACTAGAGAAAGATAAAACTAAAACAAAGGTAAAGGCAAAAGATGTGATGGTGATACGATACTAGGGCAACTCCCCCAAGATTGGCACAAGCCAAGGGGATTGCCCATACCAATGCTCAGTTGTCTTCCTTTGGTGGTGATGGTGGAGGAGTTGTTACAATCTTTGACTCCAAGAGGGACATTAATCTTTGATTTATACCTTGGAGATCTGTGATATGTTTTTCCAGCAAAACAACTTCACGAGTGAGACAAGTATTGCGAGCACAAGTTGTTTCACAAAACCTCAAGAGTGCAATCAAGGATGGAGACAGTAGCTGGAGGTAGGGTTGGAGGAAATCCACTTCTTCAACTTCTTCCTTGTTGAGCACAGATTGCACTTCATCCCATGCCTGATTCCTCTCCTTAGCTTTACCCTTGGTTTCTTTAGGCAGCCCTTCCTTAGCCTCCATGACCTCCATCCTTCTCAGATCAGCATGTACTTCTCCATAGGCTCGAGAGAGATTGTTCTCCCCCACAGATTCCTGAGACGACATCTTGCTCTAAATCTGTGGCAGAAAATAGGCTCGAAACGAAAAAACAGAAGAAATCTACGTGTTGCAGGGGTCAGATCAAACGGGAGTATATATAATGATTTTTTCAGACCAGAAGGAGTACCCTGCACAAAAACGGAGTCCGGGAGGCGCACGAGGTGGCCACAAGCCCTCACGGCGCGGCCAGGGGGTGGGCCCATGCCGTGCAGGCTTGTCGCCTCCTCGCGCACTTTCAGGACTACTTCCAATTTTTACATTTTTTCAAAAATTCCAAAACGGAGAAAATTTCCAACTGGAAAAGTTTTGGACTCTGTTTTCTTACCGAATCACATACCTCTTCGTTTTCGAAGTCTGAAACAGGCTGATAAATATCCCTTAGGTATTCTTCCGGAGTTATGGTATTGATGATATTGTTTTCAACATTTATGGGAGTACCTCAGATATAATGCTTGATTCTCTGCCCATTTACCACTCTCGGACAATTACCTTCCGTGTTGTTGATCTTGATAGCACCGGAACGATATACTTCCTCAACAACATAGGGACCTTCCCATTTAGAGAGAAGCTTGCGTGCAAACAATCTTAAACGAGAGTTATATAGCAAGACATAATCACCTACATTGAACTCACGCTTTTGTATCCTCTTATCATGCCACCTCTTAACTTTCTGTTTGAACAACGTGGCATTCTCATATGCCTGAGTTCTCCATTCATCAAGCGAGCTAATGTCAAATAACCTCTTCTCACCAGCAAGTTTGAAATCAAAATTGAGCTCTTTGATTGCCCAATAAGCATTATGCTCTAGCTCAAGAGGTAAATGACATGCTTTACCGTACACCATTTTGTACGGAGACATGCAAATGGGATTCTTATAGCCAATTCTATAAGCCCACAGTGCATCGTTGAGCTTCTTAGACCAATTCTTTCTAGACTTGTTGACAGTCTTTTGCAGAATTAGTTTAATCTCTCTGTTGCTTAGCTCTACTTGACCACTGGACTGAGGGTGATAGGGAGACGCAATTCTATGGTTGACATCGTACTTAGCAAGCGTTTTACGGAAAGCACCATGAATGAAGTGTGAACCATCATCCGTCATTAGATATGTAGGGACTCCAAATCTAGGGAAGATAACTTCTTTCAGCATCCTGATAGTGGTGTTGTGATCAGCACTACTAGTGGGGATAGCTTCTACCCACTTAGTGACGTAATCAACAGCAACTAAGATGTGAGTATACCCATTGGATTTTGGAAAAGGTACCATATAATCAACGCCCCAAACATCAAATGGTTCAATGACAAGTGAATAGTTCATAGGCATTTACTAATGTTTGCTAATATTACCTATTCTTTGACATCCGTCACAAGACACGACAAACTTACGGGCATCCTTGAAGAGAGTAGGCCAATAGAAACGTGATTGCAATACCTTGTGTGCAGTTCTATCTCCCGCATGGTGTCCTCCGTAGGCCTCAGAGTGACACTTCTATAGGATCTGTCCCTGTTCATGTTCAGGTACACATCGTCTAATAACACCATCTACTCCTTCGTTATAAAGGTGAGGATCATCCCAAAAGTAGTGTCTCAAGTCAAAGAAGAATTTCTTCTTTTGCTGGTACGTGAAACTAGGTGGTATGGATTTGGCAACGATATAGTTTGCATAATCAACATACCATGGTGCACTACGTGAAGCATTGATGACATTCAATTGCTCATCAGGAAATCTATCATTAATAGGTTGTGGGTCATCAAGAACGTTCTCCAACCTAGACAAGTTATCTGCGACTGGGTTATCAGCACCCTTTCTGTCGACAACGTGAAAATCAAATTCTTGTAGCAAGAGAACCCATCTGATAAGTCTAGGTTTAGCGTCCTTCTTCTCCATGAGGTACTTAATAGCAACGTGATCAGTGTGAATAGTGACTTTGGAATCAACTATGTAAGACCTGAATTTTTCACATGCAAACACGACTGCTAAAAATTCCTTCTTCGTAGTAGCATAGTTTCTCTGGGCACTGTCTAGAGTTTTACTAGCATAGTGAATAACATTCAACTTCTTGTCAACTCTTTGCCCTAGAACAGCACCAACAGCATAATCACTAGCATCACACATGATCTCAAAAGGCAAGTTCCAATCAGGTGGTTGAACAATAAGTGCAGTTATCAAAGCCCTCTTAAGTCTTTCGAAGGCTTCCTCACAATCATCGTCAAAAACAAAAGGAAAATCCTTCTGCAAGAGATTGGTAAGAGGCCTAGAAATCTTAGAGAAGTCTTTAATGAACCTTCTATAGAAACCAGCATGACCAAGGAAACTTCTTATACCTTTGATATCTGTGGGGTATGGCATTTACTCGATTGCATCAACCTTAGCCTTATCGACTTCAATACCTCTTTGAAAAAATTTATGTCCTAAGACGATGCCTTCATTAACCATAAAGTGGCACTTCTCCCAATCGAAGACAAGATTGGTGTCTTTACATCTCTGTAAGACTTGATCAAGGTTGCTGAGGCAATCGTCAAAAGAAGACTCGTAAACGGAGAAGTCATCCATGAAAACCTCAACAATCTTTTCACAAAAGTCAGGGAATATAGCCATCATACATCTTTGAAAGGTGGCAGGTGCATTACATAAGCCAAAAGGCATACGTCTATAAGCAAAGGTACCGAAAGGGCAGGTGAAAGTGGTTTTCTCCTGATCAAATTGTGCAACTGGTATTTGGGATAAACTAGAATAACCGTCTAGAAAGCAAAAGTGTGTGTGTTTAAACAACCTTTCTAGCATTTGGTCGATAAAAGGCACAGGGTAATGATCTTTCCTAGTGGCTTTATTCAATTTCCTAAAATCGATCACCATCCTATAGCCAGTCGCTACAGGAATCTGAGAATTTGCCGTCCGCCATGGAGGATGGCAAAGCCTTTGCCGTCTCTCAACAGACGGCAAATTAGACGGCAAAAAAAAATCCGGTGAAGAGGTTCTTTGCCGTCTGCTTTTTCAAAGCGGACGACAAAGAATCTTTGCCATGAGGGGCAGACGGAAAATTAAATGGGACGGCATATACTGCAACGGCCCCCTTAAGTGTTAACGGCAGGCCTCCCCTCTTTGCCGTCTTCCCTCCCCCCTTTGCCATGAGGGGGCTGACGGCAAAGGGGGCACACAACCCCTCTCTCTCCCCTCTTTGCCGTCTGCCCTTCCCCCTTTGCCATGAGGGGGCTGACGGCAAAGGGTGCACTCAATCTGCTTCAGCCCAGGGCTTTGGGCCCTTTGCCGTCTGCCGTGGGGCGGCCCTTTGCCGTCTGCTGGCAGAAGGCAAAGGGCTTTGCCATCTGCTGGCATATGGCAAAGAGCCTGTATTGCTCCTTTTTTGTCTGTTTTCTTTTATTTCCCTACATTTTTATACTATATCTATATACATATTTCACAGCATATATAGTTTTAGACATCTTCAACACATATATTTCACAGCATATATATTTCCAACATCATCATCAAATATTTAACAAGCTAGAGAACACATAGGCTAGCACATTATACTATATCTATATACATATTTCATAGCATATATAGTTTTAGACATCTTCAACACATATATTTCACAGCATATATATTTCCAACATCATCATGAAATATTTAACAAGCTAGAGAACACAAAGGCTAGCACAATACGTAGTTTCACATAGTTCATCCATATATATACATACATAAGTTTTACATCGTTCGTCAATACAAATGAAAAAACTAAACACTAACAGTCCATCAATGCCAGCTTCCATGAAATTAATCAAATCTGCAAAAAGGAGAGTAATTAAGAAAGTTAGAAGAAGTAGTAGAAGAAAAAATACTAAAATAATAATAAGTAAAAGAAGAAGAAGAGGTAGAAGGTGCATATATGCGGGAATGTTCATTGCATATATGTAGACAACTTGTTAAGGCCTGACAAAAAAATACTAACATTAGAAGAGACATCTAATGTGAAAATCAATAAGATTACATCTGCTTTCAACATACAATCAATGAAATAGGACTACCCAACAGATTATGAAATCGATGCAAACTAAATGTAGTGTTGTATCTCTCTTATGACAAGTGAAGCTGCTACTCAAGATATATATGCATTGATCCAAAATCAAGTTGAAGAAATAGGTGACCTTAACAATCTTATCAGGGAACTTCTCTGCAAGATCTTCAATGCTCGTTGCTCCCTCGGCACAAGCTATAATGAGCTGGAAAAAAAATAAGAACCTTAGCAATCAACCCTAGAAAAAAAAACTCTCAAAGCAGGAGTCTCTGCAATTGAAACAAGGGAGAAAGGACATTATGTAGCTCTAGGTTTGATTGATAATGTACATTTTTTTAGCTGGATAAAGTACATTATAGGATTTAGAAAAGGCAAAATGGCCAAAACAACTAAGAACGCTCGAGGACTAGGTCGCATCACCCCAAATGTTCAGTTCATACCTATATCAAAACAAATACAAAAGTAGAAAGACTGTGATATGTTCATATTTTAGATAACTATTGAGACGAGAATATCTTCTCATGTGTTCTCTTCCAAATGATCCCTTATTTTAGAAGCTCTAGTAATTAGCTTTGTTTTATATGGCTGGCAAGGTATCATATTCTTCTCCTGCAGCTATAATCAGGATTCATAGTGTGAACGACGACTCATCTTTGTGGAGCTATATTGCTTCCAAATCTAACCTGGAGCATGAAAGTATATTATGTAGTATAATCCTGGAGCCCGTTCAAACTATAGGTTCTGTTGTGGAACATTTTCAGCCAGTTTGTTATTTTTTTTCTCCTTTTTCCTTTTTGTTCTCAGCTAATGTTGTGTTAAAAAGTAAAATAAAAATATAACAACTTGATTTGGCTCTTATAAAACTATAAAATAAAAATGTGCATATTGTTGATCCTCTTTTGCAATAAAAATGTGCACATGAGTCTATATGTTAATCCATATAGTCATTCGATAGAGTAGTAGAAAAAAAAAGATGGAGTCATTCTCCCTGTACGAAAACCATGCATAGTTGTAGGATAAATTCGTCCTATACTTCTACTTGATTCGCTATGTGATCATGTTGATATTCTTCAGACCTTTTTTTCTGATAAGGAGCTTATTCAGACTTTAATATGGTTGGTTGTCAAAAAATCAGCTAGAATTCAAAGACAAATCATATGTCATTTATTTGCTAATTTAATCAGCCAGATCCAGAGATCCTCATCCATCAAACTTACAAATCGGAAGGGGATTCACCTTAGAAATTGAGGTTGTTGGAGGGAGATGCTGCACTGGGATGCCCCTCTACCCGACATCAAAGATTGATGTGGGGGCGGCGGCCGATGGCGTTGCGGTTGGAAGTGGTTGCTGCTCCTCAACAGCGATGGCAGGAAGTTGCTGCTACTCCTCTCTAGCGACAACGGGAAAAACAGCAGGGGCGGGCGACTCATCCGTGGGCGTGGGGAGATCCGGCCCCGGCGACTCCCTGGCTTGGTTCATCGGGTCGCGCCACGCCACCGGCCTCGACGGAGACATTGCCGAAGGCCATGGACTCGAGGCGCTCCAGGTCGGCGCCCGCGGCCTCCACCAAAACCATGTCAACTTAAGCAGGTCATCTCGCATATTATTGGACAAATAGGACCTTCATATTAGATTGATACGACCACAACATTGCGTATCTTACAACAAATAGTGGCCGGAAGAAACAGTAAACAAATATGAAAGATTCAACCAATGTTGTTTGAAAAGTGAAGGTTATTGTTTGCCAATTTCTGAGTTCAGAAAATAACAGCTGAAAATAGGAAAGCATGGTCTTCTAAAAAAGTAATCCTGCTAGCTGGCAATACTACAAATGCTTCTAACTCAGGCAAGCATATCAATCATATATGGTGACCAACAACTACAATTTAACCCTCAACACAGACTAGGAAAATGCATCAACGACAATTACATGGGCTGCTTGGCCGTGTCTACCATTTGCATAGCCATGGCAAATTGACATCACATCTATTTCTGAACCATGTACACAAACAAACAAAATGCTTCACAATATCAGTACGAAACTACAAATGCCGCACATGGTGAACAGGCCAGGAGCTAATAGGAACTAACAAGCCAGGGGCATTAAAGGCAGATGGTGGACAAGCTAAGAGCTTGCGAATGTGACTCAAGAATCTGATGGTGCAGGAGCATTGTGAAATACATCTAACTGAACCAAAAATTGAAGAAGAATGGCCAAGTCATAAACGTCATACAATATTTTTATGAAATACGACACTATATATATAGTCCACATTCGTTACAATTTACCTCATGTTAGTTATTAGGTCCATCCTATATAATGTGGACAGATAAGTAAAATTAGGAAGGAAGTGGTCGTACTGAACCATTGTTTGCAACCTTATGGAAGTACATGTGACAATCGATCCAATGCAAGCCAAAGTAGCACGAACAGCAAAGGGCAGACCCCGCAGTACATAATCGATGTCAGATCATCCATCCTATCATAATTATCACTAAAAAACACAATCAAGCTTATGCAAGAAATAAAATGGTTTACATATGTGAACTTCAACAAATTTTGTAAGAGAAGTAGGAAATATGGACGCAATCTATGGACAGTGAAGAAGTACAACACAAGTAGGAAGCATAAGAAGAGTGTTACTTGAACTAACACAAGTTCGTGTGGCCTTTGTGTCCCATAAATTTCATTATTTCAAACAACCACGTCATATCCTGCATTCTTTGAGCATGGAAATGTACATATGGACCAAATGGTGATAGTTCAACACAAATGAAATGTAGAAGGCTGAATTTGTAGTGTAGATAGGTTTGTGTTTTCTTCCTTTAAATAGTCAAAATTCAATGATGGTATTATAGGAAGCACCTTTCATGTGAACAAAATGCTGAAAAATTAGAACATGAAGAGCCTAATACAGTACAGTAAGAGATGCGAGCACTAAACGGTTCACAAAAGTATATACTTCCCTATACATACTATGTTGTGGGTTAATGAAAATGGAATATACTCTAATGTAGGATCTTCAAATTACCTTCAATTGGCTACACTTCACTCAGATCAAACACAAGCCAGTAACAGCATCGCTGCCACCTAGGCCATTTGTTCATAACAAAGAGAGACGCATTCCAACCCTTGCTTATCTACATTACTGTACCCCTGCTTAGTTGCATTGCTACAGAATTAAACTGATCTAGTATTGCTATTGCCTAAACAACTTAACCATCACAAGACATGTAGCTTAAGAAACCTACAACTCATAATATCAGACCCGCTCATAGTAATCATCCATAGCCAGTAATTCATCCTTTACTGCAATACCGTGGAAGTACACTATAGCTTATAGTTAGTAAGCTAGAACAAATTAGGAATCAGCAGGCACAACCTACCATACAAATTTCTAATAGAAAGGAATATTTCCATTCTTAATTAATCAGTCAATCACATACGGATGTCATCGAACCAATTGAACAATGTAAAATAGAGTATACCTAAAGCATCCTTTTATTTGCCAACACCAATGCTTCCTGAAAAAGCCTACTGATTGATGTCCCTCAAATATCAAATGATTGGTTTGCTGCCTCTAATATCAGGAATTTCTGCAAAATCGACACCACCAGATGCAACCACTCCATTAGCCTTTAAATCCAAATTGAAAATAAATAAATTAGTGAATCAAAAGAGAGGGTAAGTGTAGTTGTGAAGGCAGAAGAATCCAAATAGTCTTCGGTCGAGCGGGTCGGGGCTGATGTGGAGCTCGGCGAGGCTAGAGAGGCGGAGGCAGCGGAGGCGCGGGCAGCAGAGGGCGACGCTGCGGAGGGCGTCGCTGGAGATTCGGTCGAGCAGGTCGGGGCTGATGTGGAGCTCGGCGAAGGCCCCGTGGTGCACGGTGAGGACGGTGAGCGCGGCGTCAGTGAGGTCGCGGCAGCCAGAGAGGCAGACGCTGCACAGGTGGGGCGCGTACCGGGGCATGAGGGTGACCGCGGCGGCTGGGTCAAGGCGCCAGAGCTGGAGCGAGGCCTAGAGGCACGGGGAGACCCCAGGGTCAGCGAGGGGGATGAAGGGAGGGGGCGGCGCGGTGGTGGTGGTGCGGGCGGCGTGGGAGAGACAGAGAGGTGGGGAGTGTGGGAGAGAGATAGAGGTCGGGAGTGGGTGAGAGAGAGAGGTGGGGAGATGGGGTGGGAGGGACCGGCGTTGCCGTTATGTGGCCATCCCCTTTGTCGTCTACTAGCAGACGGCAAAGAGGGAGAGGCACACGGCAAAGATGGAGCTGACAACAACAATCTTTGCCGTCTGCCTGGCGCATCTTTGCCGTCCGCTGGCAGACGGCAAAGAGGTGGCCGATGGAAAATAAAACCTTTGCCATCAGCAACATCTTTGCCATCTGCTTTGTGCCAGCTGACGGCAAAGAGCATCTTTGCCATGCGTTAGGAGACGGCAAAGGCATGGCAGACGGCAAATTTATCAATTCCAGTAGTGAGTAATAATCCTCTGTGGGATTAACTCATCCTTATCATTAGGGACAACGGTAATGCCTCCCTTCTTAGGGATGCAGTGCACCAGACTCACCCAATTGCTATGAGCAACAGGATAGATAATACCCGCTTCCAGGAACTTTAGTATTTCTTTTCTTACTACTTCTTTCATCTTAGGATTCAATCTCCTTTGATGACCAGCAACTGGTTTGAAATCAGGATCGGTTTTAATCTTGTGCTGGCATAGAGTGGGACTAATGCCCTTTAGATCATCAAGAGTATATCCAATAGTAGCACGGTGCTTCCTCAGAGTTTTTAGTAACTTCTTTTCTTCATGCTCCGAGAGGCTAGCACTAATAATGACAGGATATATCTCCTTTTCATCAAGATAGGCATACTTAAGAGTGTCTGGCAACTGTTTAAGCTCGAATACAGGATCACCCTTTCGTGGAGGTGGATGCCCAAGCAGTTCAACACGCAAGTTATTCTTAAGGATAGGATATTGTTCTAAGATAACTCTATCTATTCCATCACTTTCATCCATATGCATATCATTTTCATGCTCAAGCAAGTATTGCTCTAAGGGATCAGTAGGAGGCACGGCAATAGAAGCTAAGGCAATAGTTTCATCCTTACTAGGCAACTCCTTTTCATGAGGTTGTCTACCAAACTTGGAGAAAATGAACTCATGTGACACACCTTCAAAGCCAACGGTGACAGTTTGCTTCTCACAGTCAATATGAGCATTGACGGTATTGAGAAAAGGTCTGCCAAATATGATGGGACAAAACCTATCTTGTGCAGTAGCAAGAACGAGGAAATCAGCAGGATACTTCGTTTAACCACACAAGACTTCAACATCCCTAACAATTCCCACACGGCAGATAGTATCTCTATTGGCAAGCTGAATAGTGACATCAATAGGCTCTATCTTAACAGGTGCAATCTCATCTTTGATTTCATCGTATAAGGATTGAGGTATTGCACTAACACTAGCACCCACGTCACATAAACCATGATAACAATGATCTCCTATCTTAACAGAAACCAGAGGAGTGCCAACAACAAGCCTATGTTTGTCTCTAACGTGAGGTTTAGCAATTCTAGCAGCATCTTCACAGAAGTGAATATTACGTCCCTCAACATCGTCGGACAAAACATCTTTGATAATAGCAATGCTAGGTTCAACTCTAATTTTCTCAGGGGGTGTAGATGTTCTAATATAGCCTCTATGTATCACAGTTGAAGCTTTAGAATGATCCTTTATCCTAACAGGGAAAGGTGGTTTCTCAATGTAAGCACTGGGAACGAGAGGATCATTATAGGCAATGACTCTCTCTTCAACTAGAGTGGGTTTGACTACATTGACTTCTAAAGGAGGGTGATATTTAAACCACTTCTCTTTGGGGAGATCAATATGGGCAGCAAAGGATTCACACAATGAAGCTACTATCTCAGAGTCAAGTCCATACTTAGCGCTAAAGTCACAAAAAGTATTTGTCTCAACAAAGGATTTAACGCAATCAAAGGTGAAATTCATACCTGACTCCTTACCTTCTTTAAGCTCCCAATCTTCAGAGTTGCGTTTAATTCTCTCCAATAAATTCCATTTGAAGTCAACATCTCTCTTCATAAAAGAACCGGTACAAGAAGTGTCAAGCATGGTGCGATCATCATGAGAAAGCCGAGCATAGAAGTTTTGAATGATAATTTCTCTCGAGAGCTCATGATTGGGGCATGAATATAACATTGATTTAAGCCTCCCCCAAGCTTGAGCCATGCTTTCTCTGTCACGAGGCCAAAAATTATAAATATAATTCTGACCACGATGTACTAAATGTATAGGATAAAACTTTTGATGAAATTCCAATTTCAACCGATTGTAGTCCCATGATCCAGTATCAGCACATAGCCTATACCATGTCAATGCCTTATCCTTCAAAGATAAAGGAAAGACCTTCTTATTGACCTCATCCTCGAGCAAACATGCAAGCTTAAATAAACCACAAACTTCATCTACATAGATTAGATGCAAGTCTGGATGTGATGTTCCATCTCCTCTAAAAGGATTAGCCAGCAGTTTCTCAAGCATACCCAAAGGAAATTCAAAGCAAATATTTTCAGTAGGTGCAGTAGGTTGAGGAGAAACTCTTTGTGCTTCCGTTCGAGGTTAAGATACCCTGAACAAGCCCCTCAAAGGATTAGTATCCATAGTGACAAGTGAAAACAAATTTCAGCACACTATATGAATGTTTCCTTACCAAGTTCCACTTACCAAAGGCGCTTCACTCCCCGGCAACGGCGCCAGAAAAGGGTCTTGATGACCCACAAGTATAGGGGATCAATCGTAGTCCTTTCGATAAGTAAGAGTGTCGAACCCAACGAGGAGCAGAAGGATCTAACAAGTGGTTTTCAGCAAGGTAAAATCTGTAGGCACTGAAATTGTCGGTAACAAGTGATTGTGTGGTGAGATGATTCGTAGAAAGCAACAAGTAATAAAAGTAGCAATGGTGCAGCAAAGTGGACCAATCCCTTTTGTAGCAAGGGACAAGCCTGGACAAAGTCTTATAGGAGGAAAAAACGCTCCCGGGGACACACGGGAATTTCTGTCATGCTAGTTTTCATCATGTTGGTATGATTCGTGTTCGTTACTTTGATAGTTTGATATGTGGGTGGACCGGCGCTTGGGTACTACCCTTACTTGGACAAGCATCCCACTTATGACTAACCCCTCTCGCAAGCATCCACAACTACGAAAGAAGAATTAAGAAAAAGTCTAACCATAGCATTAAACTAGTGGATCCAAATCAGCCCCTTACGAAGCAACGCATAAACTAGGGTCTAAGCTTCTGTCACTCTAGCAACCCATCGTCTACTTACTACTTCCCAATGCCTTCCTCTAGGCCCAAATAATGGTGAAGTGTTATGTAGTCGACATTCACATAACACCACTAGAGGAAAACAACATACAACATATCAAATTACCAAACGAATACCAAATTCACATGACTACTATTAGCATGACTTATCCCATGTCCTCATGAACAAAAGTAACTACTCACAAAGCATAATCATATTCATGACCAGAGAGGTAATGAGTAGCATCAAGGATCTGAACATAAACTCTTCAACCAAGCAATCCAACTAGCATCAACTACAAAGAGTAACCAACACTACTAGCAACCTTACAAGTACCAATCGGAGTCATGAGACGGAGATTGGTTACAAGTGATGAACTAGGGTTTGGAGATGAGATGGTGCTGATGAATATGTTGATGGTGACGAGTCCCCTCCGATGAGAGGAGTGTTGGTGATGACGATGGCGACGATTTCCCCCTCAGGGAGGGAAGTTTCCCCGGTAGGATCGTCCTGCCGGAGCTCTAGATTGGTTCTGCTCAAGTTCCACCTCGTGGCGGCGGCGAAACCACGAAAAAGCTCCTCCTTGAATTTTTTTCCTGGACGAAACCCTTCATATAGCATAAGAGGGGGGCTAGTGGGCCAGTAGGCTGCCCACAAGCCCTCATGGCGCGGCCTGGGGGGGTGGCCGCCCCATGCAGGCTTATGGCCAACCCCTGACGCCCCTCTGGCGCTTCTTCGGCCCAGTATTTTTTATAAATCAGGAAAAAATCCTCGTTGATTTTTACGGCGTTTGGAGTTGCGCAGAATAGGTATCTCAACTTTGCTCCACTTTCAGGCCAGAATTCCACTTGCCGACATTCTCCCTCTTCATGTGAACCTTGCAAAATAAGAGAGAAAAGGCATAAGAATTGTACCGTGAAGTGAAATAACAGCCCAAGAAGCAATAAAACATGAAAACATGATGCAAAATGGACGTATCAGTCATCAGCGTAGCCACATGTCCTCTCGCAGGACGCACTGTATACGTTGACACATACCGACTACAAGCAATAGAGGGAGCTCGTGCCCCATCGCTCGCTCCTCCATGTCAAGCCAGATCCCACTTCTCCCTCCTAGAACCGCATTGTCCAAATTGGATGTTGCGTCAAGGAGGAACAGATCTCGCCATTGTCTTGTCGCATGAAGGATGAGCGATGCTCACCATCGTCATGCAACACTAGTGGCGGCTTGCCCCGTAGAAACACCGTGAAGGAGTGTGGTCTCATTTTTTACTATCTCCCATCGGCTAGGACGGAGCACACAAAACGAGGTCTTGTTCATCAACCACCCCTCCACCAGCTGAGGTGTGGAGTATCGCAAAATGACCAAAATGGTCTACTATTAATCCACCGCCAACTACCTATGACCTTCATGGGGTCTTATTCACCCACACCCAACCAGTCGGGGTGTGGCATAGTCCAGCACGACCTCGTGTGAGTCATATTCATCCAATGCCAAGCCACCGACCGCTTACTACCACGGGGTCATGTTCATCCAAAACCAAGCCATTGGTGTGGGGCACACTACTAGTATGTATATTCATTGGATTTTTTCTGAGAATATTAAGGGATGATGTAGTAGAGTAGCAATAAGTATTTCCCTCAATTGAGCACCAAGCTTTATCGAAGCAATAGCAGAACCACGCAAACAGCCGTTGGCAGTACTGATACTTTTGATCTGCGTTGGATTTTCCTTGAAGAGGAACGGGTAATTGCAGCACAATACGGGTAAATATTACCCTCCTTTATGAAATCAAGGTTTGTCGAACCAATAGTAATATCAATCCTCAATTGTCTTTAGCTGCTACACACAAAAGAGCAAACAACTTGCACCCAATGCGGGCAAGAGGGTTGTCAATCCCCTTGCTGTCGTTATTTGCAAGCAAATGAGGTGTGTAGATAATTGTAGAGAATTGTAAATTGAAAAATAAAATAAACGACAAATAATAACTTCAAGGAAATTAAAAGTTTTTTGAATATATAAGTGAATAGATTCGGGGGCTATAGTGTTCTCTAGTGGTATCTCTCTTGAAAGCAACATATGGTGGGTAAACGAATTACTGTTGCACAATTGACAGAAAAACAGATCATTATGTGATTTTCATGGCAATAATTGTGTGTATATATGCATCACGTCCATAAGCATATAGGCCGACTCCTTCCTGCAACTACTAATGTTACTCCACTTCAAGAGCGCTTCTATGCTTGCCTTTCTATGTATTAAATTCATGACAAACAAAGTAATGCTTGGAGAACGATGACATAGTGTAGACAAAGTAAACTTAACCAATATAAATAAACCCCGTCATTTTATCCTTAGTGGAAGCAACACAAAGATGCAACTTGTCCCCTTCTATCACTGGGATATAGAAACTCATCAGGTTGAACCCACTACAACACACCCATCTCACTGAAGAAATACCAACTACTTGGCCAAAGCAATTCAATAGATTAGAGAGAATTACGAAGATATCATGACCATTCAAATAAGAATTACAATAATTTCAGAGAAGACTCAAATACTTATCATGAATAATCGGAACTTAAACCCACAATTCATCGAATCCCAACAAATGCAGCACACAAAATAATTACATCGGATAGATCAAAGAAAATATGTGTTGATAATTGTATTGAAGATCAAGAGAGAAAGATATAGCCATCTAGATACTAAACGCAAAACCATAAATCTGTGGTGAACTACTCACACATCATCATGACGGTAGCAAGGTTGATGAAGAGGCCCTCCATGATCGACCCCCCTCCGACAAAGTAATGAAATGGAGATCCAGACGGATCGTCATGGAACAGAGACTTGTGGCAGCGTAAAAAGTGTTTCTCTATAATATTTAGGGTTTTTAGAATATATTTGAATTTATCGGCCAGAGATTGGAGAAAGTGTGACCACACGGGAGGGACAAGCCATCCGGGCGCGCCGACCCCTGTGGTCGCGCCCTGTTGGCTTGTTACTCCCTTGTGGGGCTTCTGGCCTCCTCTCGAAGCTTTGAGGTCTTCTTTTGGTCCAAAAAAATCATAACAAAGTTTCAGGGCAACTGGACTTCGTTTGGTACAGTAAACCTCAAAAGTAAAAAACACGCAGAAAACAACAACTAGCACTGGGCACTAGGTTAATAGGTTAGTGCTCAACAATAATATAAATTGGTAAATTACGACCCAAAAAGTATCCTAGGATGATAATATGTCAGCATGGAACAATAAAAAGTTATACAAACATTGCAGATGTATCAAGCATCCCCAAGATTAATTCATTATCGTCTTCGAGTAGGTAAATGATAAAAACAGAATTTTTGATGTGACATGCTGCTACGCCAACAAAAGTCCTTCCCCGGCAACGCCAGGAATTCTTCTTGCTACTTCTCTTGCTTGCGTCGGTTTTTCCCTTGAAGAGGAAAGGGTGATATAGCACAGGAGCAGTAAGTATTTACCTCCGTTTGAGAACCAAGGTATCAATCCAGTAGGAGAATCTCGCCAAGTCCAGAGTACCTGTGCAAACACAAAAGAGCTTGCACCCAACGCTATAAAGGGGTTGTCAATCCCTTCAAGATTGATTGCAAAGTGAGATTTGAAGGCGGAAAGTGCAACGAAGAAAAAGTGTAAGGCTGAAAATATGGTGTGGAGTAGACCCGGGGGCCATAGTGTTCACTAGAGGCTTCTCATAAAATAGCAAATATCATGGTGTGTGAACAAATTACTGTCGAGCAATTGATAGAACCGCGAAAAGTCATGACGATATATAAGGCAATGATCATACATATAGGCATCACGTCCGAGACAAGTAGACCGATACTTTCTGCATCTACTACTATTACTCCACACATCGACCGCTCTCCAGCATGCATCTAGTGTATTGAGTTCATGACGAACAGAGTAACGCCTTAAGCAAGATGACATGATGTAGAGGGATAAACTCAAACCAATGATGAAAACCCCATCTTTTTACCCTTGATGGCAACAACACGATGCGTGCCTCGCTACCCCTTCTGTCACTGGGTGAGGTCACCGCACGGTATGAACCCAAAACCAAGCACTTCTCCCATTGCAAGAACCATAGGTCTAGTTGGCCAAACGAAACCCACAACTCGAAGAGAATTACAAGGATACGAAATCATGCATAAGAGAGATCAGAAGAAACTCAAATAAGATTCAAAGATAATCTGATCATAAATCCACAATTCATCGGATCTCGACAAACACACCGCAAAAGAAGAATACATTGGATAGATCTCCATGAAGATCATGGAGAACTTTGTATTGAAGATCCAAGATAGAGAAGACGCCATCTAGTTACTAGCTATGGACCCGTAGGTCTATGGTGAACTACTCACGCATCATCGGAGAGGTCATGGTGTTGATGAAGAAGCCCTCCGTATCTGAATCCCCCCTCCGACAGGGCACCTGAACGTGCCCCGGATGGGATCTTGCGGAGACAGAAGCTTGTGGCGGCGGAAAAGTACTTTCAATGATATCCTGATTTTTATGGGATTTTAGGGAATATATAGGCGCAAAACCTAGGGCAAAGTAGGCTCAAGGAGCCCACAAGCCAGGGGGGCGCGGCTCCCCTGGCCGCGCCTTGAGTGCTTGTGGGTCCCTGGTGGCCCCCTGCCCTGATTCTCCAGCTTCCCAATCTTTTTCTGTTCCTGAAAAAATCTTTTTGGCAGTTTCATTCCGTTTGGACTCCATTCAAAATCCTCCTCTGAAAGGGGTCAAAAACATGGGAAAACAGGAACTGGCTCTTGGCACTGAGTTAATAAGTTAGTCCCAAAAAATATATAAAAGGCATGCAAAACATCCAAAGTTTGACAAGATAATAGCATGGAACCATCAAAAATTATAGATACGTTGGAGACGTATCAAGCATCCCCAAGATTAACTCATGCTCGTCCTCGAGTAGGGAAGTGATAAATACTGAATTTTTGATGTGGAATGCTACCTAGAATAGTTGTCCTTTGCAACTTCTTTCACGTGGCATGAATGCTCACATCCGTAAGATTCGAAACAATAGTTTCTATTGACATGAAAACAATAATACTTCAAGCAAACTAGCAAGGTAATCATGAACTTTCAAAATAACAAGGCCAAGGAAAGTTATCCCTACAAAATCATATAGTCTGGCTATACTCCATCATCCTCACACAACTAATGTAAATCATGCACAATCCCGATCTTGGCCAAGTAATTGTTTTCGCACTCTTACTTTCTCAAACCTTTTATAACTATCACGCAATACATGAGCGTGAGCCATGGATATAGCACTATAGGTGGAATAGAGTGTGGTGGTGGTTGTGAGACAAAAAGGAGGAGATGGTCACATTGACTCGGTGTATCAAAGGGCTATGGAGATGCCCATTAATAGATATCAATGTGAATGAGTAGGGATTGCCATACAAGGGATGCACTAGAGTTATAAGTATGTGAAAGCTCAAAAGGAAAACTAGTGGGTGTGCATCCGACTTGCTTGCTCACGAAGACCTAGGGCAATTTTGAGGAAGCCCATCATTGGAATATACAAGCCAAGTTATATACAAGCCAAGAAGCTCTCAATCATGAAGAACATGGTGCTATTATGAAGCACAAGTGTGGAAAAAGATAGTAGCATTGTCCCTTCTCTCTTTTTCTCTCTTTTTTTTATTTGGGCTCTTAGGCCTCTTCTCTTTTTTCCTCTTTTCTCTTTTTTTTGGGCTCTTTGGCCTCTTTTTTTTATTTCCTCACATGGGACAATGCTCTAATAATGATGATCATCACACTTTTATTTACTCACAGCTCAAAGCTTAGAACGATGATGACTCCATAGGAAATGCCTCCAGCAGTGTACCGGGATGTGCAATGATCTAGCTTGGCGTATGACGTTGAAACATCTCGCTAGCTATCTTACGATCATGCAATGGCAATATGAGAGTCACGGCACAAGTCATGAGACGGAACGGTGGGAGTTGCAGGGCAATATATCTCGGAATGGCTATGAAAATGCCACAGTAGGTAGGTATGGTGGCTGTTTTGAGGAAGGCATATAGTGGGTTTGTGCACCGGCGCGAATTGCGCGACACTAGAGGGGCTAGCAAAGGTGGAAGGTGAAAGTGCATCTATACCATGGACTCACATTAGTCATGAAGAACTCACATACTTGTTGCGAAAGTTTTTATTAGTAATCGTAACAAAGTGCTAAACGCATACTCCTAGGGGAAGGGTTGGTAGGTGTTAACCATCGCGCGATCCTGACCTCAACACAAAGGATGACAATTAATAGATCAATTATGCTTTGACTTCCTAACATATCGGTTCACCATACATGCATGCTACGGGAATCACCAACTTCAACACAAGTATTTCTAGACTCACAACACCCTACTAACATAGCTCTTAATATTACCAAATCCACGTCTCAAAACTAATTGAGAGGAATCAAGACTTCTCTTTCTACTCGATGCACATGAAGATGGAGGTTTTTGTATCCTCTTTGGGTACCTATCACCTTTGGGACTACTTTCATAGCACAAGCCAACTACCAAGTCACGCACCGCCGTGCTCTAAAAGATATAAGTGAAGCACATAGAGCAAAATTATCTAGCTTAAAAGATATAAGTGAAGCACTATGAGAATTCTAGCAAAATCACGATGCGTGCATGTCTCTCTCTCTAAAAAAGGTGTGAAGCAAGGATGATTGTGACACAACAAAAAGAAAAGACTCCTACGATACAAGACGCTCCAAGCAAAACACATATCATGTGGTGAATAAAAATATATCTCCAAGTAATATTACCGATGGATTGGAGACGAAACAGGGGATGCCTTCCCGGGGCATCCCCAAGCGTAGGCTTTTTGGTGTCCTTGCATTTGTCTTCGGATGCCTTGGCCATCCCCAAGCTTGAGCTCTTTCCACTCTTTCTCTCATCCTCCATGAGAACATCACCCAAAACTTGAAAACTTCACAACACAAAACTTAAACACAAACTTGTGATAACATTAGCACAAGAAAACAAACTACGACCTCTTTTGGTCCTCTAGCAAACTTGAAATTATCTATATTGGTGTTGGGAGAATGTATTCTCACTTTTCCATGGCTAGTACCCCCCGATATTAACCATAGTTTCATCAAAACAAGCAACCAACTCAACAAAAAATAGAATCTGTCAAAAACAGACCAGTCTTTAGCAATCTGTATACTTCGTATACTTTTGGTACCTCAAAAATTCTGAAAAATTACGACTGCCTAGAAAAAAAACATATCAACCAGCAGCAAGAAGAATCAACTCAAAATCTCTTTCTAAATAAAAATGAAAAATCATCTCGTGTGCAAAAAGTTTCTGTCTTTTTCTAGCAGGATCAAACAACCATCACCAAGACTAGTCATAAAGTTTTGCTTGGCTCAAACACAAAAAGAAACACAAAAAACACAATCACAACAGAATTATGATGGTGTGGACGCAACAAAATAGAAAGAAAAAAGATAAATTCATTGGGTTGCCTCCCAACAAGCGCTATTGTTTAACACCCTTAGCTAGGCATAAAAGTGATAGAATCACGTATCGTCGTCTTTGGTGCTCAAACCATAAGTAGCGTGATCACTTATCATCTTAAGGTTTTCATCTTTCTTGCTAGATGATTCCCCACTATTTTTGGGAACAAAAACAGACTTGATGACCTTATTGTGGGCAAAGTTTGGAGTATTTTGCACAGCGGCAAAAGCGGAACCCAAGTTGGTTATAACGTCCTCTAGTTTGCCAATCCTAGCGGAATCATGACCTAATTTTTCGTTAACTGTGGGTTCCTTCTCCTTTAAATTTTTAAAAACCATTCCCACCTTGGATCCGTACTGAGTGATTTGATTGTGGATATTTTTATCCAAATTCTCAATGAGTTCTATCGTAGCAACTTTATTTTCAATGACGTCCAGCCTACGCATCACATGTTCCAGAGTTAAGGTACTTCCATTAACAATGAGTAGGGGTGAGCCTACCAAATTTATTACAGCTCCGTAAGAATCAACGGTATGGCTACCCAAGAAATTTCCACCTACGATGGTATCAAGAATATACCTATTCCAAGGAGAAACACCCACATAAAAACTGCGAAACAGGACAGTAGTGGACTGCTTATGAGTAGATCTACTCTTAGCATTGCAAATCCTATACCAAGCATCCTTTAAGTTTTATTCCTCAATTTGTTTGAAATTGAGAACTTCGCTCTCGGGAGTATCGTTCGAAGTGGTGTATCTAGCATGAGGACAGGTAGACTATCCCACACAGACGAACACACAGAAAGCGAGAGAAAAAGGGCGAACGAAAAGGCAACCGGAAAAGGCAAACGAAAAAGGAAAATTGTGAAGTGGGGGAGAGGAAAACGAGAGGCAACTCGCAAACAAAGGAAATGCAAGAGATGAGTTTGCGACACCTACTTGGATGAGTTCTTGACTTGATCCTCCTCGGCAACGGCGCCAGAAATTCTTCTGCTACGGCAACAAAAGTCCTTCCCCGGCAACGCTAGGAATTCTTCTTGCTACTTCTCTTGCTTGCGTCGGTTTTTCCCTTGAAGAGGTAAGGGTGATGCAGCACAGGAGCAGTAAGTATTTCCCTCAGTTTGAGAACCAAGGTATGAATCCAATAGGAGAATCTCGTCAAGTCTAGAGTACCTGCACAAACACAAAAGAGCTTGCACCCAACGCTATAAAGGGGTTGTCAATCCCTTCAAGATTGATTGCAAAGTGAGATCTGAAGGCGGAAAGTGCAACGAAGAAAAAGTGTAAGGCTGAAAATATGGTGAGGAGTAGACCCGGGGGCCATAGTGTTCACTAGAGTCTTCTCTCAAAATAGCAAATATCATGATGGGTGAACAAATTACTGTCGAGCAATTGATAGAACCGCGCAAAGTCATGAAGATATCTAAGGCAATGATCATACATATAGGCATCACGTCGGAGACAAGTAGACCGATACTTTCTGCATCTACTACTATTACTCCACACATCGACTGCTATCTAGCATGCATCTAGTGTATTGAGTTCATGATGAACAAAGTAACGCCTTAAGCAAGATGACATGATGTAGAGGGATAAACTCAAACCAATAATGAAAACCCCATCTTTTTACCCTTGATGGCAACAACACGATGCGTGCCTTGCTACCCCTTCTGTCACTGGGTGAGGTCACCGCAAGGTATGAACCCAAAACCAAGCACTTCTCCCATTGCAAGAATCATAGATCTAGTTGGCCAAACAAAACCCACAACTCGAAGAGAATTACAAGGATATGAAATCATGCATAAGATAGATCAGAAGAAACTCAAATAAGATTCAAAGATAGTCTGATCATAAATCCACAATTCATCGGATTTCGACAAACACACCGCAAAAGAAGATTACATCGGATAGATCTCCATGAAGATCATGGAGAACTTTGTATTGAAGATCCAAGAGAGAGAAGAAGCCATCTAGTAACTAGCTATGGACCCGTAGGTCTATGGTAAACTACTCACAAATCATCGGAGAGGTCATGGTGTTGATGAAGAAGCCCTCCGTATCCAAATCCTCCCTCCGGAAGGGCACCAGAACGTGCCCCAGATGGGATCTTGCGGAGACAGAAGCTTGTGGCGGCGGAAAAGTACATTTGATGATCTCCTGATTTTTATGGGATTTTAGGGAATATATAGGCGCAAAACCTAGGGCAAAGGAGGCTCAGGGAGCCCACAAGCCAGGGGGCGTGGGCCCCCTGGCCGCGCCATGAGGGCTTGTGGGGTCCCTGGTGGCCCCCTGCCCTGATTCTCCAGCTTCCCGATATTTTTCTGTTCTGGAAAAAACCTTTTTGGCAGTTTCATTCCGTTTGGACTCCATTCAAAATCCTCCTCTGAAAGGGGTCAAAAACATGGAAAAAACAGGAACTGGCTCTTGGCACTGAGTTAATAAGTTATTCCCAAAAATATATAAAAGGCATGGCACACCACGTCGTCGTGCTGCCGAAGAATTCTACTACTACTTCATCTACGTTCACTGGATCGAGGTGGTGAAGGTGTCATCAAGTTTTACGTGTGCTGAATACAGAAGTGTCGTTTGTTCGGCCCTTGATCGGGACGTTCATGATTGGATCGTGGGACGTATCATGATTGGATCGCGAAGACATTCGAATGCATCAACCGCTTAGCGATCTACATGGATATCTAGATGCACTCTCCTCCGTAGGTGTTGACCTCCAAAGATAGATCTTGTGTGTTCATAGGAAATTTTTTGTTTCGCATGCAACGTTCCCCAACAGTGGCATCATGAGCTAGGTCTATACGTAGATAACATGCACGAGTAGGACAGAAAGTATTAGTGGGTACTGATGTTCAAATTGCTTACTTCCTTACTCTTATTTTGATTCATCGGTATTCTGGGATGAAGCAGTCCGGACTAACCCTACTCGTCCACATAGAAGACCGATTTCATTAACTCACATGCAACTTGTTGCATAAAGATGGTTGGCGGGTGTCTGTCTCTTCCACTTTAGTTAAATCAGATTCGACAGATGCGGTCCTTTTAGAAGGTTAAATAGAAACCTGGATATCACCCTTGTGGCTTTGTGTAGGTAAGAACGGTTCTAACTAGTTGCCCATAGTAGCCACGTAAAACTTGCAACAACAAAGTATAGGACGTCTAACTTGTTGTTGCAGGGCATGTTGTGATATGATATGGCCAAGGACCTGATGTGATATATGTGATGTATGAGATGATCATGTTTTGTATAGAATTATCACGGCTTGCATGTCAATGTGTACGGCAAACGACAGGAGCTATAGGGTTATCTTTAATTAATTTGTGTCTTTTCGCTTTACTTTATCGCTATGAGTTAGCAATAGTTGTAGAAGCATAGTTGGTGCGACAACCAAAATGGAGAAATGATGATGTATACTATGGTGTCATGCCAGTCATGATGGAGATCATGCCGGTGCTTTCGAGATGAAGATAAAAATCACAAGATGATTAAGACCATATCATATCACTCCATGTTTGCATGTGATGTTAATCGTTTTATGCATCTTTTTTCCTTACGAGGGTTGCATTATAATATGATTCCTCACTAAAATTTCAAGATAAAAATATTACCTCCCCAAGTGTGCACCGTTGTGAAAGTTCGTCGTTCTGAAGCACCACGTGATGATCGGGTGTGATAGACTCTACGTTCACATACAACGGTTGTAAGCCAGTTTTGCACATGCAGAACACTTGGGTTAAACTTGACGAGCCTAGCATGTACACACATGTCCTTGGAAGACAGGACACCAAAAGGTCAAACATGAGTCATATAGTAGATATGATCAACATGGATATGTTCAACATTGAAACCACCTCATCTCACGTGATGATCGGACTTGGGTTGGTGGATTTGGATCATGTCACACTCAGACAACCTGAGGGATGTTGTTTTGAGTGGGAGTTCTTTAGTAATATGATTAATTGAACTCATTATCATGAAAAGAGTCTAAGTTGTCTTTGCAAATTATGTTGTAGATTGATGGCTCGCGCAGGAGCTCTCGTGAATTTTAATGCCTTCCTAAAGAAAGCTAAGCTCAAAGATGATGGAAGTAACTATGTGTACGGGGTCCATAATCCGAGGATTATCCTCACGACTTCACAAAAGGCTTATGTCCATGATGCACCGCTTGTTGCAACACCCCCTCTAGCGGCATCTGCATATGTAGTTAATGTCTGGCAGACGCGCACTAATGACTACTCGATAGTTCAGTGCGCTATGTTGTATGGCTTGGAATCGCGACTTCAAAGGCGTTTTGAACGCCATGGGGCATATGAGATATTCTATGAGTTGAAGTTAGTTTTTGAAGCTAATGACCGAATCGAGAGGTATGAGACCTCCGATAAATCTTTGCCTGCAAAAATGGAGGAGAATAGTTCTGTTAGTGAAGACATAATCAGAATGTCTAGGTACTACAACCGTTTGAGTCAGTTGGTAGTTGAGCTTCCACTTGATACGGTCACTAGCAGAGTTCTTTAGTCGCTGCCACCTAGCTACAAAAGCTTCATGATGAACTATAATATGCAAGGGATTAACATGTCACTCTCCGAGCTGTTCGCGATGCTGAAAGTCGCGGAAGTAGAAATCAAAAAGGAGCATCAAGTATTGATGGTGTATAAAACCACTAGTTTCAAGAAAGGAAAGGGCAAGAAAAAGGGAAACTTCAAGAAGAACGGCAAGCTAGTTGTTGCTCCCGTGAAGAAACCCAAGGCTGGCCCCAAGCCTGAGACTGAGTGCTTCTATTGTAAGGGAACTGGCCACTCGAAGCAGAATTTCCGCAAGCATCTGGCCGATAAGAAGGTTGGCACCATCAACAAAGGTATATGTGATATACATGTTATTGATGTGTACCTTACTAGATCTCGTAGTAGTGCCTCGATATTTGATACGGTTCGGTTGCTCATATTTGTAACTCGAAACAGGAACTACAAAATAAATGGAGGCTGGCAAGGACAAAGTGATGATACATGTGGGAATTGGTTCCAACATTGATGTGAACACCGTCGGCATGCTGGCTCTTCGACTACCATTGGGATTAGTTATGAACCTAAGTTTTTATTTGGTTCCTGCTTGAGCATGAACATTACTTCTGGATATTTTTTAATACGAGATAGTTACTCATTTAAATTAGAGAATAATGGTTGTTCCATTTATATGAGTAATATCTTTTATGGTCATGCACCCAATGTGAATGGTTTATTCTTGTTGAATCTTGATATTGATGAAACACATATTTATAACAATGATGCCAAAAGATGTAGAGTTAGTAATGATAGTACCACTTTCTTGTGGAACTGTCGCTTAGGTCATATTGGTGTAAAATGTATGAAGAAGCTCCATGCTGATGGACTTTTGGAGTCACTTGATTTTTGAATCACTTGACACATGTGAACCATGCCTCATGGGCAAGATGACTAAAACCCTGTTTTTCGATACAATGGAACACGCAAGTGACTTGTTGGAAATCATACATACTGATGTGTCCGGTCCAATGAGTGTTGAGGCGCGCGGTGGATATCATTACTTTCTCACCTTCACCAGTGCTTTGAGTAAATATGGATATATTTAATTGATGAACCACAAGTCTGGAATGTTTGAAAAGTTCAAGCAATTTCAGACTGAAGTTGAGAATCATCGTAACAAGAAGATTAAGTTTGTGCAATCTAATCGAGGAGGAGAATATGTGAGTTATGTGGCATGCACTTAAGACAGTGTGGAATTGTTTCACACCTCAAACCACCTGGACCACCACAGCGTAATGGTGTGTCCAAACGTCATAATCATACCTTATTAGATATTGTATGTTCTATGATGTCTCTTACCGATTTGCCACTATCGTTTTGGGGATATACATTCCAAACAGATACATTCACTTGAAATAGGGCTCAATCTAAATTCGTAGAATCGACACCATAAGAATTATGATTTGGCAAGAAACCTAAGTTGTCATTTCTTAAAGTTTGGGGCTGCGACGCTTATGTCAAAAGGCTTCAACCTCATAAGCTAGAACCCAAAGGGGATAAGTGCGTCTTCATAGGAGACCCAAAGGAAACAGTTGGGTATGCCTTTTATCTCGGATCCGAGGGCAACGTGTTTGTTGCAAAGAATGGGTCCTTTCTTGAGAAAGAGTTTATCTCGAAAGAATTGAGTGGGAGGGTGGTGGAACTTGATGAGGTCAATGAACCGTCACATCAACCAGAGAGTACCAGGCTGCAAGAAGATGTTCATGTGGTGCCTATACTAGGTGAAGAGGAAGCTAATGATGGTGATCATGAAGCTTCACATCAAGTTACTACTGAACCTCGTAGGTCGACAAGGACGTGTGCTGCTCCTGAGTGGTATGTTACGTGTCTTGGAGGTCATGTTGTTGGACAACGATGAACCTATGAGCTATGGAGAAGCTATGATGGGCCTGGATTCCAACAAATGACTATAGGCCATGGAATCTGAGATAGGATCCATGTATGAAAACAAAATGTGGACTTTGGAAGAATAACCTGAAGGTCGAAAGGCTATTCAGAACAAATGGATATTTAAGAGGAAGATAGACGCGGACGGTAATGTCACCGTCTATAAAGCTTGACTTGTGGCAAAGGGGGTTTCACAATTTCAAGAAGTTGAGTACGATGAGATTTTCTCGCCCATAGCGATGCTTAAGTCCGTCAGAATCATGTTAGCAATAGCTGCCTTTTTCGATTATGAAATCTGGCAAACAGATGTCAACACAACGTTCCTTGATGCTTTTCTTAAGGAAGAGTTGTATATGATTCAACTCGAAGGTTTTGTCGATCCAGAGAATGCTGACAACGTACGCAAACTCCAGCGATCCATTTATGGACTCGTGCAAGTATGTCGGAGTTGGAATCTTTGCTTTGATGATATGATCGAAGCGTTTAGGTTTATACACGTTTAGGGAGAAGCTTGTATTTACAAGAAAGTAAGTGGGAGCTCTATAGCGTTTCTAATATTATATGTGGATGACATATTGCTGATTGGAAACAATATAGAACTTTCCAAAAGCGTGAAGGTATATTTCAACAAGAGTTTTTTCACTGAAAGACCTCGGAGAAGCTGCTTACATATTAGGCGTCAAGATCTATAGAGATAGATCGAGAGGCTTAATAGGACTTTCACAAAGCGCATACCTTGACAAGGTTTTGAAGATGTTTAAAATGGATCAGTCCAAGAAGGGGTTCTTGCCTGTCCTACAAGGTGTGAAGCTGAGTTAGACTCAATGCCCAACAACTACAGAGGATAGATAAAAGATGAGTGTCATCCCCTATGCCTCGTCCATAGGCTCTATCATGTATGTGATGTTGTGCACAAGACCAGATGTCAGCCTTGCCATAAGTATGGACGGGAGGTTTCAAAGTAATCCAAGAGTGGAACACTAGACAGCGGTCAAGAATATCCTTAAGTACCTAAAAAGGATTAAGGAAATGTTTCTTGTTTATGGAGGTGATCAAGAGCTCATCGTAAAGGGTTACGTCGATGCTAGCTTTGAAACAGATACGGATGACTCTAATTCTCAAACCGGATACGTATCTGTTCTAAATAGTGGAGCTGTAAGCTGGTGCAGTTCCAAGCAAAGCCTCATAGCTGATTCTACATGTGAAGTGGAGAAAATAGCTGCTTCGGAAGCAGCAAAGGAAGGTGTCTGGATGAAGAAGTTCATGATGGATCTTGGAGTTGTGCCCAGTGCACTGGATCTAATGACCCTATTTTGCGACAACATTGGTGCCATTGCTCTAACCAAGGAACCAAGGTTTCTAAAAAGGACGAGACACATAAAGCGCCGCTTCAATTACATCTGTGATTATATCTAGGAGGAGGACATAAATATTTGCAAAGTACATGCGGATCTTAATGTTGCAGATATGTTGACTAAACCTCTTCCACAAGCAAAACATGATTAGCACCAAAACTCTATGGGTGTTAGATTCATTACCATGTAATACTAGATTATGAACTCTAGTGCAAGTAGGAGACTGTTGGAAATATGCCCTAGAGGCAATAATAAAGTAGTTATTATCATATGCTATAATTGTATTGGTTGGAACTCACATACATGTGTGGATACATAGACAACATTGTGTCCCTAGTAAGCTTCTACTAGACTAGCGTGTTGATCTAAGACGATTAAGGTTTCCTAGCCATAAACGTGAGTTGTCATTTGATAATGGGGTCACATCACTAGGAGAATGGTGTGATGGACAAGACCCAACCGTAAGCATAACATGTGATCGTATCCTTAATTTTATTGCTATTGCTTTCCGTATGTCAAAGTATGTCCTCCTAAGACCATGAGATCATGCAACTCACTGACACCGGAGGAATAACTTCTGTGTATCCAACATCATAACGTAACTAGGTGATTACAAAGATGCTCTACACGTATCTCTGAGGGTGTGTGTTAAGTTGGCATGGATCGAGACTCAGATTTGTCACTTCGTGTGATGGAAAGGTATCTCTGGGCCCACTCGGTAATATAGCATCACAATAAGCTTGCAATCAGTGTGACTAAGGAGTTAGTCATGAGATCTTGTATTACAAAACAAGTAAAGAGATTTGCCGCTAACGAGATTGAACTCTGTATGAAGATATTGATGATCGAATCTCGGGCAAGTAACATACCGATGGACAAAGGGAAGTGTATACTGGATTGGGTGAATCCTTGACATATAGTTCAACCGGTATAGATCTTCGTAGAATATGTAGGAACCAAAATGGGCATACAGGTCCCGCTAGTGGTTATTGACCATAGAGGCTTCTTGGTCATGTCTACATAGTTCTCGAACCCATAGGGTGTGCACACTTAATGTTCGGTGACGATATAGATCTAGTTGAGTTATTGTGTTGGTGACCGAAGGTTGTTCTGAGTCCTGGATGTGATCCCGGACATGACGAGGAGCTTCGGGTTGGCCCGAAGGTAAATATTGATATATGGGAAGTTGGTATTTGAGTTCCGAAAGAGTTTCGGAAGGTTACCGGTTTTCTGACGGAGATCCCGGAAAAGTTCTAGGAGTCAATAGGGAGGGTCCACCTGCCTTGGAGGGCCCCACGGGTTATGGGAGGTGGGGAACCAGCCCCTGGTGGGCTGGCCGCCCTCCCACCCAAGGCCCGTGGGACGAGGGAGGTGGGTTGCCCCCTCCTTCCTTGAGGGCCAAGGCAGCCCTTGGTTGCCGTCGCCCCACCTTACGGGAAACCCTAGGGCATCGGCCTCCTCCTCCCTTCCATTGTATATACTTGAGGAGAGGGAGGGCAGCCGCACCGAAGAGCCACGCGGCGCTGCCCTCCTTTCTCTCTCTCTCTCTCTCTCTCATAGTTCTTCTCCACCGTCGTGATTGCGGCATCGCTTGGCGAAGCCCTGCCGATATTGCACCACTACGACCACCACCACGTCGTCGTGCTCCCGGAGAACTCAGCTACTACTTCATCTACACTCGCTGGATCGAGGTGGTGATGGCCTCATCAAGCTTATGTGTGCTGAATGCGGAGGTGTCGTCCGTTTAGAACTTGATCGGGGTGTTCGTGATTGGATCACAGGACGGATCGTGATTGGATCGCAAAGACGTTCGACTACATTAATCGCGTTTCTTAATGCTTCTACTTAGCGATCTACAAGGGTATGTAGATGCACTCCCCTCTCATAGTTTTTAATCTTCATAGATAGATCTTGGATGTTCGTAGGTAATTCTTTGTTTCCCATGCAACGTTCCCCAATAATGACATTGTGCCTTTGCAATTGCTAAACCTACTCTAGGAGGTTATTAACCACGCCGGAGCCCGATTAACCTGACCACGAAGGTCTATTCCTGCAAACAATTAAAGAACAAGCAAGAATACGATAATAACAATCTAAATATTGCGAATATAGATGAAGTATTGACAAGGGTGGGGATCTGAAAGAGGTCTTGGTCTGGTCGTTGGAAACAAACGAAGTACACAAAGTTGCAATGGCTAACTTCTAATTAAACAACACAAACAAAAAGCTACTAGATTGACCTACTTATATAGGAGCAAGGGACAACGGTCAAGTAGGTGGAAGGACGTCCCAGGCCAGCCTAAAACTAACCCAAGGTTGTTCAAGGCCTATGCGCCCAAGTAGATATGATGTAACACCTTTAAACTTATAGTTTGGCTCGGATTCTCATGCAACACCAGATTGTTACGTCAATATCTCTACCCTCCATACGAAATTGAATGTGAATCCAATTGGATTGGAAAGTACATAAAATCTACTTTATAATAAAAAAATCACCCAATTCAAAGTCCGGATGCAAAAGTTCTTGACGTTTCAAGACACGTATGTTTGTGTAGTCCGAATCTGAGTTCAGAACGTGAGAGACTTGGACTTTATCTTTTCTTGGCCTGGAAGTAACGTGAGAGAACTTCTTAAAAAACACCTAACCATCTTTTTTCCCTGTTCTTCATATGTAGATTATACAAGTATTTGATAGTTCTGCAATTACGCATGAAACAAAAAAAAGTATTTCTGTTTTATATAGTATCAATAAATTATTACATATTTTTTTATCAAAAATCATCTTAAATAAATACGTACATATAATATTTATGATCATAACCAAGAAATCTATGTCCTCGTTGAAGGCTGAAGACCTGCACGCATTAATATGTTCAACTATTCATCGTTATCCTGGTCATGAGTCACAGGAACGAGAAGGCCTCCATGAGCGAGAAACGCATGCACAGTGACTAGGTTCAAAGTCTTGCAGTAGCCACCGAAGATGTGCTACTACAAGATCAATTCACGTTCCTTAGAAAAAGAAGGCAGTCCAGAAAAAACGGAAGAAGACAGGATGGCAACTTGGCCGGTGTGGAGTAGGAATGGAACCGTCGAAGAAACGGGCGGACGGACGCCGTTAACGTCACCATAGCTGGGACCTGCAAAAAAAAAAACGTCACCATAGCTGGTGCACAGTCTTTTTGCCGCAGCCTGAAACTGCAGCAGTAATAGTGGGAGCGATCGGCACGAGTGAGACGTACGCCAGACACTTGTTTTTGCCTCAAAAAAAAGTTCCTAGTACGTCCGTCCACATGAGTAACAGCGACCTGCGAGTCCACCGTAGTCGTCGCATGAGTCCACACCCGTCTGCGTTACGGTACTGCTCCCGTGTGAAGCTGTTGATCACGAAAAGGAAAGGAGGAAGGTCTGTACGTAGCGTCGCTTTTCGGTAGCTGCGTGCATGCTGCCGCGACCGTGTGATACGGCTTCATCGTTGATGCTGACGCCTTTACTTGTGGCTTGCATCGCATGCTCGTTAGAACACCCCTCAATCTAGCCTTAAAGCATCTACATCCGCATCCGTCATATCCATCTCAAACGTCTTGACACGTTACTTTCTCATGATCGACGGGTCATAAAAACGCGACCCAACCGTACCCCTTAAACAGATCTGAAATATCCGGATTGATCGACACCCCTCGTATCCTGTCCAATTATGGAGGAGCCCACGCATGCTCGGCCAAGTCCGCATGGCCGCACTGTACTGCGCTGGTCGTATCGACCCCACTAAGAGTCAGCCCAATTATTCGTCTTCGTTCGTTTGTGGGACAAAACCCTAGCCACTTCATTCCACTTCCCTCTACTCCAATTCGCCACCCAAGCTTACCTCCGAGGATCTTTCGCCTTCTCCGGCATGGCGGGCAGCGGATCCGAATCCTTCACCTCTAGATCCGTTGACCACGAGCTCATCCCACTCGGTGCCGATGAAGAGATGGTTTTCCGGCTTGCCATCCGCCGCTTCCGGGAAGCGGTTGCCCTTCAGAAGCACTCCGACTCGTAGCATCAGGAATCCATTGCGTCGGCATAGCTTATACCTGGATCCGGCGTCGCTGCCTCATCGGAGGCAGTGTGGTCCGTATGGCGTCCGAACGCCATGGCAAACGTGCAACCCCTTTGTTGGCGCACCGAGGAGACACCTTGGGCGTGCACAGATGCTAACATGGGGTAGCGTGCCCGCCGTGCGAGGCAGCAGCCGGGAGCCGACGGAGGCCCTCGTGGTAGTGGACACTGGATAGGCGGAGTCACACTTTCCGGCGCCTTGTATAATGCACGGGTGCAGGCGCCGCAACCGAGTCATGGTCGGCGCCGCAACCGAGTCATGGTCAACATCGTCTACTCCGAGGAAGGATCCGTCATCAACCTGACGTCCATCGACATTGTCCGGGTCACGGGCTCCGACGGGGAAGAGTAGGGCATGGGCGACGGTGACCCGGCTAGTGTCCCATGTCCTACTCTACCTCGCTGGCGCGGGCCAACACTACGAGGGGCACAACCGGCCGCCATACATGTGCACGACAAAGCTGAATGAGCTCCGTTTGTATTAGGTTTACGTCACATGTAATAATATGGATTTGAGGTTTCTAATTTGAGTTGTCCGATTGTAGAATGCATTATTTAAGGTGTGATCAGTTAATGTCGCGGACGCGTCCGGGCACGTCCACACGCATTTGAGGGTCGGATTTGTCAAGGCCCATTGTAGATGCTCTTAGAGAAACTTTTTATTTCCGGCAAGAGCTAAAAGAAAATAGTCATTTGAGCACGGACACATTGAACCTCTTTATTTGAAGCTAAAAAAGATTTTTACGCCTTTGCAACGATGTTGTGGCGCACACCGGCATGCGGCGGAGCGCGAGCAGCGCGACAATTAAGGAGATGCAATGCTTCCTGCAAGTGGCAATGGTGCGGTGGCCAGCACACCTCCTGACGGCACATCGGCTCGTCCTTCCTCTCCTACTCTCGCTATTGAGATGCACCACTGTGGCATTGCACGTGACTATGGCTGGCCGTATGATCCTCTAGCTCGTCTTGTTGTGGAACTCATGCTCGCCCCGGAGCGACACCACATCATCCATGACCTTGATGTTGAATGTAATTGCAACTAGTGTCTTTAGTGATTTTTGGTGGTTTGAAGACTTATAGGTTAAGTATCTAATGTGTTCATGAGTGTACACAGGATCTATAAGTCGCTGAGGAGTTTGAAATATACGATGAATATCGACCCCTAAAAATGTATGTCTTCGGCTGAAGACTTTGGTCTTTCCTTCAAGACTTTGATCGCGAGAAAATTGCGATGAAATTGATATTCCTCATGAAGACACTGACGATGAGGATTTCGATGTGTCGTGAAGAAAAACTCTCAAGACTTTGGAGCGTGAAGATTTACTCTTTCAGTTTCATTTTCTTTACACTTAACTCATAGGAACACCGTACTGTTAAAGGGGGTCGAGGTAAAACTACAGAATGATTTTCTTCATGATGCTCAACCCAAGCCTAAATCTACCAAAGCGTCAAAGTGATGAATATGAGAGACATGAGGACTTTCACAGTTGAAAGTTTCCACCGTTGCTGCGCCACGCGCCACCTCACTGATCTTATCCATCCAACGATCATATTATTTAAGGGCATTTACATCAAATCATGTTGGGATGCTCCTAGGCTATAAATAGCCGCCCCCACAACCACTAGCTGGTTGACTGCTCCGAGAGAAACTGACACTTGTCATTTAGAGCAACCCAAAATCCTGAGAGTCTTCGAGAGAAAATCTTCAAGTGAGGAAATACCCCAAACACCAGACCCAAAACCTAAAACCAAGTGATTGAGCATCACTGAAGAAGTTGTTCCTGTGTGGAACTAAATCATGTTACCTTTGAGTATTGTGCATCCTCGAGACGGTTAGGCATCATGGCCTACATCATCCAGCAGCCAATTGTGGATCATCGGGTGACCGAGTTTGTGAGGGTTTGGAAGTCTGCCCTGAAGACTTACCACTAGTGTTGAGCGAGGACTGTGTCTCCTTAGCTTAAGGATAATACAGTAGGGACCGTGTATCCCGGGACTGTGTGTCCTTTTGGTTTCAATACCATGCCGCTCCGAACCAGACGTACAACTGCCACAACAGTTGGAACTGGGTCATAAACAATTGTCTTCATCGAGCTACGGGTTCTATTTCTTCAAGTCTTTCATTTCCTCATTGTATGTTGAAGACTTTCATGTGTGATGTTTGAACAATTTGTGTGAAGACTTTCTATGAATTTCCTCAACCTCAAATTCGTCACTTGAGTTAATCCTGACTTGCTTACTCTCTACTTGCGAACTGTGCAAACCGAATCTCATAAATTTCATCAAGTACTTTGTTGTAGTCATTTTGCACTCCGGATCCTGCGCTAATTCTGCTGCACTTAGTTCATCATTGAGGACTTTCCTCAGAAGGATTTTCCTCAGTGATGAAATTCTAAAAATAGCCTACTCACCCCCTCCCTCTAGTCGATATAACGCACTTTCAATTGGTATGAGAGAAAGGTTCTCCTTTGTTCTATGTGATTTTGGTTTAACCACCTGGAGTTTTAGTTATGTTGACCGCAGGTATGATCTAGGTTACTACAGGATGTCCTACCTTCAAAGGAAAGGACTTTCCCTACTAGAAGACGAAGATGCAGATGCATCTTCAAGCTATTGACAATGATGCTGATGTGAACAAGTTCAAGCAACTTGACTCACAAGCGAAGAATATCATCTGTGGCCATCTGAGCAAAGGTCAGTATGGCAGAGTGAGTGCTTTGGGCACAACTAAGCTTATCTCGGATAGGCTGTCCAAAGTCAATGAGGGAGTATCAACACAGCGTGACCCTCGTATCGATGTTCTTCACAATCTGTTCAATCGTTTCAAGGGACTTGACAATGAAAGTTGCCAAGATACCTTTGATCGCCTCACTGACATCTCAAATGAACTGCAAGCACTGAGAGCTAGAGACATCACTGACCATGAAGTTGTGAAGAAACTGCTAAGATCTCTTGATCCATCATTTGACACACTGGTTCTGATGATTCAAGACCGAAGAGACTACAAAATGCTTGATTCTGCTGATATACTTGAGAGACTCAATACTCATGAATTCCAACAAGAAGAAAAGAGAGATATGTATGGACCAAGCTACTCAAGACCTCGTGCGCTGAAGGCTAAGGCTATTTCCTCATCTGAAGAAGAAGACTCGGATTGCAACAATGGTGATACTGAAGAACTTGAGGAAATTTCAGAAGTTCACAAAGCGTGGCCAGTTTGGTAAATCTTTAAGGAGATATATGAGGAAATCAGAATCTTCATCTAACGACTACAAGAAAAGAACCTGCCAGAAATGCAAGAAATCTGGTCACTACATTGCTGATTGTCCTCGCGGGGTGAAAGAATCAAGGAAGAAGAAATACAAGGATGAAAGTTCTGATGACTCGAAGAAAAAGAAGAAATCTTCAAAATCCTCATCTTCAAAGTCCTCATCGGTCAACAAGACCAGTCTCAGAAAGGCTTGGGCACTCATTGGCAAGGAAATGGACTTTGAAGAAGAATCTGAGGAATGTGATGAAGAGGAAGGCTCTGAAGAGGATTCAGAGTCTGGTGTGGCAAGTCTTGCACTGGCTACCACATTCGTCAACAAGTTAATCTTCAACTTTGAAGAAAATGACAACACTATCTACACTAATGAATATGCTGATGACTTCGCTCCAACCTATTGCTTCATGGCGAAAGGTTCAAAGGTATCAAACCACATTTCCTCCTCTGACTCTAGTGACTGTGAACCTGATGATTATCAAAAACCCATTATTGTAATCTTGCCAACATTGCAACTAAAAACAAAGTTCCATTGAAAAGCTTCAAAACCTGCTAGACGGATGCGATGATGTGTTGAATGATGAAATGAATCATACTCAAGTCCTCACTGAAGATGTGAAAAGTCTTCAGTCTAGATTTGATAGTCTTCAAGATCGTTATGGAACACTCTTGGCTAATCATGAGAAATTTTCCTATGAATATCTTCAAAGGAAACTTGATCTTGAGAAGTTGAAAATGTATCAAATTGATCTTCGAATGGAAAACGATTCATTGCTTGCTCAACAGATCGGTGTCGCTCAGGTTGAATTCATTCCACCATGTTTGAAATGCATCGAGCGTGAAACCGCTAATTCTTCACCAGAATCATCAAATGTTTCTATCGCTACAAATTATTCAACTGTTCCTAAGGTATTAAATTCTTCACTTGAGGATACCACAAATGCTACTGACAAAAAATGCAGGGTTGAAGGAATTGTATGTGACATGCATATACAAAAGTGTCAAAGGGCATCAAACCCTTTGCGATGTGCTCAAAAAGAAGATTCTGAACAGGAACCCGAGGAAATAAGGCATTGCCTTTGGGAGGAAATTGAATGTCGATGGATCATACTGGAAACCTGAACAGTACCCCAAAACCTCATGGTTTGCTGCTAAGGGCCCAACCGTCGATCCATCCACTCTGACAGGCTTTGCATGTGAAATATCCTATTCCTCTCATGAGTCATTTGACTCAAACTATAAATTGTTCAAAAATCAGTCTGGTGAAGTATTTGCTCGATATGTTGGAACTAACTGGAGGAATGGACCACCCCTGAGGAAAATCTGGGTCCCCAAAAGTTGCTTGGAAAATCTTCAGGTGAATGTCCTCATGACACCACCTGTGAAGAACCTGAACCCCACATCAAATTCCTCGGGTGGACCAAAGTCTTCACGAGGATCAAAATCCTCAAATGGTTAATACTATGCTCGTACTCGTGCTAATGCTTCTGATATGCAGGGAAATTACAAGGGATATGAATATGAGCGTTATTCATCAAATCATTATGTTCATAAATCCTCAAAGAACTTCTCTTCCTCTTCATTTGAGTACTCTAACCCCCTACTATGAAAAGACGTGCATTAGCCTCAATGCCTCCATTCTCATATGGTGCTAGCATGATGATGAACTCTTTGCCACCCCTTTAGATGTGGGTGGTCAAGAACTTGAACTAATCACTTTTGCACGCCACGTCTCCACATGAAAGTCATCATGTGAAGAATTTTCTGGAGACCTGAGGAAATTGCTTGATTGGACGCAAGCCAAAATTGAAGAAATGATAACATTACACACATCCTCAAATTTACTGTTTATGATGAAATACTTATTTGATGAAATTCATATGATATTCTTCAAGTCTGAAGCATATGAGATGGTAAGATGTACTAATTCATCTGCAGGATGACAAACCTAAGAATACAGAGTGGGTTCTTGACAGTGGTTGCACAAATCACATGATTGGTGATAAAAATCTTGTTGATGAATATGCCACTGACTCCATCACCACTGAAGCAAATCACTTGTGTTGATAAAGGTAAAAGCAAGGTATTGGGACTTGGAAAAGTGGTTATCTCCAAGGACAGACACATGGACAAAGTCATGCTTGTTGAATCCCTTCGGTTTAATCTCATGTCAGTCTCAATGCCTTGTGATCTTGATATGGTTCTCATCTTTGGAAAATATAGATGCGTAGTCATCATGGAATTTGACAAATCCAACGTCTTTGAAGGCTTTAGGAGAGGAGATCTGTATATTGTTGATTTTTCCACAGGTCCTCAACCAGCCACATGCTCATTAGCAAAAACGTTAGAAGGCTGGCTATGGCATCGAAGAATTGGTCATGGAGGCCTGAGGAATTTGCACACGCTGGCGAAGAAGAAGCATGTCATTGGCATCGAATCCGTCAAATTTCTCAAGGACCATCTATGTGGTGCTTGTGAGTCTAGAAAAATAACCAGACCCAAACACCCCTTGAAGACTATCATGACTACTACCCGCCCGTTTGAATTGCTTCACATGGATCTGTTTGGACCTACTCATTATGCCACTCTAACCAATGCAGCATGTTTATATGGCTTTGTCATTGTTGATGACTATTCTCGATATACTTGGGTACATATCATTCTTGTAAGTGCATCTAGTGCCTGTTAGTTATTTTGGTGGTTTGAAGACTTATAGATTAAGTATCTAATGTGTTCATGAGTGTACACAGGATCTATAAGTCGATGAGGAGTTTGAAATATGCGATGAATATCGACCCCTAAAAATGTATATCTTTGGCTGAAGAAATTGGTCTTCTGCTGAAGACTTTGATGGCGAAGAAATTGCGATGAAATTGATATTCCTCATGAAGATATTTAAGATGGGGAATTCAGTGTGTCCTGAAGAAAAACGATCCGAAGACTTTGAAGCGTGAAGATTTATTCTTTCTGTTTCATTTCCTTCACTCTTGAGTCATAGGAACACCGTACTGTTAAAGGGGTCGAGGTAACACTTCGGAATGAATTTCCTCATGATGCTCAACCCAAGCCTAATCCTACCAAAAGCCTCAAGTGAGGAATAAGAGAGACATGAGGACTCCATAGTTGAGGGTCCTGACTGTTGCCACAATTCGTGCCACATCACTAATCTTGTCCACATCAACAGTCATAATATTTAAGGGCATCAATGTCAAATCATGTCGCGATGCTCCCAGGCTATAAATAGCCGCCCCCACAACCATTAGCGGGTTGGCTGCTCCGTGAGAAACTGACACTTGTCATTTAGAGCAACCCAAATTCGTTAGAGTCTTCGAGAGTAAATCATCAGTGAGGAAATACCCCAAACACCAAACCACAAACCAAGAACCAAGTGATTGGGCATCACTGAAGAATTTGTTCGTGTGTGGAACTGAAGCCTTTTACCTTTGAGGACTGTGCATCTTCCAGACAGTTAGGCATCATGGTCTAGAGCAATCTAGCAGTTAGTTGTGGATCGCCAGGTGACCAAGTTTGTGAGGGTTTGGAAGTATGCCCTGAAGACTTACCACGAGTGTTAAGCGAGGACTGTGTGTCCTTAGCTCAAGGAAATACGGTAGGGACTGTGTGTCCTTTGGTTTCAATAACAAGGCACTTCGAACGAGACGTACGACTGTCACATCAGTTGGAACTGGGTCATCAACAACTGTCTTCACTGTGATCCGGGTTCTATTTCTTCAACTCTTTCAATTCCTCAATATTGTATGTTGAAGATTTTCATTGTCTCTGTTTGAAGAATTTGCTGAAGACTTTATCTCAATTTCCTCAACCTCAAATTCTTCACACTAGTTAATCCTCACCTCCTACTTTGTGCCCGCGTACTGTGCAAACTGTTTTTCATAAGCCTCGTCGAGGATGTTGCTGAAGTATACGTTGCACCCCTGATCCTTTGTTGTTTCCGGTGCAAGTTAGTCTTCAGTGAGGAATTCCTCAAAAGGAATTTCCTCAGTGATGAAATTCTAAAAATCTCCTATTCACCCCCTCTAGTCGATATAACACACTTTCAATTGGTATCAGAGCGAGGTACTCCCTTGTTCTGTGTGATTTTGGTTTAACCACATGGAGTTTTAGTTATGTCGACTGCAGGCATGATCAAGGTTACTGCAGGATGTGCTACTTTCGAAGGAAAGGACTTTCCCTTCTGGAAGACCAAGATGCAGATGCATCTACAAGCAATTGGCAATGATCTCTGGTATATTGTGGAAAATGGTGTTCCCTCCATCACTGCTACTGTCTTTGCCGCTAATGTGAAGAAATTCAAGAAACTTGATTCTCAAGCGAAGAATATCATTTGTGGCCATATGAGCAAAGGTCAGTATGGCAGAGTGAGTTCTTTGGGCTCAGCAAAACTAATCTAGGAAAAGCTGTCCAAAGTCAATGAAGGAGTATCAACTCAGCGTGACTTTCGTGTTGATGTTCCTCGCAATATCTTCAATCGCTTCAAGAGGCTTGGCAATGAAAGCCGCCAAGATATCTTTGATCGCCTCACTGACATATCAAATGCACTGCAAGCATAGGGTGCTCGAGACATTACTAACCATGAAGTTGTGAAGAAACTGCTAAGATCTTTGGATTCATCATTCGATACTTTGGTTTTGATGTTTCAAGAAAGACCAGACTACAAGATGCTTGATCCTGCTGATATACTCGAAAGACTCAATACTCATGAATTCCAACAGGAAGAAAAGAGAGATCTATATGGACGAAGCTATTCTAGACCTCGTGCACTAAAGGCCAAAGCAATTTCCTCATCTGAAGAAGAAGACTCGGATTGCAGCATTGGTGATCCTGAAGAACTTGAACAGGAGCTTGCAATGCTCGTGAGGAAATTCCAGAAGTTTACAAGACGTGGCCAGTTTGGTAAATCTTCAAGAAGAGATACGAGGAAATCAGAATCTTCATCTGAGGACTACAAGAAAAGAACCTGCCACAAATGCAAGAAATCAGGTCACTATATTGCTGATTGTCCTTGTTGGGCGAAGGAATCAAAGAAGAAGAAATACAAGGATGAATGTTCTGATGACTCGAAGAAAAAGAAGAAGTCTTCAAAATCCTCATCCTCAAAGTCCTCATCGCACAAGAAGACTAGTTTCAGATAGGCTCGGGCACTTATTGGCAAGGAAATGGATTCTGAGGCAGAATCAGAGAAATGTGATGAAGAGGAGGGATCGGAAGAAGACTCATAATCTGGATAGGCTAGTCTTGCACTAGCTACCACATTCGTGAGCAAGTTAATCTTCAACCTTGAAGAAAACGACAACGCCATCCACACTGATGACTATGTTGATGACTTCGCTCCAACCTATTGCTTCGTGGGAAAAGGTTCAAAGGTACCAAATGATTCTTCCTCCTCTGATTCAAGTGACGGTGAACCTGATGATTATAAAAACCGAGTTACAGTAAACTTGCCAACATTTCAACTAAACAACAAACTGCCCTTGAAAAGCTTCAGAAACTGCTAGACAGAAGCGATGACCTGTTGAATGATGAAATGAATCTTACCCAAATCCTCACTGAAGATTTGAAAAGTCTTCAGTACAAATTTGATAATCTTCAAGATCGTCATGGCACACTCCTCGTTGATCATGAGAAACTTTCCTATGAATTTCTTCAAAGGAAACTTGATCTTGAGAAGTTGAGGATGTATCATGATGATCTTCGAATGTAAAATGATTCATTACTCGCTCAACATATCAGTGCTACTCAAGTTGAATTCAGTCCACCATGTCTTAAATGCATCGAACATGAAACTGCCAATTCTTCACCAGAATCATCAAATTCTTATATCGCTACAAATTCTTCAACTGCTCATGTGGTATCAAATTCCTCACTTGAGGAAACCAAAAATGTCACTGACGAAAATGCAGTGATGAAGGAATTGTATGTGACAGACATGTACAAAAGTCTCAAAGGGCACCAAACCCTTTGCGATGTGCTCAAAAATCAGATTTGAACAGGAACCCGAGGAAAGAAGGAATTGCCTTTGAGAGGAAATTGAATGATGACTGATCATACTGGAAACCTGAGCACTATCCCAAAATCTCATGGGTTACTGCTAAAGGGCCTCCTGTTGATCCATCCAATCTAACAGGCTTTGCATGTGAATTATCCTATTCCTCAGATGAGTCATTTGACTCCAACTATAAACTGTTCAAATATCAATCTGGTGAAGTATTTGCTCGATATGTTGGAACTAGCTGCAGGAATGGACCACCCGTGAGGAAAATCTGGGTCCCCAAAAGTTGCCTTGAAAATCTTCAGGTGAATGTCCTCATGACATCACCTATGAAGAATCTGGACCCCACATCAAATTCCTGAGGAGGACCAAAGTCTTCAAGAGGATCAAAATCCTCAACTAGTCAAAACTATGCTCGTACTCGTGCTAATGCTAATGATATGCAGGGAAATTACAAGGGATATGAATATGATCATTACTCCTCAAATCATTATGTTCATAAATCCTCAAAGAACTTATCTGCCTATTCATTTGATTACTCTAACCCACCTACTGTGAAGAGAAGTGCATTAGCTTCAATGCCCCCTTTCTGATATGGTGCTCGCAGGATGATGAACTCTTTAATACCCCTTCAGATGTGGGTGGTGAAGAAATTGAACTAATCACTTCTGCAGGTCAAGTCTCCAGATGAAAATCATCATCTGAAGAATTTGCTGGAGACCTAAGGAAAATGTTTGATTGGACGCAAACTAACATTGATGAAATGATAACATTTCACACGTCCTCAAATTTACTGTTTATGATGAAATTCTTATCTGATGAAATTGATATCATATTCTTCGAGTCTGAAGCATATGAGATGGTAAGCTGTACTAATTCATGTGCAGGATGACAAACCCAAGAGTACTGAGTGGGTCTTGATAGTGGTTGCACACACCACATGAGTGGTGACAAAAGCTTGCTGATGAATATGCCACTGACTCCATCACCACTGAAGCAAATCACTTATGCTCACAAAGGTAAGAGCAAGGTATTGGGACTTGGCAAAGTGGCTATTTCCAAGGACAGGCATATGGACAAAGTGATGCTTGTTGAGTCCCTTGGGTTTAACCTCAAGTCAGTCTCAATGCTTTGTGATCTTGATATGTTTGTTATCTTCGTAAAGTATAGATGTGTAGTCATCATGGAATCTGAAAGATCCAAAGTCTTTGAAGGTGTTAGACGAGGAGATTTGTACATTGTTGATTTTTCTATAGGTCCTCAATCAGCCACATGCTTATTAGCAAAAACCTCAGAAGCCTGGCTATGGCATCGAAGACTTGGCCATGCAGACATGAGGAATTTGCACACGCTGGTGAAGAAGAAGCATGTCATTGGCATCGAATCGGTAAAATTCCTCAAGGACCACCTCTGCGGTGCTTGTGAATCTGGAAAAATGACCAGATCCAAACACCCCTCGAAGGCTATCATGACCACTACTCGTCCATTTGAATTGCTTCACATGGATCTATTTGGACCTACTCATTATACCACTCTAACAAATGCAACATCTTTATACGGCTTTGTGATACTTGATGATTATTCCAGATACACTTGGGTGCATATCATTCTGTATAAAACTGAAGTTTAGGAAGTCTTCAAACGATTTTTGTCAAGTGCCTTAACGAACTTCGACGTCAGGATCAAACACATCAGGAGTGATAATGGGATAGAATTCAAAACCACTGGTCTTGATGCTTATCTTGATGAACTTGGTATTACTCACGAATTGTCTGCTCCTTATACTCCTCAACAGAATGGCGTCGTCGAAAGAAAGAACATGACTCTGGTTGAAATGGCACGGACCATGCTTGAAGAATATCAGACTCCTCGTCGTTTCTGGCCTGAAGCAATCAACACTCCTTGCCATATCATCAACAGGGTATATCTTCACAAATTCCTTAAGAAAACCTTATATGAACTCCTCACTGACAAGAAACCCAATGTAAGTTATTTCAAAGTCTTCGGTGCAAAATGTTGGATTAGAGATCCTCACCATAGCTCAAAGTTTGCACCTAAGGCACATGAGGGTTTTATGCTTGGTTACGGAAAAGACTCGCACACCTACAATGTCTTCAACACCTATCACAACAAGGTTGTTGAAACTGTAGATGTGCGGTTCCATGAAACTAATGGCTCGCAAAGAGAGCAATTCCCTCGTGATCCAGATAAATTGTCTCCTAAGGAAGCAATCAAGCTCAAAGCTACTGAAGACATTGTTCCTACTGAGGAAATTGCTAAAAAAATCACTCCCAGTACTGATGAAAATCAAGAAGATGCTCCTGAGGAAATTGCTTCAGAACAAATTCCTCAGCCCACACAAAATCCTCAACCAGCTCATCCGAGGTTTGCAAATGAAGTAGAACTAGATAAAATCCTAGATGACATCAACGCGTCAGGTCCTGTCACTCACTCAAAAGCTTCACACTTAGTTAATTTTTCTGGGCATTCTTCTTTTGTGTCTATCACAGAACCTTTAAAAGTTGCTGAGGCTTTCATGGAACCTGAGTGGATTCAAGCCATGCAAGATGAACTTCTTCAATTCAAGATAAATGGCGTATGGGAGCTCGTCAAACGACCAGATCCTCGCAAGCACAATATCATCGGCACCAAGTGGATTTTCTGAAACAAGCAAGATGAGGATGGTCAAGTGGTGAGGAATAAGGCACGACTTGTAGCCCAAAGCTACACACAGGTTGAAGGAATTGACTTCGATGAAACGTTTGCACCTGTTGCTAGACTTGAAGCTATTCGAATACTACTTGCTTATGCTAATCATCATAACATTACCTTATATCAAATGGATGTGAAAAGTGCATTCCTAAGTGGTAAGCTTGAGGAAGAAGTATATGTTGCTCAGCCCCTAGGTTTTGAGGATCCGAAGAATCCAGACAAAGTCTTCAGACTCAAAAAGCCGCTCTATGGTCTTAAGCAAGCCCCTCGGGCATGGTACGATACATTGAAGGAATTCCTCATGAAGAAAGGCTTCAAACCTTGTTCACTCGATCCAACTTTTTTCACAAAATCCTAGGACAATGAACTATTTGTGTGTCAAATATATGTCGATGACATCATATTTGGCTGTACTGAGAAACGTTACAGTGGTAAATTTGCTTACATGATGTGTGAAGAATATGAGATGTCTATGATGGGGGAGCTGAAATTCTTCTTAGGTCTTCAAATTCATCAACAATGCAATGGCATCTTCATATCACAGGAGAAATACCTCAAAGATGTTCTCAGGAAATTCAACATGCATGAATGCAAAGGCGCCAAGACTCCCATGCCTACAAACGGCCACCTCTACACTGACGAAAATGGTAAAGAATTCGATCAACAAGTATATCGCTCAATGATTGGCTCTTTACTGTATTTATGTGCATCTAGGCGAGATATAATGCTTAGTGGTTGCATGTGTGCACGTTTTCAAGCCAAACCAAAGGAATCACACCATAAGGCTGTGAAGCATATTCTTCGATACTTAGCTCACACACCAGCACTAGGATTATGGTACCCCAAGGTATCAAATCTTCATCTTGTGGGATATTCTGATTCTGACTATGCTGGTGACCGTGTGGATCGCAAGTCAACTTCTCGCACTTGTCATTTCCTCGAAAGATCATTAGCCCGCTAGTCCTCAAAGAAGCAGAACTGTGTTTCTCTCTCCACTGCCGAAGCTGAGTACATTGCTGCTGGATCATGTTGTGGTCAATTGCTATGAATGAAGCAAACCCTCAAGAACTACGACATCAACATGAATAATGTGCCTCTCTACTACGACGATGAGAGTGCAATCCAGATTGCATACAATCCAGTACAACACTTGAGGACTATGCACATCTAGATTCGTCATCATTTTCTTCGGGACCATGTCCTCAATGGCAATATCATCATCGACCATGTGAAGACTGACGATCAACTAGCTGATATCTTCATTAAGCCCTTGGATGAGAACAGGTTTTGCAAGTTGTGGTGTGAGCTAAATATCTTAGAATCTTCAAAAAATTTGTAAAAACATGCACACATCCTAACACTTATGAAAATTGATGACTTAGATGTGCAAAACACGAAGAATCGATTTTCTCCAATCAATGAATAATATCACTCTTAGTGTGAGGAAATTAGTGAAGAATCTAGTCCTCAGGGCCCTAAGACAATTGTATGCAGCGCCTGAAATCATCATTTTTATACGGTGGGTCACACCACCACCCAACTTTGAAATTCTTCAAAGTTGTTTTTCCACAAAGATTAAATTCATCAACCCGATGCTTTGTCACAAAATCCTCAAGTTTTTCAACATCTTCAAAATCTTTGAAACACTTGATGATTTTCATTTGCCTAGATATATGTATGTATGTATATATATATATATATATATTGTGATTTCAAAGTCCTCAACATCATTCACTTATAGCTATTTCTTCAACTTGATATTTCATCTAAGTGAATGTGATCGGACCCTACTCCCCTCTATGCTATACTCACCCAGTCTATTCAATTCTTCATATGCGTTCTACTTGAAACCTTGTTCAAAATCTTCATTGTGTCCTTGTCAGCTGAGGATTTTGCAACAAAATCCTCAAATCTTCAAAAATGATTTTTATACTGTTGCACAGTAAATGAACCCGACTTCCCACGATCAGATAGGCACGATCTCCGCCACTTTAATCTCAGGCTAAACGTGTCATGCGGAGATGAATGGGCACGGGAAGTTCGGTCTGAAAGTATTGATCGGACTGTTTTCACCTGAGCTATAAATACGTCCTTACCCCTTCTCTACAAACTCTTCGTTCTACCGTCTTTCTCTCCGCCTCAAGCAAAAAACCTAGCGCCACCGCTAGCAAACTCGTCGCCAGCGAGGAACAACTTCACTGCCTCGACCTCTCCGTCGCCGAATTCATGCCGGAAGCGGAACATCTACATCCGCCGCCGCCATAGCTGTCTTCTGCCACCAAGTTAGGGAACATCAGACTCGAACCGAAGAGCATCTACTATTACTGCCTCTGTTCTTCGTGCTCGCCATATAGGGTAAATAAAATCCAATTTTACTGTTCCTTTCGATCTACTATTTTACCTTAGATTCGAGAAATCTGTTTTTCCTAAGTGTCTATCAGCCTCGCACACTCTATTCCTCAAACACTTGATGAATTTCACTAAGCCACTAAAATTCTTCACGTGATTCCTCAATTATGCAAATTTTTGAATCTGCACAACTCTGGAACCCAAGATCAGAGTGCTTAGACAAATTCCTCAACCGACTAGTCAAATTCCTCAACTTTTGAAATTTCAATTTCTTCAAATCTGAGAATGCATATGACCTCTCCAAATTCCTCGTACCTATACTCTGTTCACAGGTACAAAATGTCAGCTGATGAATCTCTAGGTTCTCATCAACTTAACTCATTTGCAGCATTCCTCGAAGAAACTTTGCTAGTGTCATCAAAATCCTCAAGAGTGAAAATTCCTCAGCAAAAGCCTCAGCTGAAGAAAATGGAAGATGACAGAAAGCAAAAGGGTGGTGATTGGCACTCTCTGGCAATAGCTAGACGAATGATGTTCTCGATTGCTCAACAATTAGAAATTTTCTTGCAATAACCCACCAACGCGTGGGATCGAGGCAGTTTTCGAGGGTAGAGTATTCAACCCAAATTTGTTGATTCGCCAATAGGAGGTGAGAGGATACTCTCAAGTATTAGCAGCTGAATGTGTCAGATTCAACCACACCTGAAAGATTAATATCTGCAAGCAAAGTATCAACAACAAAGTAGTATGATAGCAACGGTAGCAAGTAACAGCAGAGCAAGTAACAGAAGCAGCAACAGTAGCTAGTAACAATAGTAGAGCAAACCAAGTAACAGCAGCAGCGGGACAAACTCGTAGGCAATGGGTCGGTGATTTGGTTGGATGATATTCATCATGCAACAGTTATAACACGGAGAGATATGTGGCTAGCTCCCCTTCGTCAATGTGATGTAGGCATGCATTCCGTGTGTCGTCATACGTGCTTAGGGAAAAGAACTTACATGACATCTATTGTCCATTCCTCCCGTGGTAGCGGGGTCCAAAAGGAATCTACGGGATATTAAGGTTCTCCTTTTAATAAAGAACCGGACCAACGCATTAGCTCTTGGTGAACACATGAACTCCTCAAACTATGATCATCACGGGGAGTGGTTCCGGTTATTGTCACTCCGGGGTTGCCGGGTCATAACACATAGTAGGTAACTACAACTTGCAAGATCGGATCTAAAACACACATATATTGGTGACACATAATAATTTCAGATCTGAAATCATGGCACTCGGGCCCTAGTGAAAAGCATTAAGCATGGCAAAGTAGTAGCAACATCAATCTCAGAACATAGTGGATACTAGGGATCAATCCCCGTCAAAACTAACTTGATTACATGATAGATCTCATCCTACTCATCACCGCCCAGCGAGCTTACGAAAAGATTACTCACGAACGACGAAGAGCTTCATGGAATTGGAGAGGGAAGAAGGTTGATGATGACGATGGCGACGATTTCCCCTCTCCGGAGCCCAAAACGGTCTCCAAATCTGCCCTCCACATGAAGAATAGGATTTGGCGGCGCCTCCATATCACAAACGCGACGAAATCTTCTCTCTTGATTTTTTCTGGGATGAAAGTGAATTTATAGAGCTGAGATTGGGGGTGGTAGAGCCACGTGGGCCCCACAAGCTTGCTAGCCGCCACCAGGGGGTGGCGGCTACAGGGCTTGTGGCCCACTGGCCCATCCCCTCCGGTGGATCTTTGCGCAGGTATTTTTCATATTTTCCAAAAATATTCTCCGTAAATTTTCAGGACGTTTTGAGAACTTTCATTTCTGCACAAAAACAACACCAAGGCAATTCTGCTGAAAACAACATCAGTCCAGGTTAGTTCCATTCAAATCATGCAAATTAGAGTCCAAAACAAGGGCAAAACAGTTTGGAAAAGTAGATACGATGGAGACATATTAGGTGGCAAGAAACTTGAACAGAACACTGCAATTGATATCCCTGTGGATATGTACCTTGATTGTTGTATGCGAGATGAGCAAGAACCTATGGCGAAAAGGAAAATTAGGCTTCAAAGGATAGAATGCAGGTGGACTAAGGAATGGAAGGAATATCGCTTCGTCACTCCCAAGTATGCGAAGAAATTCGCCCTCAAGCCACCTTGCAAAAGGCCTCCTCTTGTTGATCATCAAGTAGCACATCCCTCAAGCATCAAAACTGTTGATGATTATACTGAGGAGAAAGACAAACACTTGTCTAAGCTTCAGCAGAAAGCAGAAGCTGCAGTGAGGAAATTCAATGAGGAATCTGTCGCTGCCACTGCAGCCACCTCTTATGCTGCTGAAGCTTCTGGTACCGCTATTGCTGAAGTGAAGACTGTGCCACAGAAACCAAAGGCTTTAAAGCCTAAAGAGCAATTGCTTCAGAAGGCTGCGCCTGCGCCAAAACCCTCAACAGCTACACAGACTTCAAAGCCTGAACACAAGCCGATTGTCAAGCAACAACCTGCTCACTCCAGCTCCTTTGTACCATCTGCCACGAGCTCAGAGACAAAGTCTTCACCAACACCATTGAAGACTAAAATGACTGCTCGAAGAGGCATCAGACCCAGCCCAAACAAAGTCATCAGAGTCCCTTCTGCATCAGAAGGAAGTGATGAATTTGATGATGAAAATCTTCAAGCCATCATCAGAAACAAGCAGGAATGCGTCGCACAAGCCTCAGGTAGTGCTATTCCTCTTGCCATGGACCCAAAGGTCCTGCTGGACTACTTCAATGTCTGGTATGATGACCCAAACACACCATTGATGACTTGAAGCTTCCCCCGGGTATCAGCCATATGGTGGCCATATTCATCAATGAGGCCAAATGGAAAGAGACGCAAGTCAAGCAAGCAAAGGCTGCAAAGCTGAAGAAGGAGAAATTTCTTAGGCAGAATCTCCTCAATCTGTCGCCTGATGATCTTGTGTCTACCTAGGCTGAACTAAAGACTTTGACCGACAAGTACACGAAACTATCTGATCGTCAAAGTCTCAAGTCAAATTTCATCAAGTTTGCAACTAATGCAGTTGATGAATATAACAAGAAGGCTGCTCCTCCAGCAAAACCAAAGCAGCCAGAGCCCAACTATTCTGTTCAGCTGATTGAGGAAGATGAAGAAGAAGAATCTCCTGCTGAGGAAATGCCTCAAGATAGTCGAGCTGATGAACCTCTAATTGAGGAAATACCTCAAGGCACTCCACCTGATGAAAATGCTCCAGCTGAGGAAACTGCTAGGACTGATACTGCACCAGCTCCTGAAGAGAAAATACCTTCACCTCAATCCTCAAAGGTGAAGAAGATGGTTCCGTCTACATCAGACGTGAAGAAAAACCAAAGCTGTTGATAAAGAAGTGAAGAAAAGAAAAGCTTCTTTAACCCCAGAATCATCAGAGGCCAAGCGCCTCAAAACACTTGATTAGACTGCTCCAGTGGATGTTGTGCCTCTGAAGGTAGCTCCATCATATACTTTGATTCCCTTTGGAATTGACTATGTCATTCCTGAAGAAGATGAGGGAATTCCGATTGATGAAGAAATGAAAGATGTTGATTCTGAAGAAACCATGGATGAGGAAATACAAATTGACGATATTCCTCAGTCCTTCATTCCTCACAAGACATCTGACTAACCTGCTCAAGGATCAGCTGCAACAGCTAAAGATTTTACCTCCTCCACCAAGCAAATTTCTCAAGCTGAGGAACACCGTCAACCCAAGGAAAATCCTCAACCTGAGGAAAATCCTTAACCGGAGGAAAACCTTCAATCTGAGGAAAATCCTCAACCAGAGGAAAACTCTCAACCTCAAAAAAATCCTCAACCTAAGGAACATGCTGAAAAAAATGCTCCTGCACCCAATACTGAAACAACTATTGTTGTGGTCAACACTGAAACAACAATGATAGTATCTCCTCAAGAAAAGCAGCATAATCTTAGGCCAATGCAGAATCAACATTTTTTCAAAGAGGCCAAAGTTTCAGAAGGAAGCATTCTATGAAGAACGGATGTATTTCATCGGCGACAATCCATATGAAAAGCTTCGCATCAGGCACATGAAGTTTTGGACAACTACTATGCCTCTGTGCTCTGTGGAAGAAACAAAATATTTCAGCACATGCATATTCCTCATGTGGACTTGGAAGAAATCCCTTGCTTCGCCCCAGTCCTCAGTGTTCTTCATGAAGCCGGACTGTTGCCTCTGTGCACTGATATTTGTGATTGGAACAGTGATATCATTCTTCAGTTTTATGCTACTTTGCACATGTCTGGAGACCCGAAGGATATCAACACTTGGGTTCTTGACTGGATGACTCAGCACACACATTACAAAGCCCCTGCTACTAAGCTGTTGCGAGTGCTTCCGGTTTCAATTCCCTCAGAACAAGCTGTGATGATGTATGATGAACGGGACTTGTCCAACAAACTGATGGAAGTCCTCATGAAGCATTTGGCCAAGGGTCAACCACCAAGAACGACTTTTTTGGTTCAAGACTTGAAATATGAACCTAGGGGTGTCTACAGGATTCTGTGGAGTGTCATCGCTCCAATCAAGGGCCATGATGATGAAGAAGATGTTGTAGGCATCATGAAGAATATCCTCTTCAACATCATTCATGGCATCCCAATAAATCTTCACGAATTCTTCCTGAGGACTCTAGCTGACAATGCTATGTCACCCTTCGACCTAAAGATTTACGCTCCATGGATCATGAGATTCATCAGACACAGGTGAGGCATCAACTATCATGCTGATTTCAACAATCACAGTGGATATATGCCTCCTATCAGAGTCAACAAGAAGACTTTTAAGCCTGTTGAAGGAAAAGGAAAATCGGTCATCGATGAAGGAAGTCGGCCCCTTGATGGCTGCTACGGCAACAAAAGTCCTTTCCCGGCAATGGTGCGAGAAATCCTTCTGTCGTCTCTTGAGCTTGCGTTGGTTTTTCCCTTGAAGAGGAAAGGATGATGCAACACAGGAGCAGTAAGTATTTCCTTCAGTTTGAGAACCAAGGTATCAATCCAGTAGGAGAATCTCGTCAAGTCTAGAGTACCTACGCAAACACAAAAGAGCCAACGCTATAAAGGGGTTGTCAATTCCTTCAAGATTGCTTGCAAAGTGAGATCTGAAGGCGGAAAGTGCAACGAAGTAAAAGTGTAAGGCTGAAAATATGGTGTAGAGTAGACCCGGGGGCCATAGTGTTCACTAGAGGCTTCTCTCAAAATAGCAAATATTATGGTGGGTGAACAAATTACTATCAAGCAATTGATAGAACCGCGCAAAGTCATGACGATATCTAAGGCAATGGTCATACATATAGGCATCACGTCCGAGACAAGTAGACCGATACTTTTTGCATCTACTACTACTACTCCACATATTGACCGCTATCCAGCATGCATCTATTATATTGAGTTCATGATGAACAGAGTAACGCCTTAAGCAAGATGACATGATGTAGAGGGATAATCTCAAACCAATGATGAAAACCCCATCTGTTTACCCTTGATGGCAACATAACGATGCGTGCCTCGCTACCCCTTGTGTCACTCGGTGAGGTCACCGCATGGTATGAACCCAAAACCAGGCACTTCTCCCATTGCAAGAATCATAGATCTAGTTGGCCAAACAAAACCCACAACTCGAAGAGAATTACAAGGATATGAAATCATGCATAAGAGAGGTCAGAAGAAACTGAAATAAGATTCATAGATAATCTGATCATAAATCCACAATTCATCGGATCTCGACAAACACACCGCAAAATAAGATTACATCAGATAGATCTCCATGAAGATCATGGAGATCTTTGTATTGAAGATCCAAGAGAGAGAAGAAGCCATCTAGCTACTAGCTATGGACCCGTAGGTCTATGGTGAACTACTCACGCATCATCGGAAAGGTCATGGTGTTGATGAAGAAGCCCTCCGTGTCTGAATCCCCCCTTCGGCAGGGCACCAGAACGTGCCCCAGATGGGATCTTGCGGAGACAGAAGCTTGCGGCGGCGGAAAAGTACTTTCGATGATCTCCTGATTTTTTCTGGGATTTTAGGGAATATATAGGCGCAAAACCTAGGGCAGAGAAGGTCGAGGGGGCCCACAAGCCTGTGAGCCCCGGCCTCCCCCCTGGCCGGGGTTGGGGGGCTTGCGGGGTCCCTGGGGACCCCCTGCCTTGGTTCTCAAGTCTCCCGATCTTCTTCTGTTTCGGAAAAAATCTTCTTTGGGATTTTATTCCGTTTGGACTCCGTTTCAAATCTTCCTGTGAAAAGGGTCAAAAACACGGAAAAAACAGGAACTCGCACTTGGCACTGAGTTAATAAGTTATTCCCAAAAAAGATATAAAAGGCATATGAAACATCCAAAGTTTGACAAGATAATAGCATGAAACCATCAAAAATTATAGATACGTTGGAGACGTATCAATGGCCAATTTCGTGAACCACATGCATATTCTTCATGGGATGACATTGAAACTCAGGACCCGCCAAGCCCTATTGCCCCAACAGTGATGACTAACTGATAACTACTCCTCAGTCTTCATCAGAAAGTCGATCGGAATCACACATGGGTAAAACATCAATTCAGTGCCATTGTGAAACCCTCACGAGACCCAGAATGCAGTGAAGAAAAATCACTACTATCTTCATGAGGTTTTTGATTGCACCTCGGCCACTCTGGCTCATCTGAAGACTCAGGAAGAACTTGATGAATTAGAGTTTACTCAGGACTTCGACTGGTCGTGGCCTCCCAAGAAGAAATTCAAGCCAATTCCAGTTCTAGACCTTGGGGACAGTTCCTTTTCTTCATTCCGCATTGCAGAATCTGATGAAGATCCACAAGACACCGCCACTGGCCCAAGGAGGAAGCCCGTCGCCAAGAATCCTCACGCGTCTTCTTCGTGAGCCAAGAAGTGAAAGTCTTCATGGGGCGTTAGTCCTCAGTTTTGTCCCTTTTTGTCACTTGATGACAAAGGGGGAGAAATCTGAGAGTTAGTCTTCACGCGGGATATATTTTGGGGCTTATGAACTTTACTAAGTTACAAACTCTTGGTTTTTCTCAAGTGTTTTATGTAATGAGTTGTAACTTAAGCCCAATGGTACTCTGACGCTTTTTGAACGTATTTCTTCGCATGATTATTCCTCAAAATATTAATGCACGCATGCTGAAATTCGTCAGATACCATTTATCATCATGCATTCTCAAATTCTTCATATTATATGTCATATGTATGCATGATTTACAAGACTGAGGGGGAGATCTCCATGATATAAATCATCAATGTGCATTTGCTGTGAAAAGCAAAATCCTCAAGATATGCACATCTTCAGGGGGAGTCTCTTTGTATCTTGATTTCAAATTCCTCAAATGAACATTTACACTTGATATTTTTATCCCCGTTGAAGACTTAACCTAATTGTCATCAACCACCAAAAAGGGGGAGATTGTAAGTGCATCTAGTGCCTGTTAGTTATTTTGGTGGTTTGAAGACTTATAGATTAAGTATCTAATGTGTTCATGAGTGTACACAGGATCTATAAGTCGATGAGGAGTTTGAAATATGCGATGAATATCGACCCCTAAAAATGTATATCTTTGGCTGAAGAAATTGGTCTTCTGCTGAAGACTTTGATGGCGAAGAAATTGCGATGAAATTGATATTCCTCATGAAGATATTTAAGATGGGGAATTCAGTGTGTCCTGAAGAAAAACGATCCGAAGACTTTGAAGCGTGAAGATTTATTCTTTCTGTTTCATTTCCTTCACTCTTGAGTCATAGGAACACCGTACTGTTAAAGGGGTCGAGGTAACACTTCGGAATGAATTTCCTCATGATGCTCAACCCAAGCCTAATCCTACCAAAAGCCTCAAGTGAGGAATAAGAGAGACATGAGGACTCCATAGTTGAGGGTCCTTAGTGATTTTGGTGGTTTGAAGACTTATAGGTTAAGTATCTAATGTGTTCATGAGTGTACACAGGATCTATAAGTCACTTAGGAGTTTGAAATATACGATGAATATCGACCCCTAAAAATGTATATCTTAGGTTGAAGAAACTGACACTTGTCATTTAGAGCAACCCAAATTCGTTAGAGTCTTCGAGAGTAAATCATCAGTGAGGAAATACCCCAAACACCAAACCACAAACCAAGAACCAAGTGATTGGGCATCACTGAAGAATTTGTTCGTGTGTGGAACTGAAGCCTTTTACCTTTGAGGACTGTGCATCTTCCAGACGGTTAGGCATCATGGTCTAGAGCAATCTAGCAGTTAGTTGTGGATCGCCAGGTGACCAAGTTTGTGAGGGTTTGGAAGTATGCCCTGAAGACTTACCACGAGTGTTGAGCGAGGACTGTGTGTCCTTAGCTCAAGGAAATACGGTAGGGACTGTGTGTCCTTTGGTTTCAATAACAAGGCACTTCGAACGAGACGTACGACTGTCACATCAGTTGGAACTGGGTCATCAACAACTGTCTTCACTGTGATCCGGGTTCTATTTCTTCAACTCTTTCAATTCCTCAATATTGTATGTTGAAGATTTTCATTGTCTCTGTTTGAAGAATTTGCTGAAGACTTTATCTCAATTTCCTCAACCTCAAATTCTTCACACTAGTTAATCCTCACCTCCTACTTTGTGCCCGCGTACTGTGCAAACTGTTTTTCATAAGCCTCGTCGAGGATGTTGCTGAAGTATACGTTGCACCCCTGATCCTTTGTTGTTTCCGCTGCAAGTTAGTCTTCAGTGAGGAATTTCCTCAAAAGGAATTTCCTCAGTGATGAAATTCTAAAAATCTCCTATTCGCCCCCCTCTAGTCGATATAACGCACTTAAAATTATGTATAAAACTGAAGTGTAGGAAGTCTTCAAACGATTTTCCTCAAGGGCCTCGACAAACTTCGGCGTCAAGATCAAATACATCAAGAGTGATAATGGGACAGAATTCAAAAATACCGGTCTTCATGATTATCTTGATGAACTTGGTATTACTCACGAATTGTGTGCTCCTTATACTCCTCAATAGAATGGCGTCGTTGAACGCAAAAACAGGACTCTGGTTGAAATGGCACACACTATGCTTGAAGAGTATCAGACTCCTTGTCGCTTCTGGCCTGAAGCCATTAACACTGCTTGCCACTTGATCAACTGGGTATATCTTCACCAATTCCTCAAGAAAACCTCATACGAACTCCTCACTGACAAGAAACCCAATGTAAGTTATTTCAAAGTCTTCGGTGCAAGATGCTGGATTAGAGATCATCACCATAGCTTAAAGTTTGCACCTAAAGCACACGAGGGTTTTATGCTTGGTTACGGAAAGGACTCGCACACCTACAGAGTCTTCAGCACCTATCACAACAAGGTTGTTGAAACTGTAGATGTGCGGTTCGATGAAACTAATGGCTCGCAAAGAGAGCAAGTGCCTCCTGTGCCTGATAAACTTCCTCCCGAGGAGGCCATTAAGCTCAAAGCTACTGAAGATATCATTCATACCGAGGAACAACCCCTTGTTGAAGAAGTCGTCCCCAACACTGAGGAAATTCATGCAGGTGCATCTAAGGAAACTGCTATAGATCAAATTCCCTAGCCTAACTGAAGTCTTCAACCAGCTCATCCAAGGATTGCAAATGAAGTAGAACTTGACAAAATCCTCGATAACATCAATGCGCCAGGTCCTCTCACTCGCTCAAAAGCTTCACATCTAGTTAACTTTTGTGGGCATTTCTCTTTTGTATCTATCACAGAACCCTCAAAAGTTGCTGAAGCCTTCATGGAACCTGAGTGGATTCAAGCCATGCATGATGAACTTCTTCAATTCAAGCTAAATGACATGTGGGAACTCGTCAAAAGACTAGATCCTCGCAAGCACAATGTCATCGGCACCAAGTGGATCTACCGAAACAAGCAAGATGAGCATGGTCAAGTGGTGAGGAATAAGGCATGGCTTGTAGCCCAAGGCTGCACACAGGTTGAAGGAGTTGATTTCGATGAAACTTTTGCACATGTTGCTAGACTTGAAGCTATTCGAATATTACTTGCTTATGCTAACCATCACAATATTACACTATATCAAATGGATGTGAAAAGAGTATTCGTTAATGGTAAGCTTGAGGAAGAAGTATATGTTGCTCAGCCTCCAGGTTTTGAAGACCCGAAGTATCGTGACAAAGTCTTCAGACTCAAAATGGCACTCTATGGCCTCAAGCAAGCCCCTCGGGCGTGGTATGATACATTGAAGGAATTCCCCATAAAGAAAGGCTCCAAACCTGGTTCACTTGTGCCTACTCTTTTCACAAAATACTATGACAATGAACTATTTGTGTGCCAAATATATGTCGACAACATTATCTTTGGTTGTACTGACAAACGTTACAGTGATGAATTTGCCTACATGATGAGTGAAGAATATCAAATGTCTATGATGGGGGAGCTGAAATTCTTCTTAGGTCTTCAAATTCATCAACAACGCAATGTCATCTTCATATCTCAGGAGAAATACCTCAAGGACGTTCTGAGGAAATTCGGCATGCATGAATGCAAAGATGTCAATATTCCTATGCCTACCAACGGCCACCTCTGCACTGATGAAAATGGTAAAGATTTCGATCAGCAGGTATATCGTTCTATGATTGGCTCTTTATTGTACCTTTGCGCATCTAGGCCAGATATTATGCTTAGTATTTGCATGTGTGGTCGTTTTCAAGCAAAATCGAAGGAATCACACCATAAGGTTGTGAAACATATTCTTCGATACTTAGCTCACACACCAACACTAGGATTATGGTACCCCAAGGTCTCAAATTTTCACCTCGTTGGATATTCTGATTCTCATTATGCTCGTAACCGTGTGGATCGCAACTCAACATCAGGCACATGCCATTTCCTCGGAAGATCATTAGTCTGCTGGTCCTCAAAGAAGCAAAACTGTGTTTCTCTCTCCACTGCCGAAGCTGAATACAATGGTGCTTGATCTTGCTGTGCTCAACTACTATGGATGAAGCAAACCCTCAGAGACTATGGCATCAACATGAAGAATGTGCCTCTCTACTGAGATAATGAGAGTGAAATCAAGATCGCCTACAACCCAGTACAACACTTGAAGACCAAGCACATCCAGATTCGTCATCATTTTCTTCGTGACCATGTCGTCAAGGGCAATATCATCATCGACCATGTGAAGACGGGCGATCAACTAGCATATATCTTCACAAAGCCCTTGGATGAGATAAGGTTTTGCATGTTGCTATGTGAGCTAAATATCATAGAATCTTCGAATGTCTTGTAAACATGCACACATCCTAACACTTACAAAAATTGATGACTTAGATGTGCAACACACAAAGTAACGATTTTCTTTAATCAATGAAGCATATCACACTAAGTGTGAAGAAATCAATGAAGAATTTGGTTCTCAGGGCCCTAAAAAAATTGTACGCAGCGCCTAAAATCATCATTCTTATACGGTGGGCCACGCCACCACCCAACTTTGAAAGTCTTCAAGTTGGAAATTCTTTGAAGTTGAAATTCTTTAAAATCTTCAAATTCTTCAAAATCTTCAAATTCCTCAATTTTTTTGATGATTTCCATTTGATTACATATATATATATATATATATATATATATATATATATATATATATAGAACTTTCAATGTCCTCAACAACATTCACTTATCGCTCAGCCTTCAATTTGATATTTCCTCTAAGTGAATGTGATCGGACCCGACTACCCTTTGTGCTAAGCTCAACCCAGTCTATTCTCAATTCTGCATATGCATTTTGTTTATACTTGTTCAAAATCCTCACTGAATCCTTGTCAGCTAAGGACTTTGCAACGAAATCCTCAAAATTCAAAATCTTCAAAAAAATATATGTTACAACAGTAACCACACCCACTACTCACATTCGGATAACCTCGGCCTCCACCGCTTCAATTGTGGGCACCACGTCTCACGCGTAGATGAAGGGACAAGGGTAGTTCAGTCCGAAAGTTTCGACCCGAACGGTTTTTCACCTGAGCTATAAATAGCCCCTTACCCCCTGAGTCAAAACTCTTCTCGTCCATTCGACTTCTCCGCTCCAGCTCAAACCCTAGCGCTGCCGCTAACATCCTCGTCACCGGTGAGGAAAAGCTTCACTGCCTCTCCCTCGCCGTCGCCGGACTCATGTCGAGAGCGGAATATCTTCCCCCGCCGCTGTCGTAGCTGTTTTCAGTAGCCAAGTTAAGGCAGTGAAGATCTGAAATGAAAAACTTCTTCTTTTTACTGCTCCAGTTCATCGTGTTCTTCTCACAAGGTAAATAAAATCCTATTTTACTGCCCCTGTTAATATCTTAATTCTCTTTAGCTTCACGAAATCTGTTTTTCCTCAAAAATTCTGTCAGCCTTGCACACTCATGCCTAGAACACTTGATGGATTTCACTAAGCCACCAAAATTCTTCACGAGATTGCTAATTTTTTTAAATTCTTGAATCTGCACAACTCTGGAACCCAAGATCAGAATGCTTAGTCAAATTCCTCAACTCACTGGTCAAATTCCTCAACTTCTATTTTTTTTTAATTTCTTCAAGTCTGAGAACGCATATGACCTCTCCCAATTCTTCGCACCTATACTTTGTTCACAGGTACAAAATGTCAGTTGGTGAATCTGTAGGTTCTCATCAACTTAACTCATTTGCAGCATTTCTCGAAGAAACCTTAGCTATGTCTTCAGAATCATCAAGAGTTCAAATTCCTCAGCAAACACCTCGGCTGAAGAAAATGGAAGAAGATCGGAAACAGAAAGGTGGAAAGAAGCTGGAACATAATACAACCTTTGAAATCCCTCAAGAAATCTATGCTGATTATTGTACACCTGATGAGGAAATGCATGGTAAAGAGACCATGGCAAATGCAAAATAAGGCTTCAAAAGATTAAGCGCGCGTGGGCAAAAGAGTGGAAGGACTACAAATATGTGACTCCGAAATATGCCAAGAAGTTTGCCCTCAAGCCACCCTGCAAAACACCTCCACACGGAGATCAACAAGCAGCTCATCCCTCAAGTGTAACCACTATTGATGATTACCCTGATGAGAAAGACAAATACTTGTCTAAGTTGCAAAAAAGGGAAAAGCTGATGTGAAGAAATTCAATGGGGACACTCCTGCTGCAACCACTTCTTCGGCTGCTCAGGCCTCTGCCACTGAAATTCCTCAGAAGAAGGCTCTACTGAAGAAACGAAAAGCTTCAACGGTTGCGACAAAAGAGCAATTTCCTCAGAAAGTTGCAACGACTACAAAATCATCAACTCCAACACAGTCTTCACCTCCACAGAAGCAACTCAGTAAGATACAATCTAAACAACCTAGTTCCTCTGTGCCATGTGCTACTGGCTCTGCTTCAAAATATTCACCAAGTCTCTTGAAGACTAAGTTGACTGCTGGTAGAGGTATCGTACCTAGTCCAAGCATAATCATAAACATTCCTTCTGCAAAGGGAGTGAAGAATTTGAAGATGAAACACTTCAAGCAATCATAAAGAACAAACAAGAAAGAGTTGTGCAAGCAACTAGCAACTCCATACCTCTTGCAATGGATCTGAAGGTATTGCTGGACTTCATAGATCACTGGTATGAAGATCCAAACACTCCCATTGATGATTTGAAGATTCGCCCTGGTGTAATCCACATGGTTGCCACTTTCATCAATGAAGCCAAATGGAAGGAACAGCAAGCCAAGCAAGCGAGGGATGCTAAAGTCAAAAAGGAGAAGTTCCTGAAGCAGAATCTCCTCACTTTCTCGCGTGAAAAGCTCGTTTCAACTCAGGCTGAACTCAAAACCCTCAGGGACAAGTATACAAGTCTTCACGCTGATCGTAAAGGGGTCAAAGTGCAATTCATCAAAGTTGCAACTGCTCCAGTTGATGAATACAATAGCAGAGCTGCCGCTCCAAAGCTGCACACAAATCCTTAGCCTAGTTATAGTGTTCAGTTGACTCAGGAAGATGAAAATGAAGAACCAACTGTTGAAGAAATTCCTCAGAATATTCAAGTTGAAGAACCTGCGAGGCCGGACACTAAGGAAATAGTGCCTGATGAAATTGCTCCTTCACCAAAACCCTCAAAGTTTAAGAAGGTGACTTCGTCTGTATCAGACGTGAAGAAAACCGAAACAGCTGAAAAAGAAGCTAAAAAGAGAAAAGCTTCAATGGCTTCAGAATCCTCAGAAGGCAAACGTCTGAAGATTATTCCTTCAGAATCTTCATCAGCCCCGGTCGGTGCTACTCCTCTCAATGTAGCACCATTGTATACGATCATTTCTTTCGGTGAGGCATGTGTCATTCTCGAAGAGGATGAAAAAATGGAAGACACTCGCTCTCGTGCATCCGCACCGATGGATGAGGAAATAAAAATTGTTGATATTCCTCAAATCAATATACCTCCGATGACTACTAAAGAAAAGGAGGGTGATGAAGAAATTGGATGCAGCACACCTGTAATCCATGATGAGTTCTGGGAAGAGACTCATCCAAACTCACCAAGGACAGCTCAAGTTCCTCATACTCGAGATGCCATTGAGATTCTAACCAGCTGTGATGAAAAGAGCATTCGTGAAGAATCAGCACAAGAATCAGCTGCATCAGCTGAAGAGAATGCCGCATCAAAAGCTGAAACTGCCTCCTCAGATAAGCAAATTCCTCAAGACGAAGAAAATGCTCAAACTAAAGAAAATGCTCCTACTACAAATGATGAGACTGCAATTGTTGTGGTGAATCTAGAAACTGCAATTGTGGTGGCTTCTAATCGTTTTTGTCCCTTTTTGTCACTTGATGACAAAGGAGAGAACTATGAGAGTTAGTCTTCAAGCGGGATTTACTATCGGGCTTATAAACTTTATTAAGTTACTAAATCTTGGCTCTTCTGAAGTTTTTCATATAATGAGTTGTAACTTAAGCCCGATGGTGTTCTAACTCTTTTGAATGTTTTTCCTCGCATGCTTATTCCTCAAAGTTCATTAATGCAGGCATGCTGAAATTCGCCAGACATCATTTTTCATCATGCATTTCAAATTCCTCATACGATATGTCAAATGCATGCATGAATTGCAAGATACACGGGAGGTCTCTATGATATAAATCATCAATGTGCGTCTGTTGTACAAAGCAAATTCCTCAAAATATGCACATCCTCAGGGGGGTTTCTTTGTATCTTGATTTCAAATTCCTCAAACTTAGTACTTACATTTCATATTATTATCCCCGTTGAAAACTTAACCTAATTATCATCAACCACCAAAAAGGGGGAGATTGTAAGTGCATCTAGTGCCCTTAGTGATTTTTGTGGTTTGAAGACTTATAGGTTAAGAGACTAATATGTTTGTGAGGGTACACAGGCTCTATAAGTCGCTGAGGAGTTTGAGTTATACGAGGAATATCAACCCCTAAAAATGCATGTCTTCGGCTGAAGACTTTGGTCTTTCCTTGAAGACTTTTATCGCGAAAAAATCCGATGAAATTGATATTCCTCATGAATACATTGAGGATGAGGATTTCGGTGTGTCCAGAAGAAAAACTCTGAAGACTTTGAAGCGTGAAGATTTACTCTTTCTGTTTCATTTTCTTTACACTTGAGTCATAGGAACACCGTATTGTTAAAGGGGGTCGAGGTAAAACTACGGACTGATTTTCCTCACGATGCTCAACCAAAGCCTAAATCTACCAAAGCCTCAAAGTGAGGAATATTATAGACATGAGGACTTTCACAGTTGAAAGTTCCGACCGTTGTCGCGCCACACGCCACCTCACTGATCTTATACATCTGACGGTCATATTATTTAAGGGCATTTATCTCAAATCATGTCGGGATGCTCCCAGGCTATAAATAGCCGCCCCCCACAACCACTAGTTGGTTGGCTGCTCTGAGAGAAAATGACACTTGTCATTTAGAGCAACCCAAAATCCTCAGAGTCTTCGAGAGAAAATCTTCAAGTGAGGAAACACCCCAAACACCAAACACCAA